>NC_143058.1:21124722-21431111 GCF_052426305.1 Pelodiscus sinensis | reverse complement strand
TACGTGCAAAACGGCAGAGGGTTCGCCCCTCGCCGTGCCGTTCCCCGCCAGCAGCTCCAATTGTCCAGCTGGCTGGAGCACTTCTGGGTTCCAGTTGGTTCCGGACTATCAGGAGTGATGGACCACTGGATGCTGGACAATTGGAGTTTTACTGTAAATCTTTTTTCTTTTTTAGAAAAAAACATTTTATATATTTGCAAAAAGTTACACTTACCATTTTTTGAAATGAAAATCAAAAGGTATAGCAGGACATAGGAAATAAAGGAAAACTGTTGCCACTGGGCACTAGGAAGCTCCGTGCTCATGGGACTGAGTGGTAGGTTTCCAATTTGTTGTGTTAAGAGCCAAAACCAGAGTTCATTGCAGTCAGTGGTAAGACTCCCATGTTTAAAGCCTGATACTCCAAATAGCTTTTTGCCCTGACTTTAATATAGCGGATATCCTCCTGTCTCAAGTGCAGCTGCCATTTTATCCAATTAACTGTTCTCGGATTAAGGTCAAATGAACCCCTTGTTTTTGTAGTGGTCTGGATTGTTGCTCTATGCTGCATTTTCCTGTTATGTAGCTTTTAATATTTCTTCAATGGCAGAAGTTTTTGCTATACTTTGGTTGCCTTTAGAAGCAAAAATCTATTTACACCAGCAGATGCACAGATGCATGATTTTTTTCCAGGGTATCTTTAACATTTTAAAGGGTAGTTGGTCTTATCCTAGTTTTTTTTTAAAGTTTACTTTCCATTTCAGTCTACAGTTAATCCCAGAATGAAGGGACTGAAATGCAAGTGATCCCTTGCTGTAATCCTTGACAGATTGTGATATTGATTAGAGAGCTCTCGGTACTGATGTGATTTTTGTCACAATCTTATAGGCATGATTACCTATTTACTGAAAAATCACAGTGGCAAACTAACAGTGATGTGAGTCCAAGGACCAAGCCCTTTCACTTCAATTGTTGATTGCACTTGTTATGGAAAGGAATACTACATATGTCTATGGATAGATTACAAAATATTTATGTATGTATTTGTTATTTCCCTTTTTGCCCCAGAATTTCTCAAAATTTCCCCCATGAAACTGCTTCCTTTATCAACAAGAGCAGTGTGCTGCCAGACACCATTCTGTGCTAGGCTAGGCAGCATCTTCTGCAGCTAAGGTTACCAGATTTCTATGCACACAAACCCCCCCACACCTTCTCTGAGGTCCTGCTCACTCCATACCCCTTTCCAATGTTGTGTGCTCTCCCCACCCCTCTCACTCATTTTCAGTGGGCTGGCTCAGGGGATGGTGTGTGGGAGGGATGAGAGTTCTAGGGTGGGACTGGGGTTTGAGGTGGGGACTCCAGGCCAGGGGTGGAGCCAAGGGGTTCAGAGTATAGAAGGAGGCTCTAGGCTGAGGCAGAAGGTGGGGATACATGCTCTGTGCTGGGAGTGCTGTTTCAGGCATGAGGCCAGAAAAAAAAAAAAAAAGATGCAGGACGGGGCGCCAAACTTTTTTGGGGGTGCGGCTCTTTCTGGGACTGCAGACTCTATGGTGAAGTTGGAAATGAGGGATCTAGGGAGCACGAGGATGCTCCACATTGGGATTGAAGGGTTCAGATGATTGGAGGGCACTGGGGAATGGGGTGCAGGAAGGTGAAAGATTTGAGATGCAGGGAGATAGGAGGGGAAAATCAGGGTAGGGGCATGGGAAGATGACAGGGATGTAGACTTTGTGTAGCTTAACCTCAAACACTACCCTATACACAAGCACTGCCCTTGCAGTTCTCTCCCATTGGCCACAGTTCCCAGCCAATGGGAGGTGAAGAGCGAGAATTTGGGGCAGGGCAGTGTGCAGAGACCCTGGATGACCCTACACATAGGAGGTGGAGAAGGGAGACGCCACTGCTTCCAGGAGCTGTACAGAGCCACGGCAGGCAAGAAGCCTGCATTAGTCCCACTGCACCACCGATAGAACTTCTATCACCCTGGTTGGCACTGCTGATCGGAGCTGCCAGGGTCCCTTTTTGACTGGGTGCCCTATTGCAGACCATGCAACCCTGCTGACAGCTCACATTAACAGGAAAGGCCTGCATCACGGCAATTTCTATGTCTCTGAAATTAAATTTGACAGAAAGGACGTTGAGTGGGCTTGACTTTCATTCGAGAGAAAAGCGAGTATACTTACAATGTGTTAGGTAATTTTTAAAAAATACTAAATTGGAATATTAAATTAACTTCCAGCATCTAGATCTAACTTGCTAATATGGTAAAGTGACCTTGGAAGGAATGACCATTTCAGTTTTAAACAAACTTAAGTTTCTGAAGGAAGGACGTGATTTGCTTCAAAGATAGCTATTCATGTTCTCCCTGGCCGCTGCATAAAGTAGTCCAGTCTAGATTCACAATGGAACTTTTAGGCTCAGGAATCCTGTGTGTCATTCCACCCAACTTTTAAGCACATAAAAAATTATAGGAATTCACGAAGACCAAGTCTGGTGCGTAGGGTATGTCTAGACTACAGCCTCTGTCGCCAGAGGCATGTAGATTAGGCTACCAGACATAGGAAAATGAAGTGGTGATTTAAATAATCACCGCTTCATTTAAATTTAATGGCTGCTGCACTGAGCCGACAAACAGCTGATCAGCTGTTTGTCGGCTCAGCGCGATAGTCTGGACGCGCGGGTGTCGACATCAAAGGCATTTGTCGACCGCCCAGGTATGTCTCCTGAGATGAGGTATACCTGGGCGGTCGACAAATGCCTTTGATGTCGACACCCGCGCGTCCAGACTATCGCGCTGAGCCGACAAACAGCTGATCAGCTGTTTGTCGGCTCAGCGCGGCAGCCATGTAAATTTAAATGAAGCAGCGATTATTTAAATCGCCACTTCATTTTCCTAGGTCTAGTAGCCTAATCTACATGCCTCTGGTGACGGAGGCATGTAGTCTAGACATACCCCTAGACTCCCTGTACAATGAATGGGAGGAAACAGGTGCTTCAGAATACAATTCACAGGATTCTGGTTGCTAATCAGCTTGTTACTACTGGGAAATGCCAAGGCAAAGGCTGTGTCCTAGGCACAGCCTCTCTCCCAGTGAGAAGTAGCAGAGGAGTAGCCGTGTTAGTCTGAATCTGCAAAAGCAACGAGGAGTCCTGTGGCACCGTATAGACTAACAGGTTTATTGGAGCATAAACTTTTGTGGGCAAAGACCCACTTCATCAGATGCATGTGATGGAAGTTCCAAAGGCAGGTATAAATATACAGGCATAAGACAAGAGTGTCAATCAAGAGTAAGGTTAGAGATAATGAGGTTAATATAGTCAGGAAGGATGAGGCCAACTTCCAGCAGCTGATGTGAAGGTATGAACACCAAGAGAGGGGAAACTGCTTTTGTAGTTGGCTAGCCATTCAGTGTCTTTGTTTAACCCTAAACTGCTGGTGTCAAATTTGCAGATGAACTGTGATCCCAGTGAGAGATGCCTAAATCGGGGGGTGCAGATTGAACCTAACCTTCTTTGAGGTTAGGCAGCTGTGCTGTTTTGGCTGGAGATGGAACAGCAGCTCCCTCATAAGTTTTAGTGCTATGGTTTAGCTCTCACCTCAGCTGTGGGAGACCCCAATTCATGTCTCCTCTCTCCATTTTGGGGGTGGGAAGAGAAGGGATTTGAATAGGGGTCTATCACTTCTCAGCTGAGGGCCCTAACTACTGAGCTCTGGGATTCTCTCATGCAGGACTCCCCCAGTCTGTCATGTTGAAGCTGTTACACAGTGAATAAAGAGTTTTTAAAATTCATTGGAGATGAGATCCTGGGTCTCCCATAGTCCAGTAACTGGAACACTCATGGGAGAGGTGGCAAATCTCTGTTCAAATCCCTTCTCATCACACAGAGAGTGGACTTGAAACAAAGAACTCCCACATCCCAGCTGAGTTCTGTAACCATAGGGCTAAAAGTCATGAGGAAGAACCCTGCCCCAGCCCCTGGATGTTTTGTGTAAGCTCATCTATTGCTGCCAGATCTAGGAGGTTAGGTCTGAGCACACTTATTATATTGAGCACCATAGGGGAGTTTGGTGAACACCTGTCTTTTCCACCCCACTTTGTGCATCTCTCTGAGGCTTAAGAGTCTAAGGGATTCCTAGAATAAGCAGAAGTGTGCAGGTGCAGATGCAGAAACTCGGGTGCTCAAGGAAACGTTAGACACCAGGATTTGACTGCAGTTGAACAGAGGAATTGGGAATTCCAGCAGGCCCCAGTTCTGGGATTTAGGTGCCTAAAATGGCAGTTGGCCACGTCTTTTTGTGATTCTAGCCCTAACATTTCCCCCCACCCTCGTATCATTTTTTGGGAATATAGTTCAGGGTTGTTATGGAATATTTTTTGACAATCATGTACCTGCTATATTGCAACATTTATAGCACAAGTTTACTGAAGCAAAACAATGCCACATTTCTAGAACTTCTTTATGCTCAGATTCAAATAATTACACTGTGATCATGGTTACCACAAAACAGGGGGTCAAAAACCTACACAAGGGAAATCTTAGAAATAATTACTTTATCAGCAATGTATAACAGATGGTTTACAGCATAGGTGTTTTTTAAAACTTGAGAATACAATTAGTTCTCTTCTGAGATATTCACTTCAAAATGTGTGAAAGCAGAAGTCAAATATAACATTCAATTTCTATTTTCAGGAATTTTAGATATTTGGTCCTGGATATTAACTACTGTAACAATGTTATAAAAGACAGGAAACAAAGGGTAGGAATAAATGGTAAATTTTCAGAGTGGAGAGGGGTAACTAGTGGTATCCCCCAAGGATCAGTCCTGGGACCAATCCTTTTCAACTTATTCATAAATGATCTGGAGAAAGGGGTAAGCAGTGAGGTAGTAAAGTTTGCAGATGATACAAAACTGTTTAGGATAGTCAAGACAGAAGCAGACTGTGAGGGACTCCAAAAAGATCTCACCAAACTGAGTGATTGGGCAACAAAATGGCAAATGAAATTTAATGTGAATAAGTGTAAAGTAATGCACATCGGGAAAAATAACCCCAACTATACGTACAGTATGATGGGGGCTAGTTTGGCTACGACAAATCAGGAAAGAGATCTTGGAGTTATCGTGGACAGTTCTCTGAAAACTTCCACACAGTGTGCAGCAGCGGTCAAAAAGGCAAATAGGATGCTAGGAATTATTAGGAAAGGGATAGAAAATAAGACACAGAAAATCTTACTGCCCCTGTATAAAACTACGGTATGCCCACATCACATCTGTACACAGTATTCGAGGTCTCCTCGCCTCAAAAAAGATATTTTGGCCTTGGAAAGGGTTCAGAAAAGGGCAACTAAAATGATTAGGGGTTTGGAACGGGTCCCATATGAGGAGAGGTTAAAGCAACTGGGACTTTTCAGTTTAGAAAAGAGGAGACTGAGGGGGGATATGATAGAGGTTTATAAAATCATGAGTGGTGTGGAGAGGGCCGATAAAGAAAAGTTATTTATTAGTTCCCTAAATAGAAGAACTAGAGGACACCAAATGAAATTAATGGGGAGCAGGTTTAAAACTAATAAAAGAAAGTTCTTCTTCACACAGCGTGTAGTCAACCTGTGGAACTCCTTGCCAGAGGAGGCTGTGAAGGCTAGGACTATAATAGAGAAGCTAGATAATTTCATGGAGGTTAGGTCCATAAAAGGCTATTAGCCAGGGGATAAAATGGTGTTCTTGGCCTCTGTTTGTCAGAGGCTGGAGAGGAATGGCAGGAGACAAATCGCTTGATCATTGTCTTCGGTCCACCCTCTCTGGGGCACCTGGTGTTGGCCACTGTCGGTAGACAGGATATTGGGCTAGATGGACCTTTGGTCTGACCCAGTACGGCCGTTCTTATGTTCTTATAAAGCACTGCAGATAAGGGATTTACATACAGTAACTCTGTTGATCCTCTGCTGTCAAGTTCCCAGCACCTGCTACCAAATTCCAATTTCACCTCTGTTCTTTCTGTCACTGCTATTCATCTATCTGATGTCACTATTTATTCACACTCCATTTGTACTCAACTCATGGGAAGGCACTTCGTGAAGGATAAACTATTTTGCTTTCTGGCAGTGGCATAGTTTAAATGTGTCACATGGGACAGATTCTGTTTCTATAAGCTTAAAACTGCTTGAACTTTGTGGGTGTGATGTTTATTCAAGTATACTCTCCTTTTATTATGTAGTGAGAACTAGCTCTGGAAAAGAATGCAAAAGAACCAGTAGCATTGACTAAGGCTATGTCTACAATTAACAGTTATTTTGGAATAATCTATTCCGGAACAGTTATTCCAAAATAGCTTATTTCAAAATAGCATGTCTACACTGCAGGGAAGCCTCAAAACTAGACCGAGGCAGGCTTCCCTAATGTAGACATGCTATCTCGATTTAGAGCCCCAGGAGGAATAACTTAAAATGGCCCTGGTGAGTGGCTATTTTGAAATAGCAGCAGTGGAGCATCTACACATGCCTTATTTCAAAATAGCTATTTTGGAATAGGCGTTATTCTTCATAGAATGAGGTTTACAAAAGTCAAAATAAGCTGTCTGTTATTTCAAAATTATTTCCAGATAACCAAATTGCTGTGTAGATGTTCACATAAGCAATGAGGAGTCCCGGGCACCCTATAGAGTAACAGATTTATTGGCACATAAGCTTTCATTGCAAAGACCCACTCCGACAGATGCATATAAAGTGTCACAGGACTCTTTGTCACTTTTGCAGATTCAGACTTACACGGCTACCCATCTGATACTTGACATTTACATAGTTATTTTGGAATAACCCCTGTTATTCTGAAATAACTTTGCTGTGTAGCCAAACCCTAAGAGAGCTATATTCTGTACAGTTGAGAATTGAATCCTATAATCAGCTCTGGAAAAACCTGTTAGTTTTCAAAAGTCAGACCAGATGCACCAATATTTTCCCCTGAACAGATTTCCAATCCCATCACTTCATCTCTGGCCCCAACAGACAATTTCTCCTTCTTACACTACTCCTTTTAGGATTAAGCAATATCTATTGAATGGCCTACAAAAATTCTTTACCATTTGGTAGTTGAGGTTGGGTCTAGAGAGATACTGCAACTGATGTTTTTCACTATAACTGATGTTTTTCACTATAAGTAGAATATTTGGCATCTTTACTTTAAGACAAATTATCATACAGGCCTCTGTTTCTTAAATGGGAGCGGGTGATGCTGACAGTTACTTTAATGAGCCATATGCCTTTCTCATGCCTCGAACCACTCAAACAACTTGGATTTTGATAGAAAATACTACAAAGAAAAATCTCTGGTCTCTCATTGCAAATGCTGAATGCTCATCCAAGGCTTAACATGATAAAATCATCACAAATTAGAAGAGCTAGTTTAGGGTTTATTTGAGTGTGAATTTATCCTGTACAAGAACCCTTTTAGATAACAAATGACATCACAAAACACCTGATGGTCTCAGAGCAACCCCTGAATTCATGTAACCCCTGAAATTCAGTTACCTTTCTCAACTCTCCAAATGAACTTCACATAAGGTTTTTCCAGGTCAAATACAGCCAGTCTCCTTGTGATCTCATTTACTAACTCAGTTCACAACTAAACACAAAAAACTTCCCTTCAGTCCAGGCAACCCAAACTCTTCTGGTCTAGTCAGAATCTTTCCTTCCTTAGCAGGCTACTCCAAATTCCTTCTGCTGGAGCAATACCCCCGGTGTCAAGGTCTTTCCTCCCAAAGCCTCCTAAGGCTTCCCTTTACTGCAGCCACCTTCTCCTTTTTACAGGAAGTTGTCTGATTCCCTACAGGAAGTGCTCAGTCTGTAATCAGGACTGGTTTGACCCCAGACTCTACTGACCAATGCATGCCATCCTGTAGTCGCCCCAATGACCTATCATTCTGCTATAAGTTAAGAAAGGTGCCACGCTGATGGAACAGCGGAGTTCTACATAAACTTTAGTAGCTTGGTTAGAAAAAAATGTAAACAATAAAGATGATGTAGAAGAAACTTTAAAAATGGAGCTGTTGTCAGCAGGGATTAAATTGTATACGAACAGCAAGACATTTATGCACTGCTACTTAAACTGTGACAAATGCTTGCAAACATGATGGTTTCTGGATCTTTAATCTAAATGAATGGTGCTTTTAGTCTATGCCTGACTGGAATTCATTTTGGAAATCAAGAAGAATGTCCCACTCAGTTGTGTGCAGAACTAAACAACCACCCTCAACAAGAGGGAAGGAGTCATCACTTTCATAGATATCTATAGGAACATTCCATACTTTAAAAACTCCCCATGCAGCCAGACTTAATGCATTCATTCCCTTCTGAATCCAAAACAGAGTCTGTATGGTAAAGTAATAAGATTGTAGCTAGTTGCCAAGCTGCTAGAAAGTGTTTTGAAAAGGGTTTTCCCACCCCCTTCATGTATCCTTTTATAACATGTATAATGCAAATTTACAAAGACAACAGAGATTACGTTAAAATGTGATTTAAAAAAAATAAAAATAAATTTTGGATGGCAAGTTATCTAAAAATCATTTCAGTTACTACTCAGTTAAATATAATATTAACTACCAGAAAACTGACTGCAGAGAGGTATAAAATAATTTATCCTTACTCTAATTTATTCGCAGATTAGCTTCACAGACTCTCAGAGGGGATTAAAAACATACTTCTTACAAACAGGTCTCTATAAACAGATGTTTTAAAATGTTTATGGTCCTGTAATGTAATATTTATAAAACAATCTAATTACAAACATTCCCAGGTGTTCTTCAGCTGATAGCACAAAAGAAAAAAAATCACTTTTATATCTGTCCCTTAGTCTCAATCAGTGGTTGACTGTACGACTTAGAAATTTCTGGACTGACAAAGATAGAAGCTAAAGAAATGGGGCGAGGTGGTGGGGGAGGGAGGGGGGGAGAGAGTTAGGATAGAACAGTCTGACTTTAAATTGCCCATTCCTTTTTTCTGAATCTTTGAAAATAAGCAGGCAACCACTTCTTGATGATGGCATGAAATTTCATGTAACACTCTGCCTAACACCTGAAATCCGTGCAGTATGTCAAAATGAATTAAGAGAAAATATCAGTTAGTTAAAGTTACTGCTTTAAAAATGAAGGTTTAGTCCACCATTTTTACAGGTCTTTGTTCTAAAGAAAACAATCTCCATAGTTCAGCTTTTGAGGGAAAATATCATCTTTGTTCAGAAGAAATAATACCGAGGAAACATTTTACTTAGAACAAGGTTAAAATAAAGTTATTTGGTCTTTTTAAGAACAGGAACTTACTGCCATCTTGTGGAATATACATTTTTATTGCTATATGGAACACACTATTCTAAATTCATCAGTTGAAAGACTATTTTAGCCCCCCCACACACACACACACACAAATTATCACATGCAAACAATATTTGTCTAAAACTTTTTCATTATTTTTAAAAAGCAACATAAGCCCAAATCCTTCTGGAAATTATAAGCATTTCGGAAGGAGAAATGCTTCTAACCAACTGAAAAGACAAATATTTTTAAAAATATTTATACTTCAGCAGTCAGGCTGCATTTGAGTCAAAATTTGCCACATAGTTACACCTACAAACCCTCACCCTCCCTCTCGGGAGTTGCCCAGTTATAACAGAAACCAGCCTTCTTCCTTTATCCTGCAGCTGTTACGTAAATATACCACAGCTGAAGGGGTTGGCATCCTAATACCCATTGAAATTAATGGGAACCTGAGGTCCAAATGCCCGGGGCAGCTCTGAAAATCTCCAAATTAGTGATCTGGCAGCGTTAGGTACTACTTCCATGCCAGACTCATATTTAGAGAACTAGGTTAGTTGAAATAAATCGCTTAAAGCCAAATTTTGAAATTGAGCCATTAGCAGTGCTAGAAGCATCTCTTTTCATTCTGTTTCCCCTTCGCCTGTCGGTGAGTAAGTACAAAGAAGGCAAAGACCATAGTCCTCCCTCTTCTGGGCAAGAGGCATTCCTAGGAAAATGCATTCCTGGATATGCATCCAGGGAACAATCCTTGTGTTCCAAGATAGCAGGGGATGCAATTGAGAGGGATTCTGGCTCCGAGCATCAAGTGGAAAAGGAGACTCCTTGCATGCCACAATGAACATGTGGGATACCAGGATTTATTATTATTATTATAGGCCCGTGTTTATTAGCTATTGTGTTGAAGATTGTGATCACCAAGGGTAAATTCCATCAGACAGGATCATTGACAGGAAGAGGGAGCCATCACCACATACTAACCAGTAATCAAGGGACAAAGCAGATAGCCTACAGCATAGGTTCCCAAATTAGGAGGTGTGAAGAAATTCCAGGGGGATGCGAGGCGACCCAGCCCCCCCCCCCCCCCAACCCCTCCATCAATCTCCCCCTCCCAAGAAAAAGCCTGGTCCGTCCCGTAAAAAAAAAAATTCAGAAGATACTGGACATGTGTTTTCCTGGCTCGGGAAAAAATGAGGAGTAACCAAGAGATTTGGGTCGACTAACGCGTCCTGGCGCACACTTTCACTTTCATAACAGCTGTTGAGCACCAGCAAGATCATGCTAATGAAGCGTGGGATATTTAAATTCCTGCTTCATTAGCAATTTCAATTGTCCATATTTGCATCCCTAGTTCGAAGTAGGGTGCAAGTGTAGACGTACCCTTAGTTTGCAGCAGGTTAGTGCCCTACTGATTTCCACCCCAGCTTGCTACACACTACTTCATCTTACAGAAATGCCCCGAGTGTGCAAGCCTGCAGAGATGCAGGCAGATCTGAAGGGGTGACTGGGACAAGTGGAACCAACCTAAACTGGCAAGGAAAGAAGAGTTAGATGAGACAATGCATTTACACTTATTATTTTTAACCCGTACTGCGCTTGTGAAGTTCCTATGGAAAAATAAGTCATACTCTGTTTTGAATATGCTGGTTTTTTCTCACTACATTTATCAACAGGTCTGAACTCCCGAAGAGAAGTGTCTAAACTCAATTGGGCCTATTGGAGACAAATACAGTTGGAAAACAGAGGATATTGTCAGCTAGTGATCTAATCTAAAAGTGGGGGTGAACCATGCAGACAGACTGTCACTGCAGGTCATGAACAAATTTAGAGGATAGGAGTAATGGACATTCTGCAAATATTCTCTATTCAGGCCCAACATAGAGCAGTGGATATACCCTAAAATATGCTTATGCATGGAATAGATCTTGAACCAGGTGCTGAGTCCCAGAAATGCAACCTTACATCAGCTCTAAAGTAGAAGATTCCCCAAGCTTGGTTGAATCCTGAGCTGGCACAAAGTCATCATGATCTCCCCCCTCAGTCCATGATTAGGGAGCAGTAATGTAACTTTGCCTCACGCTTGGTTGATGGCTGGGCTCATTCTTACCATACTGGGAAGCTCCTGGCCTACTGCATACATCTACATTTTGTTGTTATCTAAAGGAAAGGCGAGAAGTTTAGGTATTATTTTTTGCAAAAATCTGGTCAGTTGTGTTTGGTGTTACAAAATCAAAACAAAAGACCTAGAAGCAGCTTAGGTCTTTGTTTCATTTTGTTCAAATTACCAAAGTTTCAGGTTCAGAAGAAAGTTTCTCTTTCTGAACCATCTCTAATGCAGACTAATTTTGAAAATGTGCCTACTGGACATCAATGATTCTTTCCTGCCGTGCACACGCATAAAGGAGTGGATTCTTATCTTGGGTGCATGCTGGCACTGCATCTCAAAATAGCCTCTACTGTGCAGGCATGCACAAGCACTGCATCAGAAGATTTTCTGAGATATATGTGGTAAGCACCACGCAACTGAAATTAGAATGGGATACCAAGTCAATAAACACAAAATTCTTATAAAAAACATGAAGCTAGTACAGTTCCTCTAGTTTTTAAATTGCTTCCCCAGTCTCTTAGCAAGCTACCTGAAATGATTAAACTGTATGTGGGCTCATTACTTGCCAAGTTTTATTTTTTTTGAATTTATATTATGTGTGTGTAAGAGAGAGACAAGCTAAACTACAGCATTCTTTTAGAATCCTAAAGCTTCTGGATTTTGAATAAAGTAGGACCTGGATTCAAACAATCCTGATGTCAGTTTTGTAAATAAAAAGCTACCCCAGTTTGCCAATCTCTTCTCTAGTTCTTTCTTCTTAAGTGCCTGCTGAGATCCAAGGGTCTCAAACTGCCTTGCAAATGTGCATTAATCCTCTCCACATGCCTGAGTGAAGTGGGTAAGTGTGGTTATTTCCAATGATTGGACTAGGAGGCCTTTTAAATTACTCCAATGTATTTTAAATAGAGTTTCATTAAATTTTAATATTAGAAATTATAACTTCGTATTTGCTCTCTGCCAGAACAAAACCCTCAGCTAGACAGATAAAATGCCATTTTCCCTGGAGTACGCCATGCCATTTAGCTCCATCAGCATGACAGTAACTCAAATTTATACAGAAGGAAATGACTGTGTCATTTATGGCAATTTAAAACTGGGAAGTTTGTCAACTCTAGAGCAGAGTGAATTACTCCTTTTGCGGCAGCACCCAGAGGCTCAATCACCATCATCAGGCCTTGAGGGCACTAAGCACGGCTTCTGCCCCAAGGAACTCATTCACAGCGAATAATTTATCTGGTAAATCTGGCCTCTTTCTGTTTATACAGCATCCATGAGCAGACTCATTTCCTCAACTGAAATAATTAGTCAAAATATGGTGGACTAAAAGTTGAAGGAAAAGAAAGTGAGGGAAGGAGATCCAATTTCCAGTCCTCAGGTACAGTAGAACGCTCAGGGATAAGAATGAATCTGGTCTGTGCAGAAGGCAGAGCTCTCCTGGGAATGGGTCCTAGATTGTGGCACAAACTCCCATGGGAGCTAAAGAACATCACAAAGCTTGCCACTTTCCACTACAGGCAAGGTGCATTTCTTCACCTTTGTCTCCTCTAACACACAAACAGAGCCAAGTATGCACTAAAGGAAAACTTTACAAAACACTACCAAAACAAACACACTACACTGCACGTATTGGAGAGAGGATGAGGAGAACAAACCATACATGACAGGTGTTAGTTAAGATACACTGCTGGAAGGTGTTCAGATGCTAGGATGATGGGGGCATCTTAAGAATCTGAACAGAACAGACAAAAGAATAATTGGAGCACTGGACATTCCTGTGTAGACAGCAGTATCTTGTATTAAGCTACCCTTGCATCAAAATACTTCCCAGGCGAAATTAGTCACAGTGTACCAAAAGTTAAACATACCTAGAAAAAAGAAAGAAAGAAAAGAAAGAAATCTCCCTTCAAACTGGCCTATAGTATATAAAAAAACCCACAAAGAGTTAAAAACAGGGGCCTGATTCTGAACTCACTGATTACATGGGTGTACATTGGGTCCACTTTGATGTCAATCTTATTTCTCTCAGCTTACCAAATTAATGAAATAAGTCCCAATTTAGAAATACTTTAAATAACCAATATCCTCTATCAGGATCTTCAATCTCCCATTTCGGAAGGATAGTCTTGATGATCAATATGTTATTCCTCTGATCCTAATTTTTGGCAAAACCAACTTGCTGTCCAAAAGAAGAGGAAGGGAGCTAAATGTTATTTTGCTGCCTACCAATAGCTACTTTGCTTTTCCTTCTTCTGGCAAATGAAAGCTCTTTACTGAATCAGAGCTCAGGGACTAGCATTTATTTGTTTAACAATAAGATTATGGCACGTGCAATATTTTATTTTTTTAGATTTGTTTCACAACACATCTCTGGATGAAGTTTTTTAAAACTTCTACTGTATTATCAGAAATATAGTGTTTACTTTCCTTTTTTTGTCTCTCCAATTTGATATATGTTTAAAGTAAAATCGGGTAATCCTTTTGCTTGCTTTTTTTAAAATGAATTCAATAGATATATTACTGATCTAGAAATATACACACACACACACGCGCGATTTGTATTATAGAAGCATTATCATGACAGGTTTCTTTATATTATTATGAACAAGATTTCTAACCCCCCCCCCCCACCCAAAAGAAAAGTATTTATATTTAACAGTGGAAAAAAAAATCACACATAACAATCAGACATTACTGTAAAAATAGAATCTACAAATCCATACTATAGATGGTGTCTTAGAGAGAGTTAGTACATTTTCAAAAAATAATTGTGCAGGATTGTCTGGTAGGCATCTTATCAAGCAAAGTACCTCCCAGGCAGCTAACAGTTCAGTCTGCCAAGAACGTAACTCTGTGGAGCTGTTTCAAAGACAGGAAGATAACTAGACAGATCTGCCTCGGAGGCAGGTCATCAACAAGGGGATGTCTCCTAGACAGGTACCTGCTCATGTCTGCTTGGAAAGTAAGTTATAAGCCTTTGTATATCACCTTTCAGGCAGGCAACTTATTCGGGTCAGCCTGGAAGGCAGGTCAGCATGCAGATAAGCCTAACAGGCACAGAATTACGCAAGTCTGCCTTTTCACTGCTTCAACGATCTGAAAACAAGTAAAGAATCTCATTTGAATGATTTCAGGAGAAAGATATTATTTCCTGTAAGAAACCATTTGAAAAGTTTCACTACAGTTGCTGACTATGTCAAAGAACAAATCTCTTTAGCTACTGATTCCTAATGCCAAATATGAGAGAACAAAATTCTACTTCACAAGGATCAACTGGTATTTTTAATATGAAAGGTTATGTTGTTTTATAAGATTTTTTCCAGTGTAAAGAATCTAAGTATTTGGTACAGATGCAAAAATAAAACAGATATGAGGCATGGACCAGGGACCTGACAAAAACCATGCCAGACTAATATAAAAATGCTATCATTTTCTCTCAGTGATGTAAACTGAGAATAACTCAGTGATGTTACTGGACCAATCTAGGCCAACAATTCTGCACATAACATAAGCTAACAGCATAGAGCGAAAAAGAAACATGGGGATATTATTCTATAATTGTCTGTTACAGAGGACTTTTTAACTGTCAAAATTACACATAGCAACAATCATTGTAGGTGAGACATTACTGGATTTGCCAGACCACAAGACTAATGTAGTATGGCCTTTCCAATGTTATTTGTATCCTATAATTGACTATATTGTATTTGTCTTTGATATGTCCTCTGTAATCTGTTTTAAACACTTCCTGTGGAACAGATTCAGAATCAGAACAAAGGAAAGAGTCCATTTTGTTCTAACATGGTTCATAGTAGGCTTTAATATAAAACTATAATGATATTTGTGCATTTTCTAAGGAGAACTAGCACTAATAGTAAGAGCAATGGCAGCTTGGAAAACTGGAAAATAAAATACAATCTGATACTCCAATTCAGTGCAATTACTCTGCTTGCAAAGCTTGTGTACCATCTAGTACTGTGTGTAATATATTGCAATTATTAGTTTTAAGTTCTTTTCCTAAAATATTTCCAGTCTTACTACCATGAGAGCCTCTTTTCAGGGTCATGCTGAGTAGGGTAACAACAGCATCTCCCTGACTGGAACATACTCAAGAAATACAATGTGATAGTAAAGAAACATTAGCAAGCTTCAGGGGGTAGCCCAGTTAGTCTTCACAGGATAAGCTTAAACAACAAATGGACTGGTAGCACTTTATAGACTAGCAAAACATGTAGATGGTAAGTGGGCTGTGCCCACAAAAGCTATATGTTTTGTTAGTCTATAAAGTGCTACCAGACCATTTGTTGTTTTTTAAGTTTATTAGAACTAAAGCCATTCCATGCAGTATTTCTTTATAAACAAAAACAGCACTCAGTCATTATGTTTACCTAAAAAAAATTCTGAAAACTCCAGACAATATAATATTGCCATCAAATACAAGACCCTTCATTAGTGTTATGAAGGACCACCTGGTATATCAACTGTCAGCAGGAATCTTAATGAGAGAAATTTATCCTTTCCCAGCAATAGTCCCAACGGGATCCATAGAAAGGTCAACACATTTTTGCAGTGTTTCCTAGGTCTGAAAAGTTTGATCTTTGATGTGTAATGTGTTTAAAACACTTCCTGTGGAACAGATTCCAGGCAAATTTTCTGAGTGCATAATCCATAATATGATTCACATTTGTGTCTGAAAGCAGCTCTTTAACATACGACAATTATGACTCTCTCGTGGGACATGAGCTATGCCAAAGTATCGTACCCAGACTATACTCAGTTTTTACATTTGTATGTGATCCTATCTACAAAGACAGCTAAAAGTGCATGCTAAAAACTATCATACTGTCACCACTGTGTGTTAGGTCTGCATTAGGACGATCCTCTTTATGCATACAGATAGGTAAATCATGCCATGCCAAACCAAAGCTTACTATCTTATTCAATACCATATACAATTCCAAAGGAAAACAAAAAACATTCATCACTGCCTTTGGATTTTGGTCCTAGAGACACTGTGTGAAAAAATGTGTTTTCCCAGAAGACATGTTCTATATAGGGGGTTTGTTGTTCTATTTCGGAGACATGCTGGTTTTCCTTCATACTTGTTGAGCTTCAGTTTATTTTCTGGTGTGATACTGTTTGGTGACTGGCAGCAACCTGGCTTTTGGAAATTTTCCAGCTTAGAAAATGACAGATTGGAAGAATGCATGCTAGATCCTCAGCTATAAACACAGCTAAGAAGGCTGGGAGGATGCAAGATTATTCTATTCTAAGATGCCTTTCTACACCCTAAACTCTGGGGAAATTGGGAGCCAAAAGAGCCTCTAATTTAACACTACATTAAATCAGTATGCTTTAATTTGCATAGGCTGGAGTAGGCCGCTCCACCGAGGATCAGCTGACATGTTCTGTGCACCATCCATGTTCCTTGCAAACCCAACACATCCCATTCTAATCTCATGCATCAGGATAACTCATGTACCTCTGTGAAACACCTTGTGCCAAAGAAGTCTAGAATCTAGCTCTGAATCTTGTAGAACATGGACTTTATTACTTGAATTTAAATAGTTAATGTGTTCAAAAATATATTTTTATTAGGGCTGATTCTGTTGAATTTTATATTATTTTCTGTTTACTTTGCTTTTTAATAAACTCATTTCCTTCATAAAACAGAGACTTTTACCTTTATGCCCTATTAGTAGCATATTCACCATTAATCAATATACTTGAAACCCTGGTTTCACAATAATGTTAATTTGATGTCAAAGGGATCACAAATAATAGTGAGCATGAGGCCCAGTTATAAGTGTTTGCAACATTCGATCCATTATTTGCACTGAATCAAAAATGGTCTTAAATTTAGCTAACGATTTAGTATATATTATGGACTTTACTGCTGTGAACACAGATTAACTCTACTGACTTCAATAGTGTTGATCCGGATTTCAAACCAGTGGAACTGCGAGCAAAATCTGTCCTCTGTTTACATTTAAAATAAAGGTGAAGGATCAGGATTCCAACTGGATCATAAGGGCTGTTCAATGGACGTATTAAGGAAAACAGAGTGAAGTACTTAAAAGATGTCAGACCTTTCAAGTTTCCTAGAGAAGGCACTCAAGGAGCAGGGGGAGAGGGAGGGAGTGAAACAGACAGCTATAATCCCAATTGTACTATAGAAGCACACCAGCAATTACACACCAGATTATATTTTTCATGGTTTATTGGCTTTCTTTGACACAAACACATGAAAGAAATAATTGAAACTGTGTGCTTTACAGTATCTACAGAAGCTCAGTACTCCATTCACTTTGGTGAAAGAACAATGGAACAGAACAATACAAGAAACACTTCCTTTACAGGATCTGAGAACCCATAGCAAAACTAATAACAATGGTGATAACAATTTTCAAGCTCTTCTGATGATTGGTTGACATGTGAACAATGCTACACATTGTCTCAGGCCACAGATTTCTAGATGGTAAAATGCAGGAGGAAGAGGATGAAATCTGAATTGCCATAAATGTTATTCATTCTTCCAAGGCTTTGAATGCCTTATTTAAATAAGGAAAACTTGCAAAAAAGAAACTAATTTCGGGTGTTGCTACAAAGCGGAAATCTATTTTAGAAACTGCTGCAGCCCATCACTGAGGCAACCTAAACTCTTTGCATCAATAAAACAGCCAGACATACAGAAGAACTCCCTACTTACTATGAGAAAGACCCCATTAATACTGAAGCAAAATGCAGGACAATGTAGCACTTTAAAGACTAACAAGAAACCATCTTGTTAGTCTTTAAAGTGCTACATTGTCCTGCATTTTGCTTCAGCTACCCCAGACTAACACCGCTACATTTCTATCCCCATTAATACTGTACATCAATCAAAAAAAAAATCCCAGTTCTTGTTTTATGCCCTAACTTCAACACTGGCTTTCCCATTTATGGAAGCTGGTTCCAGAAAATTAGACTGCTCCCTTGGGAAAAATACACTGCCAGCTGTGAAATCTGTATCCCTATGAACTGACAAGACAGACCCAGCACAGCAGTTTCAGTTAGGTGTCTAGGCCCCTGCCAGGGACCACAAGCAAGTTTCAGGGGGTCTGCCAAGCAGGACCTATGTAACCCAGGACAGGAAGCTGAAGTGCTGTTTTGCAGGGCAGAAGCCTGGAGTCCTGAAACTTGCCACAACAGGATGAAGCCAAAACTCGAGCAACTTAGCTTTGAGAGGACCCTATGGCATGAGCCCCTGGACAAATGCCCTGCTTGCCACACTCTAAAACTGGTCCTGCCTTTCATATGCTGAAAAAAGTTGTTGGGGCACTGTTGGATTGTGGAGTTTTTATAGCGTGGGGGGGGGGAGGGGAAATTCATAAAGAAAGAGGTTCAGAACCTCAGCCCTAGCAGATCATAAGTCCAGTTCAAGACATAAGGGGAGAGGCAATCCTAGAAATAAAACGGCACTATAACACGTGTTTGGGAGCAGCACTGGAGTCAAATTGGCTCTTCCACTTTGAACCATGTTGACAGAGGTTGTGATTCTGCAAACTATACAGAACCACCGGATTATCTCCCTATTGAACTCACAGCTTAGGTTAGTATGGACCAAGAAAGGTTACAAAATGAAGCTCAAGCTGTCACCAGTGCATATTGTTTTAATGAACAAGCAATAAGCCTTTCCATTAATACAGCTTACAAAACACAGGAGGGAAAAACATCCTAAATCTTTTGAATTTGACAGAAGAAGCAATATGCCTCATCTTCATTTGACTTCAAACTGCCAGCATCAAAAATTACTTTCATGACCAGTAATACACATTTTTGTGAATATAAACAAAAGTTTATAAGACTCTTTGATTTGATAAGATTCAGCCTGCTGGAAACAACATATGCATAAGATACTAGTCTTGGCCAAACAGCAATTTGTTGGAGCATAATTGAAAACTCCATTGAGTTTAACTACTTAGACAATACCTTCTTCAGACACTGAGGGCCCTGTAGAAGCCTCTGTGGGCAACAGAAACAAAGAAAGTCACTGCAGTATGGTTAATACATGTTTTTGAAACACTTTTTGTGGCAAAACACCTCGATTGCTTCCTCCTCCCCCCTGCCTCCTGTCAAGAAGAACAGAGTGACTGTCAGGAGGCAGAACATCTCTGGAGTATAATAGGGTCTCCAAAACACAGAAACTCATTGAGAGACTAAAGAATCACTGAACAGTTAACACACGATGAAGAATCAAGATTACTTTTTTTTCTGATTAAATATACAGTTACTTATTATGCTCATTTTCACACCAGTACCTAGAATGATCTTTTGGTTTGCCTCTGTGTCATACAGGTGATACTGTCCAAAGCCAGCAAGCAAATCACTAAGTCTGAATGTGCTTTGTATAGACCCTGAATCCTTTACTGGAGGGCACATGTCCCCTTCTCCCACAATTTTTGTGGCTGTGCATTGTGTGTGAAAAATTAGTATAATTTTGATAACGTTGAACAAAGATGTAAATAAAGCAGATGGCCATTCAAGGACCATTAGTAATATGTGGGTAGGGGATCAATATTTGCTAAACATTAAAAAAAAAATTCAAAAGTTAGGTGACAAGGAAGTTTTATTTTAGACATCTAAAGTGTTATGGGGCAATTCTCTTCTTCAATGCATGAGGATAACCTCTTTGGAATCAATTAAAGCCTTGTGCACATCACCAAAAGCAGAAAGAAGAACATAAGAATGGCCATACTGGGTGAGACCAAAGATCTATCTAGCCAAGTATCCTGTCTTACAATAGTGGCCAATGCCAGGTGCCCCAGAGGGAGGAAACACAATAGGTAATCATAACGTGATCCCTCTCCTGTCACCCATTTTCAGCCCCTGACAAACAGAGGATAGGGACACCATCCTGGCTAATAGCCATTAATGGACTTAACCTCTGTGAATCTATCTAGCTCTTTTCTGAACCTGTTAAAATCCTGGTCTTCAAAACATTCTCTGGCAAGAAGTTCCATACGTAGAATGTGCCCTTAGTGAACAAAAGCTTCCTTTTGTTCTTTTTAAAACTTCTGCCTATTAATTTCATTATATTACCCACCTACTATAATGTGGGTGCATAACTGGCTAGGGTGCATAACTGGCTAGATAACCATTCTCAGAGTCCTGCTGAAAGGGCATAACAAGTAGGGCTCCGCAGGAGTTTGTTTTGGGACCGGTTCTGTTCAATATCTTCATCAATGATTTAGATATTGGCATAGAGAGTATGCTTATTAAGTTTGCAGATGATACCAAGCTATGAAGGATTGCAACTGCTTTGGAAGTTAGGATCATAAATCAAAATGATCTGGACAAACTGAAGAAACAGTCTGAGGTAAATAGAATGAAGTTTAATAAGGACAAATGCAAAGTACTCCACTTAGGAAGGCCTAATCCATGTGACACATACAGAATGGGAAGGGACTGTCTAGGAAGGAGTACTACAGAAAGGGATCTAGGGGTCATAGTGGACCACAAGCTGGATGAGAGCCAACAACATGATGCTGTTGCAAAAAAATGCAAACGTGATTCTGGGATGCATTAACAGGAGTGTTGTGAGCAAGACACGAGAAGTCATTCTTCTGCTCTACTCTGAACTGAGTAGGCCTCAATTAAAATATTGTGTCTAGTTCTGGACACCACATTCCAAGAAATATGTGGAGAAATTGGAGAAGGTCCAGAGAAGAGTAACAAGAATGATTAAAGGTCTAGAGAACATTACCTATGAAGTAAGACTGAAAGAAATGGGCTTGTTTAGTTTGAAAGGAGAAGACAGAGGGGACATGATAGCGGTTTTCAGGTATCTAAAAGTGTGTCAAAAGGAGGAGGGAGAAAAATTGTTCTCCTTGGTCTTTGATAATAGGACAAAAAACCATAGGCTTAAAGTGCAACAAGGAGGTTTAGGTTGGACATTAGGAAAAACTTCCTACCTGTCAGGGTCGTTAAACACTGGAATAAGTTGCCTAGGAAGGTTGTGGAATCCCCATCTCTGGAGATAATTTAGAATAGGTTAGATAAATGTCTATCGGGAAGGTCTAGACATGAGGGCAGGGGACTGGACTTGATGACCTCTCGAGGTCCCTTCCAGTTCTAGTGTTCTGTGATTCAATGATTCATTTGGTAACCCCTAGTTCTTATATTACAGGAATGAGTAAATAACTTTTCCTTATTCACTTTTTCCACACCAGTCATGATTTTATAGACCTCTGTCATATCCCCCCTTATTCTCCTTTTTTCTAAACTGAAAAGTCTAAGTCTTTTTAATCTCTCTTCATGAGGGACCCATTCCAAACCCCTAATCATTTTTGGTTCCCTTTTCTGAACCTCTTCCAATGCCAATATATCTTTTTTGAGATGAGGTGACCACATCTATATGCAGTATTCAAGATGCAGGCGTACTATGGTTTTATATAGAGACTGTAAGATACTTGCTGTCTTATTCCCTAGCCCCTTTTTAATGATTCCTAACATTGTTTGCTTTTTTGACTGCCTCTGCACACTGAGTGGGTGTTTTCACAGAACTATCCACAATGACTCCAAGATCTCTCCTGAGTAGTTGTAGCTTATTTGGTCCCCATCATATTGTATGTATGGTTGGGATTACTTTTTCCAATGTGCATTACTTTACATTTATCACAATTAAATTTCATTTGCCATTTGTTGCCCTGTCTTGAGCAGTTTGGTATCATCTGAAAACTTTGCCACCTCACTGATTACCCCTTTCTCTAGATCATTTATAAATCAGTTGAATAGGATTGGTCCCAATACAGACCCTTGGGAGACCCCACTAGTTGCCTCTCTACACTCTGAAAATTTACCATTTATTCCTACCCTTTGTTCCTGTCTTCTAACCAATCTTTGAAAGGACCTTTCCTCTTATCCCATGACAACTTAATTTACTTAAGAGCCTTAGGTGAGGGACCTTGTCAAAGGCTTTCTGTAAATCTAAACACACTATATCCACTTGTTCCCCCTTGAACACATGTTTGTTGATCCCCCTCAAAGAACTCTAGTAGTTTAGTAAGGCATGATTTCCCTTTACAGAAACCATGTTGAGTTTCCCCCAACAAATTATGTTCATCTATGTGTCTGAATTTTATTCTTTATTATAGTTTCAATTAATTTGCCCGGTACTAACATTAGATTTGTAATGGCTAGGATCAACTCTAGAGCCCTTTTTAAAAATTGGCATCACATTAGCTATCTTCCAGTCATTAGCTATAGAAGCTGATTTAAAGGATAGTTTACAAATTACAATTAATAGCTCCACAATTTTACATTTGCATTCTTTCAGAAGGTTGGGTCAATGGCATCCAGAACCTCTTTCCTACTCTTCCCTATGTCATTGGTACCTACATGTACCATGAGCACTGGCTCCTCTCCAGCACCACTCTTAAGTCTATCTAGAGGTCTCAAGAGATCCACAACCTTCACACCAGGCAGGCAAGTCACCATATGATTCTCCCAGTCATCACAAACCCGGTGTCTATAGTTCTAATGACTGAATCGCCAAGTTCTAATACCTGCCTTTTCCTAATGATTGGAGTTTCCTCCTGTGGAGAGATATCCTCCACGTGAGAGGATACCATAAAATCATCTAGAAGGAGGGTCTAATTAGGGTTAGGGTGAGATGGTTTCCCTCTGCTTCAGCTGAGTGTTCTTCCCTGAGCATGTCACCTGCCTTAACAGCACAGGGGCTGACTGGAGGTGGGACAGGTCTACAGCATCCCAGAAAGCCTCATCTACATATCTCTCTGCCTCCCTTAGCTCCTCCACTTCAGCCCATACACGTGCCACCCATCCATGGGGCAGGTAATCATACATGCTACATTGGGTGCAATAAACAGGATAACCCCAGTGGTGCTGCTGCTGGGCTTCTTCCTGCATTCTCTCTTGCAGAGAATTAGATTATTGATATTAATTGGGAACATTTAAGAACCATTTTTAAGTACATACATTTGTCTGTTTAAAAGCTTTAATGTCTCTAAAGTGCATTTTCTTTAAGCAGAAAACGAAACAATTTTCTCCTATACCTTCTATGTAATGTAAATACATTTGAAGGATTCTTGACTGCAGCTACAAATGTTCTCAGCCATTGATTTGTTTGCTTCTTTAATTATCCTTTAACTAACTTGCACTCTTAGATTTATAGTTCTCAATGCTCCTTTCCTACTAATACCTTATATTACTTTAATATTTGAAAACTATAAAGGCTTTAATTAATGTACTAGTTCAGAGAGTGGTGCTGTCTAGCAGTTAGATTTACTCTTATTTTTTTAATCTGTTCCATATTTCTACACAATCCTTTAGCATGGCCTCAGATCTTGCTTTACCTGTGTTTACAGAACAAGGGCAAATTTCCGTCTGTATCTTGTCAGCTCTACATAAAATATTTCCCCCTTTTCTATATTAAATTCATGCAGTCTCTTATAATAGCAATTCAGCAAATTATAAAAGGGAAAAAAAGCAATCCTGGGCTATTGTGCTTTCCTTGAGAAACATGCTCCCCCTAGATTATACATAAATGTGATCCCAATCAATAACCAAGTAATTAAAGTCACCCATGTTTTGGCCTTTTTACAAGCATCCCTTATCAGTAAAATCGTTTCTTGCTCTACTTTCTCAATTCGTCTTGGAGGTAGAAACAAGAATTGTTGACTACCTGTTTGCCCTTAACCTCTGAATTAGCTACTTCTGTAGTGCCAGTGAAAGTTGTTTCATTTCTCTCTCAACAGACACAGCATTATTCTTTCCAAGAATTGCTGCTCTCCTGCCTTCCTTATTTTGCAAGTTTATTACTGCCTACATTCCGATTCTAGGACTATCCCAATACTTATTAGGTTTTCTTGGAGGGGAGATAGAAGGTTAGGTCCTTAATAAATGTGTTAATCAAAAAAGAACTCTGAAACAAAGTGATAACAGTAGGCCTTGTAAGCAAATGTCTAAGACAGATATACAAGCAATTATCCCTACTACTTAGCCATCAGAGTACATCCAAGGTGACATTCTGGCTCCACTGAAGTCAAAGGGAGTTTTGTCATAGGGAATTGAGAAATTTGAGTTTAGATAGATTTTAAACTTAACTTTCTAACAAAACCAAAAGCATTATTTTAAATATATATGATGATTCAATCCCAAACATTTTTCCATATCTAATTTTTAGATTTTCTTGTGGATAGAAAAAGGTATTATAGGAATTTTGAATTCTAATAAAAATACTGTGCTAATATATTCAGACACTCACATATTAAGCTATAGCTCACATGATTTCAAATGCTTCTCTATAATGTTAAACTACTAAGGGCATCAACTGCTCTGGATCCCAGGTGGCCCTGCATTCCCTGAGGTGCTTCAGCCTTTGAAATGTACAAGAGCTTCAAAAGCAGAATTGCAGCAGAAGCGGTGCAAGTGGAGACTGCTTTGCCTCTCTCTGATACAGGCAGCAAAGGGGAAAGCGACTAGGCGTTTACATCCCTATTAGAGATAATAAACTTTTAATTCTAGTTGTTTAATAAACTATATATAATCTGGCAATCACCCTGTGCTCATATTCATAACAACGCACTACTTACTAGAGAAATGTAATAAGAATGTATTGTGTGTTGTGTTTTAAAAGAACCCCTTTATAAAAATGAAGCAAAGATTTGAAAGTGGTGCAAGTAAGAGATGGCAAAAGCAACAGAACAAAGCAGAAGTTAAGAGTTTAAAGCCAACAACATCATTTCTCATAGAAAAGATGCCTCAGCCATTAGACGGTGACCATACTGATAGTGACACGTCCAGTTTTGATGAAGAAAACATTGTACCAACAATTAATATTTCAGTGCCACTGCCTTAAAATGAAGAGGTCATTAATCAAGACACAAATGCCAACAGTAGCGATAGATACAGAATCTACACTTAATTTAGAGACTGTGCAGACAGAAAATGAGGATCTCGGAGATGCTGCACAGCAAAAGCAAGAACTTATGACTAGCCCAGAGCACAGTATAGTAACAGTGGCATCAGAACCTGATATAGGATTTCTCGATAACAATGTTGCTCAAATGCAGTCATTTCTCCAAGTTAGTGTTTTTTAGATTCCACATAATATACCAAAAGATGCAGAAAATCATGCTTTTCCCACTCATCTGTTGACAAACTCTCTTCCAAATTTGTGTAGATCTCTCAGAGACTGGCTCTACTGGAGCATGGAAAAGCAGGCTCTGTACTGTGTACTCTGTTTCATTTTAACAGTAATACTTCAAATGTATCAGTACTGTCTGATCCGTCTGGTTGGAGCATCAGTAGAAGTTTGAGGAAGTTGAAAGACCAAATACTTGCCCATGAAACTTCAGTATCACATAAAGATAAGCATGTTACATGGAAATCAGCTAGGAGAGCAGCATTAGTGGACAGTTCAAATGAAAAATTACTCTGACAAATAAACACAGAAACTGATATATAGGAAAAACCTCTTTGAGCACATATTGAATGTCATTATTTTTCTTTCTGAATGGGGATTAGTTTTGTTTGGTTCCAGTCAACATATTGGTGACCCTACAAATGGAAACTTTCTTGGTATACTTGAGCTTCTTAGCAAGTATGATTCAATTCCCAATGTTTTCATAAATCACAAGAGAGAAGAAAATGCATGCAAGTCCATTATCTGTCTACCAGAATACAAAATTAGTTCATTAAGGTATGTGGGACATGTATTCAAACAAAAAGTCTCAAAGGCTTCAATTAAAGAACGATTCATTTTGTTTGATAATTTCACAAAAAAGCTGAAAAATAAATGGCCGCTCATGTATTAGAAATTCTGGAAGGCTTCAGATTAATTTTCAAGTCTGCATTGGCCAAGCCTATGCCAATGGATCCAATATGGCTGGGAAATACAACGGAGTACAAGCAGGTCTCCTTAAGAAAAATCCAAGCCGTATTTTCTCCAGTTGTGGTAACCACACACTAAATCTTGTTGACGCTGATTGCACTGAATCATGCAAAGAAGCAATCACACACTTTGGAACATTGCAGCAATTGTACAACCTCTTCAGCAGCACTCCTCAAAAGTGGGAAATTCTGAAGCAGCATCTGCCTGTTGCCCTTCACAGCATATCAACAACAAGATGGCTGGCATGAACTGATGCACAGCATTTGGACTCTGTGAGAAAGGCTTTAAGTGAGCTTGAATCTCTTACTCTCACAGCACAGGCCCGCACTGAGCTTAAGTCAATTCAGAAGTATACATCCAAATTTGAATGCATTTTAATGTTGTTCATGTGGATGAGGCAGCTAAAAGGGATCCACAAAACTAATCTTGTAATGGAAGGACACAATGCTACATTAGATGTTGAGAGGGGTAACACTGAACGACTTCAAGATATTCAAAAGATTTGTGATCAATAGGACGCAATCCTTTCTGAGTCCAAATCGGTAGTACAGGGTATTGACATTTCATCTGAGTTTTCCACCAATCACAGCCTAACATCACAAATCTGATGCAGAAAGACACTATGGAGTCAATTTGTTGTTGTTATTGACTCAATCAAAAGTCATTTTACACATTGATTTTAGACACTGCGACAAACGTGTACCCTTTTTGAATTCCTTTGGGAGTTCAGAGAACTAAGTGATGAAGATCTATATTCAGCGTCTGAACAGTTTCAACAAAAGGTAAAACAATGAAGTGCCAAGAAATCTCTGACACGAGATCATCTTCCTGAAATGTTTATATTCCACCAACTTCAAATCGGACTGTAAATCAAATGAACTGCTTCAAGAAATAATTGATCGTAGCCTGTTGACTATATTTCCTAATATCACAATTCCAAAAATGAAGATTTTTGCTTGCAGTGGAAACTCACAATTAAAGTTACATTTTTAATATACATGCTATTGGTATAATGACTTAATTGTTAATAAATGATAGTCTCAGGTATACATTTTCATATATTCTTTTGGTTTTAGTATGACCCTGTGGATGAGAAGTTAGATACTTTGGGGCTCTGGAGATGGGGCCTCTAACCTCAAAGTGTCCTGGGCCTCTGTCATTCTCTGAGGGTATGTCTACACTACCCCGCTAGTTCGAACTAGGAGGGTAATGTAGGCATACCGCACTTGCAAATGAAGCCCGGGATTTGAATTTCCCGGGCTTCATTTGCATAAACTGGGCGCCGCCATTTTTAAATCCCTGCTCGTTCAAACCCCGTGCCGCGCGGCTACACGCGTCACGAACTAGGTAGTTCAGACTAGGCTTCCTAATCCGAACTACCGTTACTCCTCATTCCACTAGGAGTAACAGTAGTTCGGACTAGGAAGCCTAGTCCGAACTACCTAGTTCGTGCCGCGTGTAGCCGCGTGGTACGGGGTTCAAACGAGCAGGCATTTAAAAATGGCAGCGCCCAGTTTATGCAAATGAAGCCCGGGAAATTCAAATCCCGGGCTTCATTTGCAAGTGCGGTATGCCTATATTACCCTCCTAGTTCGAACTAGGAGGGTAGTGTAGACATACCCTGAGAGAATGTCTAATATTGAATACATTTGTGCATTTGAGTAATGGTAGATACATTTGTAGTACTCATAAACATTCACTTTCAGACAGGGACTATGCACATGATGAGTGTTTCTAGGATCAGGGCCTAAGATGGTAAATTCTTAGGAATACAGTTATTTCCCCAAACATTTCTACAGCACCCAAAACAGTGATGCCAAATTCTACTATGCACCTTCTTCTAAGCACAACTGCTATTAAAACAAATGAACACTTCATTTCATTGAATACATTTTTTACAATGATATGTGACTCAAAACTTTTCTAAAAATTTCTTCTAGAGAAGAAATCCCACTTTTAGTATGAGACAAGTACCTCAGAATGCTAGCTGAAAGGAGCCAGAAACTGTTTCTCTGTATCACTCAGAGACCACTGAGCTTGAAGACAGCATTACATTTGTAACTTTTTTAGAAGTACTGGTATGTATATCTTCATAACAGAAAGGCTGTGTCTAGACTGCAGGGTTTTTTCGAAAAAAGTAGCCTTTTTTCGAAAAAACTTCACCTGCGTCTAGACTACAGCCATGTTCTTTCAAAATTAAATTGAAAGAACGTGGCTTTTCTTTCGATGGTGGTACTCCTCATTTTACGAGGAACAACACCTTTTTTCGAAAATGCTCTTTCGAAAAAAGGCGCTATGTAATGCAAACTGTGCTTTTTCGAAAGAGAGCATCCAGACTGCCTGGGTGCTCTCTTTCGAAAAAGTGGCTTGCTTTTTCGAAAGTACTGGTTGCAGTCTAGACGCTCTTTTTCGAAAGAGGCTTTTTTGAAAGAGGCTTGCAGTTTAGACGTAGCCAAAGAGGTTTATAGTGCCTCATTAATAAATGTGTACATCGCAAATACTTCATATTTGTTGCTCAGAAGGCAGCTGCAAATTCCCCTGGATTAGAGGAATCCCCAGAGGGAGTAAAACCAGAATCTCCTCCTCCAGGCAGGTCTAAATTATGTTTAGGGACTGTTGAGCCCTGGTGAATACAATGGTGGCTTAAATCTCCCTTGCCCAAACCCTTTTCTTGCTCAGGTACAGCTAAGAATCTAGGCCATGGTGTTTCAAAAATGTCCCTGTCACTTTATGATTTTTTCTTTTGGCTAGTTGTACTTCCAGAATTAACTAGCCTGATATTTCTAATTTGTTTTTCTTGTTGATATTGATTAGTATAGGAATGATAAAAGATATAAAGATTGTTTTTATACATTTGCAGAGCAAATTTACATGATGAATGCAACTATTCATGATATGACTGACTTCCTAATACTTCACTCTTTGCTGCTGCAGCAGCAGAGGGAAGCATGTCTATTTGCTTCACACATTCATCTTCTTGGAAATCTTGCCAAGACACCTGTGCTCAAAACCTATCACCTGATTCACCATTGCCCTGCATCTTGTGGAAGTCATTTCAACTTATGCAAGGGGGATGTGAAACATATCAAATCAAAATGAATGTGTACATCACTACAGAGAGCAACACAATCAAGAAGCTTATCCTTGATCTTCTAAACAAGGATCCCTGGTTGTCCTCTCACAGGAGCATTCCCTAATGTGACTGTCCTTTCCTCATTGCTGCAGATGCTTCAGTAGTAGATACAATAGCCATAGCAAAGAAATTAGAATACAATAAACCATCTCCTAGTACTAAAGCAACCCTTAAGAAGTTACACCTTTGAAAACCTGCCACATTCCCCAGATAACTACGACATTCAGAATTTAAAAAAAAAAAACTTAAAACATTATACGCACTTCCCATTAATACTTTGAAGAATGCTAGCATTGAATATTCATCCATCTTCATATAAAGTCTGGGAAATGGAAAACTGAGGTATGCCATAGCCTAATAAGATATTTGCATTTGTTGATTTTAGAGATTGGTCATATGAGCACCCATTTTCCAATGAGCAAAAATAAAATGTAGTCATTTCACTGTTAATACATAAAAGGATGCAAGAGATATGATCTACTGACAAGTAGAGGCACCACTACAGCATTTTTACACAAAGGAATTTACTGAAAAAGATACTACTCTGAGCACTCTGTAACCTGCTCACATAAACACATTTGTTGCCTAGCTCCTCTGCCCAAAGGGAAGGTACAACCAACTTTTAAGCGGGCACTATGCCATGCTAACAGATGGACTTGAGTGCTGACAGTCAAGAGACCATATAAATGCATTAACTGTATTTGTGGAGAACATAACTCCCAGCCAAGAGTGTCACAGCAGCTGTCCATTCTAAGTGTATGCACCTATGATTAAAAGGATGTGACTGCTAATCCAATTCTGAATTGGAAAGATGGATTAATATTCAAACAAAAATAAACTCCAATGGCTACATAAACAGCCATTTAGCACTGCTTAACCAGACAGAGGTGACTCCATTGGGAAAACCTGTTCCCTGAGACTAAATGCAGAGGGACTATCAAACTTGTAGGGCGAGAAGAGGTATAATAAACTAGTGAATGTGATGACCTTTAATAAGTAAATGGGTTGATGTATACTAGTGAATGTAATGACCTTTAAGTATATGAGTGGACGTAGACCTGCATTTTAAATTGAATCAGGATTTGGATTAATATATGAGTCTAGCAGAGTGGTTCTCAACCTGCAGTCTGTGGAACCGCTGTGGGTCCACGGACTATGACTAAGGCTGTGTCTAGACTACACCTCTCTGTCAACAGAGAGATGTAGATTAGGCACATTGAAATTGCTAATGAAGCAGGAATTTAAATATCCCGCACTTCATTAGCATAAACATGGCTGCCACTTTTTTTCCAAAACTGAGCTTTTTTTGAAAAAGAGTAGTCTAGTCTAGACACAGATCTGTTGAAACTAAATCCTTTTTCAACAGGTCCTGTAAACCTCATTTTTGGAGGAATACTGGATCTATCAGAGAAGGGTTTATTTTTGACAGATCCGCTTCTAGACTGCTGGTTTTTTTTTTTAAAAGAGCCGTTTTGAAAAAAAGTGGCAGCCATGTTTATGCTAATGAAGCACAGGATATTTAAATCCCTGCTTCATTAGCAATTTTGATTTGCTAGATTTGCATCCCTCTGTTGACAGAGGGATGCAATCTAGACCTAGCCTAAGATGGCAACCTCCACTGAATTGCAGAGGATACTAAACTGCTCAAGATAGTTAAGACCAAAGCAGACTGAAGAGCTTCAAAAAGATCTCACTAAACTAAGTGATTGGGTAACAAAATGGCAAATGAAATTTAATGTTGATAAATGTAAAGTAATGCACATTGGAAAAATCAATCCCACCTATATATACACACACAATATGATGGGGACTAATTTGGCTCTAACTACTCAAGATCTTGGAGTCACTGTGGATAGTTCTATGAAAACATCCATTCAGGGTATTTCTACATTACAGAGTTTTGTCAGAAAAAAATGGCACTTTTTCCAACAAAACTTGAGGAACATCCACACTGCAATTGTGTTCTTCCACAAGAAAATCGAAAGAACAGAGGTTTTTTTTCTGACATTGGTAATCCTCATTTTACGAGGAAGAAGCCTTTTTGCAAAAGAGCTCTTTTCCAAAAAAGCATGTGTGGACGGAGAAGAGGGAGTTTTTTCGGAAGAGGAGGAAAGTAAAAAGTACAGATGCTCTGGTGGCCATTTCATCCATTGCAATCACAGCTTACATGTGAGAGAGTGTCCATTCAGTCTGGACACACTCTTACGAAAAAGCAGATCGCTTTTTCGATGCACTTTTGCATCTCTCTTCTGAAAAAAGCTTCTTCTGAAAGAAGCCTGTAGTGTAGACGTAGCCACAGTGTGCAGTGACAGTCAAAAAAGCAAATAGAATTAAGGGGTCATTAAAAAGAGGATAGAGAATAAGACAGAAAATATCTTATGGCCTCTATATAAACCATGGTATTCCCACATCTTGAATACTCTGTACAGATGTCACATCAAAAAAGATATACTGGCATTGGAAAAGGTTCAGTCAGAAAAGGACAACAAAAATTATTAGGGGTTTGGAATGGGTCCCATAGGAAGAGATTAAAAAGACTTGGACTTTTCAGCTTAGAAAAGAGGACACTAAGGGGGGGGATATGATAGATGTCTATAAAAATCATGATTGGTATGGAAAAAGTGAGTAAATACCTTTTCCTTATTTATTCCCAAAATAAAAGAACTAGGGGTCACCAAATGAAATTCATAGGCAGCAGGTTTAAAACAAACAAAAGGAAGTATTTCTTCACTTCAAAGTCAACCTGTGGAACTCCTTGCCAGAGGATGAGGTGAAGGCTAGAACTTTAACAGGGTTCAAAAAAGAGCTAGATAGATTCATGGAGGAAAGGACCATCAATGCCTATTAGGCAGGATAGGTAGGAATGGTATTCCTGGCCTCTGTTTCTCTAGAGGTGGGTGACAGGGGAGGGATCACGTGAGGATTACCTGTTGTGATCCCTCCCTCTGGGGCATCTGGTATTGGACACTGCCAGCAGACAGGATACTAGGCTAGATGGACCTTTGGTCTGACCCAGTATGGCTGTTCTTATGTTCCTAATTTTTTTTCTAGGAATCTACAAAGGGAAAAAAAGGTTGAAAACCACAGGTCTAGTACTTGGTGGAAAAGCAGATGGAAAAAAACCAAGACACGCCAGAGTTAGTTTGTTAGTCCTTACAAAGCAATTGATATTTCGAAAATGCACTGGAGCAAAGAACATCCTTTTTTCTTCAGAGATAGTAGTATTTTTTTATTATGGGTTGTTTTAATACAAACAAAAAGATATTTGCATTGTGTCTTCATCCTTCAATTGGATCCATGTGGACATATATTATCCACTCTTATTACTGGCATCAGGCTTTGGAGAGGGTTATAATTTTCACCTCTCCTAGAGCCCTTAGATCAGGGCTACTCAATATGCGACCCACGGACTGTTTGTTTGCAGCCTGCAGTGTGGTTTGGCTTTACGCAGGGCTCAACACGTGGCCCGCGGGTGGGATCCTTTGAACATGGCCTCCATTGAGAATATGCTCTACAATGGGCATGAGGCACCACCCAGGCTGGGCGAGCACTGAAAGACGCAAGCGGATGGGCTGGCTGGAACAGATTGATACAGGATGCCAGCATTCCTAGCCCACAGGGAGGAGGTGCAGGGAGCACCAGGGCATTGTGGGAAGTGCTGGCTGCTTAGCCTTATGGGCAGAGCCTTAGAGATGCTGACTGGCTGACAGTGGCCACGTTTGGGTCCAGTGCTGTGGCTTAAGCTTTGTATTTGTGCCTTTCAGTGTGAAAGAAGCTACTTGCATATATATTTGCCTGTCTATGCAACCACACTTAAGTTGCAGCCTTTGGCATGTGCTGTGTCTTTGTGGCCCCCCAGAGCTTCCAAAGCTGAGCAGCCGGCCTTAGCCCCTAACTTCCCCTTTCATTAGCTGTAGGGGGAGCAGCAGCTGACGACAAAGGGAGACAAGCGCGTTAGGAAGCCCCACTCTCTGGCCCCTGGGCTCGGACAAGGTTCTCTCGGGAGCGCCTCGCTCCCTACGGGGCATCCCCGGCCCGGCGGCCGCGCTCCCGCAGGAATGCCCCGGATCCAGGCGCCCTGCCCGAGCCGCGCGGAGCCGGGGCAACAGGTGCAAGGCTGGGGCGGCCACCCCCGAGCGAGCCGCAGCTCCACCTTCCTCGCCTTATTTACGGCGCGGCCACATGGCCGAGCTAAAAGCAGCAGCCATTCAAAGCCCGGCCCCGCCGCCGGAGGGGACCCGGGGCCTCGGCGGCGAGCAGGGGCGAGGAGGCAGCTGCCGTGCATAAAAGTGATGGGGTTGGGGGGCCGGCGGGAGCGCCATGAAGGCCGGCGGGGGTGCCGCGTCCGACCCGGAGAGCAGCAGCAGCAGCAGCAGCGAGAGCAGCTCGGGCAAGTCCCTGCCCCTAGCTGGGAGCCTGGGCAAGCGCAAGCGCAAGAGCCCCCGCCTGAGCGGGCTGAGCAAGCAGCGGCAGGCGGCCAACGCGCGGGAGAGGGACCGGACCCACAGCGTGAACTCCGCCTTCAGCGCGCTCCGCACGCTCATCCCCACCGAGCCCGCCGACCGCAAGCTCTCCAAGATCGAGACGCTGCGCCTGGCCGCCAGCTACATCTCGCACCTGGCCAACGTGCTGCTCCTGCAGCCGCAGCAGGGCGAGGGGGCGGAGCAGCCTTGCCAGCAGTACCAGCCCCGCCTGCAGGGCGGCAGCACCACGGCGGCGCCCCGGCCCATCTGCACCTTCTGCCTCAGCAACCAGAGGAAGCTGGTAAGGCTGGCATGCAGCAGGGGCTGAGCGCGGCCCCGGCCATCGCAGGGGCGGCTGGGAGAATGGAGCCTCCCCCTACTTCAAAGGGGCCGGAGGTGGCATGGCACCTGGCACTACCATGGAGACGGGCCCCACTGGGGCAAAGCCTGTCTCCTTCTCGCCCACCCCACACACTTAAACTAGTCTCCCAACCACAGCAAACATCTAGATTCCACAATTTGCTGTCTTAAGGTTCACAAAGCCCCTTCTCCTCTTGGCATCGGTAGGAGACCTGATTGTAGCTGTTAAGCAAATACTCTTTGCTCAATAGTGTACACAACACCCCCCCCCCCTGCAAAGTCAGCTTTTCATGGAAGGACAGTCTCCTAAAGCTTCACAGGCAGAAAAACCTTAGGGGGGAGGGATCCCTCTAGGAACAGCTTTGGTGCTTGTTTTAATTTATTATAATTAACTCACTTTTTGTGAGCTTGCTTAGGTAAGACATCTACTGTACAGGTCATAGAACACATTTTCTCAAACTCCAAGCTCCACAAAGAGGAAAAAAAATGAAAATCAGCTAAATATGACAAGTTGACTCATCTCAGTCTACAGTTTAGATACAGTACTTGTGTCTTCATTTTGTTCTCTACATATAGCAGCTTCACAAATACTATTCTACCCCAGCATTAACTGCACTGTTGTACTTCTGATAAACTTGCTTCACACTATTAAATCTAAGTAGAGTTAAAATATAAGTGCTAGGAATCTAAAGGGCTAACTTTGTTTGGTGTGTGTGTTAAATTAGGTGTACAATGCCAAGAAAAGGAAGATAGTGCATTTCCTTTTTCATGTTGATGTTTTCTAATATCTTTTCTATCCATTCTTACAGACCAGAGAAGGGAAGAAACACTTGTCTATGTGAAGTTTTAACTGGACATTGAATCAGCTGAAAAGCTTGCACAAATCTTGCACTGACTGTAGAACGGTTTTAGAGAAATTCTCTACACTCATGTTTACACTGAAATTATGCAATAGCAAAAGCTACTTTTTAAACCATAAAAACCCACTGCTATGCACTTTGTTTTATATTATGGTAGGTTTGTTCAGGCTGTTTTGCCAATGAAATTGAACACTGTGGAGAGAGTTGCACCTGGTGTGGCTGCTATTTTAATGCAAGAAATGTTCCTAAGCAGCCAACCCATGATCTTGATGGCTCTTCAATTTATGTCACATGATGAAACTTGAACTTTGAAACACACAGTGTCTCCTGTCAATGGAAGCTGTCATAACATGCCATCCTCTGTGCCTATAACCAATATTGGGCTGAACAGTCATGTCATCCACTCTTACAGATGCTTATGCTCATTTGTGTGAGAGAAAGTGGCAGCTTGACATGCTGAGGGTCGTTGAAGTTACACAGATTTTAAAGGCACTCACCCAAAAACCAAGATACAAAAGCCACACATACGGCAGCTCACATTACTCATCTAGTCACAATAGAATGCCTCTCAAAGAGACATGGCCAAGATGGGCGGTCACTATCTCTGTCAGTACATGGGGAAGTTGAGAAGTGCTGTGTAAGGGAGGTTTTCATATAATACAGTGTGCACTGTGCCAATCCTCTAAATAGCGTGGGATCTTTCTAAATTTGTGCTTGATAAGCACAGAATAGGGAGGGTTTCCCCAGGGCTCTCTAAATTTATCTAGGTTATTCTCAAGTTGAAGCTGTACACTGCTGATGTCACTCACTCATTAATACCTTATGAACTTGTAAACTTAATTCGGAATTAAGTCTTAAGCACAGGTGTGTCCTGGTTCCCAATTTGGGCACAATGACAAAATTGAAAAAACAGTTAATATATTAGATTTTCATATACAGGTCAATTTACAGTGGAAGGTTTAAATGGTAAGTTTACCTCCTGGTCTCTTTGTGCAACTTATTATGCTAAAAATATTGGTCAGTCAGGCTCATGCATATCTAGTGAAACAGAATGACCCTCAAGAAGTCAGGGTTAAAGTGCTTAAATAAGCCTTTCCAGCCCTCCTAAATATTTTATACCTTAGATATATATTGCCTTTGTGGTATTAAAAAGCAGATAGACTTGCTGCTTCTTGGGACAGCAATAATTTATGTGCAGCAAAATATGCTTTCCTGGGGACGGCAGCATAATTGTCATCACCCACTGTGAGGTCACCTTGCCTGGTGGACCACACCCTCTTGTAGAACTTCACTCATATCAAAGACAAGGAGGGGGGAATAAGGAAATGGAAGCTGTTGCGGTATTTATTGTATCGCTGACTTTTCTTCAGCCTCACAACCCCCCACCTCAAAACATACAGAGCAAATTCTGCAGATTTTCCCCAATATACACCAAAAACTCATTACTTTACTATTGGAACTTTTAAATCCCTCATGCTCCCCCTACTGGACATTTTGCAGTGCCATTTTAAAACACTTCTCTTGTACCCACAGGAGCTGTAGGAAATGTCTCCTCAAAGAGGTTGATCCAATGGGACTATTCATGTGCTTAAAGTTGCACACATGATTCAGTGCTTTCCAGAGCAAGGTCCCAGTTTCCTGCTTTTAGTATGCTGCTATCTTTAATGCATCTTTAGCATATGCTCAGTGTAGCGATTCAAACTACTGACAGACTAGCTTTTTCTTAATGTTTTTTTACTATAGTTTTTATTTGTGTGCAGAAATCTCCCAAACATGTTGTCCAAAGTATTGCTTTGTTTTTAAAAATGGTTTTGTAATGGCTTAGAAACTGGATGTGGATCTTTTTAAATTATGTTTTATAGTTTTTAAAGCAGATTTTTAGATTTTAGTGTAGATTAATCATATTTTGAGTATACTATATCAAATACAAGCTTAATAGTGAAACAGATTATAATCGCCATATCTTTCATTAGGATACTATAAACATTTAAACAGCAATTTTATATTTTTAGGTTTTACATAAACATTCTATAAAGACTCATTCATAAAGAAATTGAACAAGATAATTTTGAACTTTCCAAAACATCTTAGATAATGTTCATTTAATTTTAATAGCTTTTCCTGGCAAATGTAGCTTAGTTACATTTGGCATGGATTGCATTTAAGTTTTTAAAAGGCCCTCAACATTGGAAGGTGTGGTCCACTATTTTTTAAATTTAGTGTTAACTTAAAACTTGTTCATGAGTTTCCTCAAGTAAGAAGTGATTTACACAGTGCTAAAGTTTTTTCAAAATGGAAACCTACATCCATGGTATTTATGTGCTACGTGTCCAATTTACACAGGATCGTTTTCTACCTGCTTCTGTTGAAGTCCATGTCAAAATGGGAGCTCTCTGCTGATAAATGTAGGAGGGGGACATAAGCCATATTCAGTGTGGAGTAATGTGACATTAAATGCTGCAGTCCTTACTCATTAAAATTATTCACTTTGAGAGGATTGCAGGACTGTGTCCAGTGTTTGATTATTAAATAGTTGCATTTCTAGAACACCTATAGGTTCCAATCTGAGCTTCAGTGCATTAGGTTCTGCACATGCATGTAACAAGCAGTGCCTTCCCCCTCAAAATCCTATACGGGGAAGATTTCATAGCCGCAGGTCCCAATACTACAGACAGAAGATTTCATAGCCGCAGGTCCCAATACTACAGACAGATGTGAATAACTTTATGCTTATGAGTAGTACATTGAATTAATTGAGGCAGATGCTCAGCTGTATAGACCATCAGAGCTCCATTACAGTTCTTTGATAGTTTGTTAGCTAGGGATCTACCCCAGTATCTCTACTCATGTGCATATTGAACTGAATCATTATTGATAAATGGAGTTTCATAACGGTATGTCAGAAAGAGCTGGATGGTGGATAGTGTAGTTGTGCATAAAATTCATCTGTGTCAAGTTGAAAATTAATCCTCAGGAATCATAGCTGAGGTATGAATACTAAATTTATTAGGATACTTACCATCCTATACTTCACACAGACTTGTTTGTATGTCTTATCAGTTCTGTTTAAATCAGTGCACATTGTTTGTAGCATGCACAGATTGTATAAACATATTTTCAATCCTGGATGCCTAAAATTGAATACCTCAACTCTGAGTTAGGCTCCTAAATAAAATTATTTTTCAAAGGTAAGACCTGCCATGAACACCTTCCACTACCATTATTGATTTTCTACCTATATATTAATTATACAATATATTTAAATATAAGTAACCTAATTTAAATCCCATAACTTTTCCCTGTTCAAGTTTAAACCTCTGGGTTAAACAGATGTCATTGGTGACACACTGAAGCTGGCCTCATCAGATTTTATGAAACGATAGTTTTTAAAATTAAATCGCCATATTCCATATCACAGCCACTGAATGTGTTCTGAATGTACCAGTGCCCTCAAAAGGACAAGTCATAATCATTTGACTAAGTTTATTAAAAATTCAAATATACTGTTTGATTTTTTAAAAACTAATAAGGATGTATGTCTGAGTGTTCTTTAAGGTATTTATTACTATAATTTAAAATATTTGTTCTTCAAGCAGAAGAAAGTATTTCCTTTCCATTGTCTACTTGAAAAGTCTAGCTCCTGCCTAAAATCAAATTGTTTTCAAAATGTGCTAATTTCTGCTAAAATAAACTATTTTTATAACTTGTATAAACAATAAAATAAAGTTCTGGAGGTATACATCTTTCTCTAGCTATCTCAGTGTTGAAAATATGCACTGATGAGTACTGTATGTTAAAAGCAGATATTCTTTTGTACACCTTTAAAAGACTATCTGTGTGATAATCCTTGTAAATAGGATTTTCTTCTTGCAAATAGGATTTTTTTAAATAAAATTTTACATTAGGGCTGGTAGAACATTTTCATTAATTAGTGCTTCAAACTTGCCATGAGCCAATGGTGGTCTGTATAGAATTCACTGGTCCTATGGAGAAGTCTCCTTTCATTTCCAACTGGAACAGTCATATTAATCGATTTTTTTTAAATAATTTTGCTAAATGTTTTTTCACATAAGTAATTGCTATTGCCACAGAGATGTTAACCAACCATGAATGGGAAGTTATATGCTTCACATGACAGCACATGAGATGGCACAAAAGAGACAAAGCATATTCAGCTTAAGGGATCTGACCAGCTATGCAACAAGCCTCGAGAGAAGACCAAGCAAAGTAAGTCTTACTGTGTTTAGTAATATCCTGCAAAACCTTTGGAAGCACCTGTCTACCACAGGAGTGACAAAGTTTCTGCCTCTAAACCCCACCCAAAAAAGAAAAAAAATTAAAACTCTACCTGTAACAAAGTTTTACACTGAAAGGGAGATAATAGACTTCAAGGAAGCTAGAGACTTACCTATTTTATAAGGAAGATGCTGGGATCCTTAGGTCATGGAAAGCAATATAAAACTAATGACTTAGTCTTTGGGGTAGTTACAAAAGACTGAGAACCCTCACATTAAACAATTTCAAACCCATTCAGACTTAATGGATTGAAGTTTATTCACAAATCTCAGCTTTTGCAAATTCACTGAGGTGGGCACCACTACTTTAATTGTCCCCCGTAAATGATGAAATAACTACAAATATTTGTTAAGTTCATCTAGAGGCACCTGCTCTTACTGTGTGTTCTGGTGTCAGAAGAAGTACAGGAAGGATGGTCCAAGTACTTAAAATTGTACCCAGGGTCAAACAAGGCCCTGCTTTACCACAAATATCCTGTATGATGATAGGAAAGTCAGCGCCTTTCTACTATATCTCAATTCCCTCGCTGCTATTCCCATTTTACAGAATTTAACACAAAGGAATTGAAGGTAAATGCTTTAAATGCTAGGAAAATATCCGCTTAAGTTTGACAGATGAGCTGTGGAAGCAAACTAAACTTTTTTTTTTCAGTTCCTCTGAAACTATGTTTAGACTTTCCATCCCATGAAAACATTTCATCTATTCAGAATGATTTTCCCTTCCCCCAAAAACCTGAAGGTTTTTTTTTTTAAATGGAAATTCAGTTTTCCTGCTCATTCTGTTGCACTCAGTATGTGATGAGATCCTTACATGGATGGATGGGGGGAGCGGGGGAGAAAGAGAGAGAGATAAAAACTGAAATGACGTAGTTGGCTTTGTGCCAAGGACAGAATAGGTCTGAAAACTTGAAGGAATAAACTACAACACACATTTTAATTCAAGCTAAAATAAAAAGTTACAGAGAGAACCTTTTATCAGGGCAACTTAATAAAAGCTGGTAGTTCAATGCCTACAAAGGACTCCAAACAACCAATTCTAGATTTTTGCTAAAGTTAGCAATTGCATCTCTTGTTTGTTTATGGGGAGCGGAAGCAAACTCTTTACCGATCATTGCTGATGCCTGCCTGATCAAAATTAACTTGATATTGAGCACCGCTGGGGTTAGTACATTTGTATCTTAAACACTTATGAATCTCTGTTACTCTTTGGATGTAGTGATTGCTTTTTAGACATGTTTAAAACAATTTCAGAAATACCATTTGGCCGTTGGATTGAATAAAAGAAATGTATAGGTCATATCTAGTGGTAGTGGATATTACTACTAATTATAAGAGTCTGTGAAGATTGAAATAATGGAGTCTGGACTGTAGAACAAGGAAGTTAGGAGAGAGAAATTTCCCACTGGGACAAGATTTTTTTTTTTAAGTTCAAAAAAATCTAAGAGATTCAGAGAGCATATCCTTAAGGCTCATTTATTAATAAGTGCTCAATATATAATATTGTACTACCAGTTTTTAAAACATTTGATAAGTGAATGTCTAGCCAAATCCAGTAACAGTTAAAGCATATTATAGACCTAGGAATAGACTGTACATTTCCTATCTATGTGACTGACTCCCTGGAATATTGGACAAGTCACTTAGTCCAGGATCTGGGCCTAAACCTCTGTCTTGCTTTCACCAGGGCTGCGTCTAGACTGGAAAGTTTTTCAGAAAAGCTTGCCAGCTGTCTACACTGGCCACTTGAATTTGCGCAAGAACACTGACGATCTAATGTAAGATCATCAGTGTTCTTGCGCAAATACTATGCTGCTCCCATTCGGGAAAAAGCCCTCTTGCGCAAATGCTTTTGCATTTTCCGCAAGAGGGCCAGTGTAGACAGTTAAAAAGTGTTTTGCGCAAAAAAGCCCCGATGGTGAAAATGGCAGTTAGGGCTTTCTTGCGCAAAACCACATCTAGATAGGCACAGACGCTTTTCCGCAAAAAGTGCTTTTGCGCAAAAGCGTCCGTGCCAATCTAGACGCTCTTTTCTGCGAATGCTTTTAACGGAAAAACTTTTCTGTTAAAAGCATTTGTGGAAAATCATGCCATTCTAGACATAGCCCAGGAGTCAAGAGGGATAATAATATTTACATCACAGCAGCATTGAGAGTCTTGCTTAATTTTCATCAAGTGCTTTGAGATCCTCAAAGGGGGAAAAAAAAAAATCAATAGATATAAAAACACGTATTGAAATGACTGCTGACTGATGTTGAGAGTAATTTTATTTGTTAAACCTACATTCCTACATCTCCAACACTTTTCCTTCCACCCCGGCAAAATAAAAAACCCTACATATGCAAACAAATTATTTAACAGCAGTTGATCATAAAGGATATCGGAAAAGATAAGTGGGACAGGGAAGGAATTGTGTCCAACAGAAAGGTCAGGCATCTGTCAGGTCTAGATGGGATCAGGCAGCTGTGTTCTAACCTGAAAGGGTGTTTTGAAGTTGAGCCTTTCTAGGAAAGCAACAACATGTTCAGTATGAAAAGCAGCAAAGTGGGTTAGGGGTCTTCCAGCCAGTAAAATGAATCCTGAAAGGGAAGCACTTAAGCTCATATTTTTCATATGGAATAGGTTTAGTAGTTGTCCTTAGGTATGGGTATTTTTTAAAACATATCATTGCTGTTGTATAGGATATGAAATAGCTGGGGCAGGTTTCAGGCCAGATTATTAGCTGGCCCAGATCAGTGCAACTCCAGTGAGTCAACAATTACATCAATTTACAGCAGCTGAGGATCTAATGCTTGCCTAGTTAAGTTGTAATCAGATGAAAATAAAAAAGTTCTTGATATAGCTGGACTTAGTAATGTACAGAAGTGGTCTGAAACAGAATCATGATGGTATCTTACAAAGTGGTGGCAAACCTTACACTTAAGCTGCTTGGATAATATGCAATATTGATTTGTTCTTATATAACATACATTCTTCTCAACTGCCTTTCCCCAAACTGCATTAACATTAAATAACTAGATTGCCTCATTGTAAGAAGTGCAAGATACACTATACTACAAATATAGTGTATGTACATTTAAAATGGACAGCACTGTAGTTTTCCTTTACTAATCATGAGTGGCAGTTCAGGCAGTGACTCACTTAAGCTTTGCTTCCCTTTAGTTCTGTGATCCAGCCTGTCACACACATAAGTACTGCTTGCCTCAAGTTTTGTATGAAGTACTCAGTGTGCTAATGATTAAATATTTAGTGTTTATGAGCATCAGTTTCCATGGGATACTCCACACTGTGGACAGAACTTTGGATGTGAAGCACAAAAGAATACAGACACTCACTGTTGCCTCTGATACAAGCAGCAGCTCTAGTAGCTCTCTGCTGAGTGTTTCTAAATTGAATATTACCCCCTCATTTTCACAGGGTGAAATCCATCTCTATGCTAGTGCCAGAATTCAATCTATTCACCACTTTTAAGTCCTCAAGATCCAGCCTACAATTTCCCAGATACAGTTGAAAATTAACTAAGGCTGAAACTAGTGACAAAAGCTCACAAAAAAGCCCTGCGTTCCACTTATGCCCTTAGGACACATGCCACTCCCAGTAAAACTCCCATTGATCTCAGACACAACAGGCCTGTGCTTTTTATATGGCATTTAAGTTATTCCCCGTGATGGCCCCTGCATCGTGAAGTTTGGAAATATTTCGCATCATTTTAAAAGACAACAATTTTAAATACTAAGACACTCGTTCATTATCTTGATAAACAGTCATAGAAGTAATGTTTTAATTAATTGGCTGACAGACAACTGCACAACCACTTAAATAGTATGCCCATTTCCAAAAAGGACAGATGCCTAAGAACACTAATTTATTTCACCATAGGCCTCCAACCAGTAAGATAACAGTTTTCAGTCATCCAAAACAATCCCCTTCTCAATGGTAGCAGATTCCAAATTGGAAGTTTAGAGGTATGTGTCATTACTAGTCTAAGAAAAAGTACTTACAGTTTATGGTATGTCTGGTGGGACAGGCACACTCTCCATAAAAGGGTCTACGTTGTCCACGATAAGGCTATGCAGCATATCCAACTAGAAACAGAATGAAATCAGGCTACTTTTCTGCTACATAAAGTATATTACTACTTATTTTAGCTTCTGTAAAGAAATAAAATGCATGTTCTATGATCTGCCTCCACATTCCAGAAAGTGCCATAATATTGCAGTATACTTCCGTTAAATGAGATGATCCATTACTTGGCACATTTTACTTTCCACTGGGGTGTTGCAAATGAGTGGATTCTAGTCTGTGCATAAAAGAAATATACTTCTATATAAATGTAAGTATTGTAAGTGCATAAAATTGTCACCATTTCTCCTAGTTTGCACACACTGATGTGTCACAACATTCCAAAAGGAAAAACACTGGGGAAGAGTCTTGAAAAGCCTGTTTACAGGCCAATAAAAACCTCTCTTTAAATGCTTATTTATTTTAGTCTTTTGAAGGGTGATACGGGGCCTGATTCCTGTTTCCACTGTACCCTGTTCTACACCTAAAATTTCAGGTCAGCTTAGCTACATCATCCATACCCTATGCAATGCATTTAGCTTAACCTAGCCCCTACTGTGAGCACAACTAGGGTATGGGAAGAATTTTTTCCATCAACTTAGCTCCTGTCTCTTGAGGGAGTAGATTTTATTAAAGCTAATGTTAAAAATGTACATAATACATGGGTTAAGAAAAGAGTGTCTATACATCTGGGTATAGTGCGTAGGTTATCCACAAATACAAGGTTTGTTCTAGAAGACATAAGAGGCCTATGTACATATGAGCAATAACACACATTTAGGAGAACAACAACAGTTTGATACTACAACAATAGAACAATCCCTTCTACTACTGTAGATAATGTCTACATTAAAGCATTACCACACTGAAGCGATAACATTTGTGACTGAGACATACAACTTTTATGTTGCTCTGGGAACATTAAAGGGATTTATAGGAGCCTAAATTATATTTACAATTACTTTATATCACTTGAACAGTACAAAACTACCTTAAAGTAAAATGACTTTATTTTCAAAAAAAGTAACAGAAGCTCTATCTCAGGGTACTTTACTCACCACAAGGATGTTCTTAGTGGCCACAGCTGTTGGGCCAATACTCCTTCCTACAGTTACATACCACCACTCTCCTAATGAATTTCTCTGAAGAGTCAGTTGCTCTCAGTTTGCAGCTTGGCTCTCCAGGCAGGTCATTATGGGTTTTTTTCCCTTCCAAGGCAAAGGATATTATGTGCCCTAAAGTTTAACAGTACCCACTGTCCCATTTTCCCAGGGGCAAGTAGGAAATCTTAGGCCTGCCTTCTATCCTGGGTTTTGGCCCACAGACCCCACAACAAGCAGTTAAGGTCTGCACAGTCCTTGACTAGGCTTCATTCAGACCACCCATCCTGTTTCTAGCCAGCTGTGCTAAGTCTCTTAATTAGTCCTTGCTCCTTGGCCCCTCCACCAACTGCAGTTTAGAGATGATTAATAGCTTATATAGCCCCCTTAACTCCTTCAGGTCCTGTGTGGAGTAGATACCCCATCCTAGAAATTCATTGACTTCCAGTGGAAACCATTTCTAAATCACTTGTTACCCAGATTCAGTTTTTACCTGTGTTGTGAAAAATGGCCACATCTCCGTAATTACTACACCTAGCATAACACAAGCATTTTTGCTTCTCTGCTCCTAGGCCAGTGTTTTAGCTGAACTATACTAAGTGTCATGTTACAGTCTGTGCCCCCTCTGTTCCCCTTCACTGCCCCTCACAGAGGAAGGGAACGAAAACACCATGGCAATCTGAGGTAACTCTGGGAGGGAAAGGCAGGTGAACAAAACATCGCCTCTCTGCATAAGCTACATGCAGCATACCCACTGAAGAGAAAAAGGAGCTAAGGACAGGCCACTGGGAAGAAAAAGAGGAAATGTATAGTATATTTCCTCTTTTTTGCAACCCAAAGATAGTGCATAATTCAAAGAACACAAAGTATGATTAATGCACTTCAGAAAACTCTTCTCCTCCTCTCCCCATACCCTATGAGCTCACTGAAGAGAAAGAAGTCAAATGGCAGCAGCATAGCTGGGCCACCTACAGAACACTGCTGGGGCTCAGATGGAAAGTTGTGATGGCATTACAGAAAAAAAACCTTCCTTGTAACTATTTAAGGATGTATGATGCTTGCCCCACATTTTCTGGGTCCTTGACCTCTGACACAAATCTAGCTGCGATCCTGTGCCTACAGAAAATAATACATCAGAAACAGTTTAAGTGTTTCCCTACACTCTCATTTTATGAAGAGGGGAACCTATAGCCCTGTTTACATTAATATTTAAGGTGAGATTTCAGTCTCTAATGGTTAATGCATATGTACCTTATTGAAAATATTTGCTATTCTGCTTTCATATGAGAGCACAGGGAGGCCTTTGTACATGGTAGTTAGTAAATATTTCAGACACTGGAGTTTAGAATTATTCTATCCTCATACGAATCTGTTTTTGTGCAGAAAGGGTCACATTTGGAAAGTAAAGAGGTATTGGACTTAGGCAGCTAGGAGCCCTTCCATGTCACAACATAACTAATGGGAAACTCCTGTCCTCAATATTCTGAGGGGTCTGATTCCAGTTTGCGTTGTTGCTAATCTAGCCAAAAGCAAGTGCCACCAGCTTTTTCTGCCCTGCAAAAGAGATTATTTATATGCACATAATCTGAATAATATGGGCATTAACTTGCAGCTACTACTTTAGGGGTTCAGCTGTAGACTGAATTCATTTAAGATTTAGCTTAAAAATGCCCTTTTATAGTAACCAACCTTCAAGTGCATGAGGTTACTGTACATTTCTCTGTTAATTAGGAGCTTTGCCTAATTTAATTCAAGGCTGCTGACAGAAAGACTTGTGATCAAGAGTATTTTAAACTGGTGACTGACAGTAACAGCAGTGCTACAATCTTCTGTCTCAGTTGGACTAAGTATTCAGATCATTTTCATACCCAAACATTTGATTAAACAAGATTTACTGATTAACAACTAAGTTTAATATGTGCATGCATATCATATCTACATCTGTTCCTATTGGTGTACATTTGCATTATAATTGAATACACAATTTATACATTTACTTCCGTTTCTTTATCTGGAAGGTACAATTGTAGATTAAGATGTATTTACATCATTTAGCAGATGATTGGACATTATCCATATAATACTGTATAATCTGTTTAGACTTTCAAGAAATGAAGACAATATTGGACTGTATCTGATAATGGGATTCAATTAGCATATGCACAAAGATTAACTTTATTTTGTTCCACTGCACGGGCAATACAAAGGTTCAATATTTTAATTTAACTACCCTGATTTTGGTTTAAATATACACGGAGATGCTGCAATGCTGAATTGAAGCTAAAGAAAATCCCCATAGAACTAAGCAGTTATATTTTTTTCAGAGTTTGAATGTCACATTGAAGTCATAGGGAAAAGTTTGTGGCTCTTTAACACAGAGAGATCCCTAATCTTCAACAATACATCCTTCTGTGTGTGTGTTTTTAAATAAAATAATGATCCTAAAATATTTGGATTGTAGATCTAACCATTTTAAAGCATCAGGACTATGTGTTAGAACAACAAATTGGTTTTACTCAGTAATCTACACAGGTGTGACCCAGCAAAGGTCAATAGTCAACTACTTTGTTCAAGCATGGAAAGTTAAAAATAGATGTTGTAACGATAGTTTTATAAAGATAGGTGATATACTTCTAAGGTATAAAATTGGTAACCTTCTAGGGTCAAAACACATTGAAGAAATGATCGTAAGTACCTAAAATTGGATCAACATTGGAATGGAAAGACATGCAAAATAAAGACAGAGTGGTGTGTGTTCAAAAGAAGTGAAATGGTAATTTCCAAGGTGATTTCTGATTTTGCTAATTTTATATTGTTTTGTTTTTGTTGTAAGAAAGTTTTTTTTAACTCTAAAGGGACTGAGGTTATTGGCCATCACTGTCTGTCCCTTTTAAGAAATGCAACGTAGTATATCTATTTGAACGCAATCTGGACACATCCTTAAATTAAATGATGTCATTCTTATTGCTAGCTTGACAACACGGGGCAGACAGCACTCCACAGGCAGGGCTCCTGCAGGGAGACTGCATCTCATCGTATGCTGCAAACGCTAGGCTCTGGAATGTCTATCAGTGTTGTCCATGTGCTATGGATGTGATGGGAGCATAGCTGATAGCTTCTTGTACAGCGAGAATCCATGGGCCACAAAAATGCTGAGCTGGAGGTCAGTTAGTTGTTTCCCCATTCTCCCCAATTCTCAAAGAGTGCCAAATGAAGGTAATATGGTAACATAAGGCATGCTCCTTCCCATGGGCTCCAAGATACTCTACTCATGTCCTGGTCCTGCCCAGGAAAAAGCAGTCTTAAGGAGGGTCCAATACTGACCATTTTTGGGAACTTCTCCAGACCACTGTGTCTTGTTTCGCAAGTGAGCCAGGATGCATTATGGAGAAAGGCCTCTATCCTCACCCCTTGAGAAGAGCTATAATAGGTAACAGGGGCAAGAACCCTCCCTCCCAAGTCTTGCTGGGATTATGTTGGCTAGGACAGCCCACAATAGCAGGATCCGTAACATCCCAGGGTACATCTAGACTACATGGCTCCGTCGATGGAGCCATGTAAAGTAGTTTACTCGGCATAGTCAAAGAAGCGGGGATTTAAATAATCCCCGCTTCATTAAAATAAAAATGGCCACCGTGCTGTGCCGATGATCAGCTGATCCGGCACAACGCGGCAGTCTAGAGGCGGCGCAGTCAACAAGAGAAGCCTTTGTCAACTGCTCCGGTATGCCTCGTGAAACTATGACTATGCTGAGTAAACTACTTTACATGGCTCCGTCGATGGAGCCATGTAGTCTAGATGTACCCCTACGGTGTAGTTCCTAACTCTCATGGTTTCAGACTCTCTGCAGGTTCAGGTAGATGTCACTGCCTCGATTACACTTCAGTCATGTTTCAAGCTTTCCTTCACAGCTATGAGGGTGAGACACTTTTATTTTAAAGAAAGCTTAGTTTCAGATGTTATCACATTGCTTCAGGGTCTGTGTCCCCAGGCATATACCTTGTCATGGCTCCTTCCCCACTCTGGCATGATAAATGCAGAAGTGAGAGCCAGCAAAAGTACCCCAAAGCCTTATCTACCAGACTTTGGTATAAAACTTCCCCCCAAAATCTTAACAACCTAGATTTTGGGGATAAATCCCGCTGCCACCACCCAAGTATTGATAAGAATATCAGGGGAGAGATCACGTGGGAAATCTCACCGCTAAAGTACAAACCAGGACACAAAAATTAACCGTCAGGTTAAGAAAAGAAAAGAGAAAGAACTTCTATTATCAGCACAATATTCCTATTGCAAGCATAATGACCAGATGGAAAAATAACAAAATAATATACTCATGGAGAAATTCCACCATGGGCCTAGAACTTAGTTACAAAGGAAAGCCAAAACATTTGTTTAAAGTGCACAGACATCAGATCCCATTTCCCAAACCATAAAACGGATTTATCTAAACTTTACCCTACTTACAGAAAGGTGAGGAACTAGATGGAGAGGAACTGCCCAGAGAAAAGGGAGAGGGAAAAAACAAAATTCCTTTGTCCCAGTTTGAAATTTCTACATACATTCCTATTGGCCAACTCTATCTGAGTTACGTACGGTTAACCCCTTAGTTCCCAGGCTGCTGGCTAACCCTCATGATCATGACATACCTGTACCCTAAACTGACCATGGTACCAAGCACTCTCTGGGAGCAATGCCCCTTTCCTCAGCCTTTGTCCACGGGATAAGGATTTGGCCATTTATCTGGTTAGGAAAATAAATTAAGAACGCCTCAGGTGTGTGCTTATAAGAATCCAGAGTCCCTTCCCTATTAGCAATCAGAATCACTTAGGTGATTTATTGTGAAGCGGTTTGGGATTATGGTTTATTTTGTAATTTCCCTAGCTCAAGCCAGTGGATTTTACCCTTTAGGGAAATATTAGTGCTATTTCATGTCTTTATCTCATTACTCAGATACAGCAAATCCCACTGTCATGTTCCAGCTGTATGCTGTTCAAAAAGCCCCATTAAGTATTTTACAAATAGAAAAAACAGTTATTTCTCCTTTGGTCCTTCAACACAGTGGGTACTGTGTATGTCTCTCCTACCATTTAGAATAAAACATTGATTAAAAAGTGTTCCAATACATTCAGTCCTTATGCCACTGCATTCTAGAATGTGTCATCTTGGCTCTGCCTTTGCCTCTCAGCTTGTCTTGTTGTCATGAAGAGACACCTTTTGTGCATTTTGTAGACTGAAGTTTAACCTACCAAGCAGCAAAACTGAGCTACAAATTTTCCATTTGCTTCTCATCGGAACCTGACTTGGGGCTTTTTGTTTCATTTTGCCCTGAGGCACAGACAGAAGCAAATAAGTAATAAACTAGTTCAGAAAGTCCCCAGCAGCAGTGAAGGGATTGTAACAAAGCCAGTGTGGTATAATATGCCCCTTCCTCTGAACCAGTTAAGCCTTTATTTGCCTGTTACAGCACTGCTGGGAATCTATGTGGTTTCACGATAGTCTTGGGAGCGATAGGGAATGGGGAAAGACAGTCACTCTCTCTAGCAGGTTTCCATTCCAAACCAGTGATTATGTGCACAGAAGAATATAATGGTATTTGAGCTGTGTGACCTGAACTCTGCATCTGCACCTGCCTAGAAGTGGTTGATCCTTCGTTGACATGCGCAGAGGGACCAATTGCAGTACATCTACTAAGAGACCTATGCCACCAAGGAGCACAAGGAAGGTGGGCAGTATTATGAAGAGTCCAGCACGCCATGAGGCCTTGTGTGGCATTTGAAAAGCAAACACTGCTTCTTTCTCCATAGCCTAAAACTTTCCTGACAGAAGCAGTCACCAGATGCTTCATGGGATCACCTTCCTGCAAGTTTTAACTATGGGAAGGGCTGCTGTGGCCCTTAGTTCTGATAGTCCCACTATTGTAGTGGTTTTTAAACTGTGTTCCATGGCACACCGGTGTGCCACGAGGCAGTCGGAGGTGTGCCGCAGAGAACAACAGAGTTCATAATATCCGCCCTTAAAGGGGCAGGTGACCTTTTTTTTGTCAATAACTTTCCCCCCGATTCCCCCCCCCCCCCCTTTTTTTTTGGTCAATAACTTTTCCCCAGCCCCCGCCTACCCTTTTTTTTCTCTCAACAAAAAATCCTTGGTGTTCCTCATAAAAAAAAATTGTTTAGTGTTCCTCAGTCTTAAAAAGTTTAAGAAACACTGAGCTATTGCAACCAGAATCCCACAAAGGCATCAGCTTGCAATTAATTCTCTGTGCTGCCATTCAAAAGAGAGAGAGTGAGTGCCTCTCTGAGGGTTGCATATTATGACTAGATCTAGACCAGAACTAAAATACTGTATCCAAACTCCACTAAATCTAGTTTCTGAATACCAAACAGTACCTGAATTTTGTAGCTGACATGACTCACTGTTCTATAGGGGTCAACACTATTGTGAGAAATACAACTTGGAGATATTCAAAATGTGAGTCCAGATTTGAATTTCTGTGATACAGCTTCATTTCTAATTACCGCTCTAAATCTTGACACCAATTCTGAGCAGCTACATAATTTTAAAATACTAATTACCTTTCTCTCATATTTTCTCTCCTTTCATATACCTGCAGTTGTGTTGTACTCTACTGGAATTTTAATAGCTTTTCCTATTCTGAAAAAAGGTATTTGTAGTTTGAGTGAACATACACAAAGAAAACATGCAGCCATTATGTTTCTTGTAATATTCCATGTGTAAATGTGAATATTTGGATTAATACCAGTTAATCTGTCATGCCATGAACTCAAAGAAGGAGTGCTGATCAAAGTACAGGAGTTTTCCACTATATATTTTTTTCAAATATTGCAAAAAGATCTTTAGCATCTTCCTGTACCCTAACAGAAATCAGCAGATGGGATTCCAGTAAGCGGCCTCAATCACAGGAAAAAAACAACGAAGCAGTAAACATTAGAGGTTTAACAATCACTACAGAGTTTCAGGAACAGTTTCACTTTTTTCACTTGTATCTTTGCAGTCCAATGGTGTGAAAAGCTCAAGGTTTAATGCAAGTCTGTGACTCCAGAGGTAATATATGTATATTTTACACCCACTCTGATCAGCATATTTCGTTTCTATGACTTATTTTTACTTTTGGGAAACAACTAAAAATAAAGTCTCCATGACTAACACTCTGGATCACAAACAGCTCTCACAAAACAGCTTTCCACAAACAGCAGACTCTGACATATTTAAAGATGCAATACACAGAGCAAAATCGTAAGTGTTATATAGGCTTCTATCCACACTGAGAATGCTCTTTGGTTTAATATAGTGGTCCCCAACCTTTCAGGGCTGCCAGGCACCTGGGGGTGGGGCTGCTCACGCGCTGGGCATCCGCGGGCAGTGCTGCGCATGTGCCGCACGCTCAGGGCAGGGGCGGTCCATGTGCTGTGGGCTGGGGCCGGCACCACATGAGCTGTGCGCCTGGGACCAGCACCGCGCATGTGCCACATGCCGGGGCAGGGCAGCCCATGGGCCATGTGCCCGGGGCCGGCACCACGCATGCGTCGCGCACCAGGGGCAGGGCCAGCCCAGATCATTTGGCAGGCACACATATATGCCCCGGTGGGCGCCTTGGCACCTGTGGGCACCACATTGGGGACCACTGGTTTAATATGTTCCTTCATTGGATGTTACATTCCTTGGAGGGGTGCATTTTATTAAATTATCTGCATATCTATACAATACAAACCATATAATACAACTTATAGGAATTACCATATATCTTCTGATTTATGCACCAAATATTTTAAATCAGTAAGGGTATGTCTACACAGCAAAGTTATTTCAAAATAACAGCCCTTATTTTGAAATAACTTTCCTAGAGTCTACACAGCCAAACGGCTATTTTAAAATAAATAAATAAATAAATAAATTTGAAATTGCGGAATGCTTATTTAGAATTTGGTAAACCTCATTCCATTAGGAATAACGCCAAATTCGAAATAGCTATTTCGAAATAAGTTCTGTGTAGACACATATCAAAATAGGAGGCCTCCGGCCTTCCCAGGGTGCTCTGGTTGCCACTCCAGCCTCAACCAAGAACACTCCTCTCCCTCCCTCCGCACCTGGAGCCCTTAAAGGGGTTGACTCTGGACACAGTGCCTGTGCCAGCTCCAAGCCTGCCAGCTCAGAGTCAGTAGTCACTGCCCCTGACCCAGTGGCCCCAAAACATGAGCCAGCAAGCCACTGGCAGCCAGCCCTACACCGCTCCCTAGGAGCAGTCTGCCAGCTCCCAGGAGCCTGCCAGGGCCCGGAGAAGGCGGGTGTCTTCCTGGTTCAGGGTGGAGACCATGGACCTTATTTAGGTTTGTGGGGGATGCCCCCTATGTCCATGATCTCCGCACGAGATGGAGAAATATGGCTGTCTATGGCAGGATAGCTGCCAGCCTGGCCACCAAAGGCCACATGCGAACCCAGGAGCAGGTTTGCATGACAATCAAGTTGGTCTGGTGAGACCCCCACCCCTGAGCCCTGAGCTTCCCTTCTGCCTTCTTCCCCTTGCTGCCCCCTTCCAGCTCTCTCCTCCTAGGTTTCTCCCTCCCCTCTCCCACCCTCTCTTATCCCCTCTCCTGCCTCCTTTCCCCAGTCTCACCAGAGTTTCATTCCCCCCCACAATTTTGTTAAATAAAGAGAGTTTGTGTTCATGAAAATACATGTATTTTATTTGACATCAGGAAGGGGGGCTAGGGAGGGGTACATGAAAGGACATGAGAGAGAAATGAGGCACAAGCTTCCAGTGGGGCAGACCAGAGAGACTGTTAATGCTCCTCAGGGTGGAAGCTCTCCTGCAGGGCCTCCTGGATACTGACAGTTCCCCGATGGACCTCCTGGATGGCAGCCTGCAGAAAGTGTAGCCAGGCTCGCAGCAACGCATCCAAGAGAAGCACCAAAGTGCCATGGGGCAGCTCTGGCTCCATGTTGCAGAGTGCTGTGGTGTCCCAAGTGAAGGCAACTAGAGCACGCAGAGAGAAGATGCATTGCTGTCCCTCATTGAGGTAGGCAAGCAAGCAGGGAAACCTGAGAACCGGCTGTCCAGGGGGGTCCCTTTAAGCACAGGCCTCAGATAACCTCAAATAGCAGCCACACAAAGTAACTCCTGACCTGATGCCCTGCCGGATCTGTATCCGGATGGCCTTCAATGCGATTCAGCTTCCACTCAGTGTGGATGCGCTATTTCAAAATAGCAAAATGCTATTTCGAAATATATTTTGTGTGTAGACGTGTTATTTTGAAATTAGCTATTTCGAATTAAAACTGTAGTGTAGACATACCCTAAGAGTTTTTTCTAGTAACTTTCTTCTAACGCATTTAGGAAAGTTTCAATTTCTACATCAGTGGTTCTCAAACCTTTTTTCATTTTTCTTTACATGGACCACTTGAACATTGCTCAGGGTCTCAGAGGACTACTTAATGATTTTTCCAAATGCTCTTTGTACATTAGCTAACTATTGTAAAGTGCTTTGGATAAAAGCACTATATTAAAATATTAATATTTTTGTTCTACAAATAAAAGCACAATAACTTATATTTTTATATCAGTAGTCTTACTTTTCTAATGTGATGGATGTGCTTTTTTTCATGAGCAAAGTTTAGGGAAGTTGAGTATAATGTTTGTTAGCTTTAGCCTTAGGTCAGATTCAGCATTCTGCTTCTGTATTTGGACTTGAGGGCAATAAATGATGAAAATCCTGTCTCACACAGGTACATAGTAGCATCAGAAAATGCATTTGATTTCCAAGTTACAGGTACTTTCCAGTTCTTTGAATCCAAAACTCAATTAGGAAACATTCTGACCTTAATGTTTCATTGTCAGAAAGATATAACAAGATTGATGTGCCTTATTGGACAAACCAGAGAGCAGCTCACTAATTTCAATTCTAAAAGGATTATGTATCCAGTTGTTGGCTCAGCTCTGCTGGAAAGTAATCTTCAAACTGTTGCTTAAGAGCAACAAGCTGTTTTTCAATTACGTTTTTTTCAAGAAACAGTTCATTTTCAGAACCAGCTTATTAGTAACCCTTCCAGTGTTGGAACCTTATCATGTACTAGCCATGGACACGGGAGTGGAGTTCACAGACCACAACTAGAGGAGCTCTACTCTACATCAGCAACAGTTCTTCCGCTTTTGGGGACCTCATATATCATTGCAATTAAGGCAGAATTTGGCCCTCATGTTCTGCAGTGAGAGATGAAATACACAGGATGCCTTTTAGCCTGCATTCATTTTTTTAAAGTGTTGACTTATGTTTGTTTCTTGATTCAGTCTTGCTCCATCTTTTTTCCTGAAAAAATAAACCCTTGATTCTTGTGGGACAAAAAAGCCCAGATATAACTCTCCTTTGTTCCCTGTGCTATGAATGACAAGAAATTGTTCTCACCACTGGATTATGACGCTATTAAGAAAGTCACTTTCAAATCAACAAAGAGTAAGAAACAGACAAGCTATATAGACATAGCTGAAAAAAGAAAAAAAATTACAGAAGAAAGGTGAACTTCTACAAACTTGTCTCCTAATTACCAGATACTGCATTTCTAAACATGACATCCACCTACTTTTCTTACAGCAATTAAACTTTGTAACCTTTTCTAAGTCAACCATGTTTGATTTAGAAACATTTTTCATGGATTTTGCACTCTGATGCGTGCTTATTTGGAGTGTTCCATTCTATTAGAAGTGATTATATTATACTACCCAGATGTGTTCCCCAGTCCTTTTCACAGACACCCTGGAAGGCAGTATTAGCTTCAACAAAGTGATGTTAGAAGTAGGATCTGAGCTTCAGTCTTAATTCTGCATTCCCTAGCTACCCATGTCATTCAAACAGAAGGAAAAGAGCGTGGGAGGAAACCAAACAGGAGAAGGAAATTGCAGCTTCCTGTGCTTATCTGAAGGATAAAGGCATCCCAAGGGAACCAGCACATGAAATGAAAGTGGTATAAAGAATGTGCTTAATAGGCCTAGTAAAGCTTCTAGGAAAAAAAAGGGATAATAAGTAATGAATGGTACGGACAGATGAAACTTGCTAGAAGCAGCCCTTTTTGAACTGAGTACACTGTTCACTCAGTGCTGAGACCTGCAGAACCCTATACATGTCTCAGTTTGAAGTTCAGTATAGATATTTACTCAGAGTACACCTCTCCCATTGTGCAAGCTGTGCTTGCACTGACTACCAAGGAAATAGAAAACAAAGCACAGCACACCTTTTCAGCATGCATTCTGAGACACTGCATTAGTTCAGAACAGAACCATTTTTAGTCTTTCTACCTGTATTGAATTAGAATATCTGCAGTCTGCATGTTAAAGCAAAAGTTTTTATTTTCTGTTATTTTCCTTTTCCAATTACCCAGATAAGTCTATAAAGGAGGTTGCTTTTTGTGTGTTAAAAAGAAAGAGAAACAAATCATATCAGAATACCTATACTTTATACCCAGTTTGCATGTACAGGCAGTCCCCGGGTTACGTACAAGATAGGGACTGTAGGTTTGTTCTTAAGTTGAATCTGTATGTAAGTCGGAACTGGCGTCCAGATTCAGCCACTGCTGAAACTGATCAGTTTCAACAGAGGCTGAATCTGGACGCCAGTTCTGACTTACATACAGATTCAACTTAAGAACCCCAGGCATCCCCAAGTCAGCTGCTGCTGAAACTGATCAGCGGCTGATTCCAGGAAGCCCAGGGCAGGGGCTTCCTGTAGTCAGCCACTGGTCAGTTTCAGCAGCGGCTGACTTGGGGACACCTGGGGCAGAGCAGCTGGGGTGCTGCTGGGTTGGTCCAGTAGCGCCGCCGCTCCTTGGCGCTACTGGACCAACCCAGCAGCACCCAAGCTGCTCTGCCCCAGGCGTCCTGATTCAGCCGCTGCTGAAACTGACCAGCAGTGGCTGAAACAGGACGCCTGGGGCAGAGCAGCTGGGGTGCTGCCCGGTTGGTCCAGTAGCGCCCAGAGCGGCGCTACGGGACCAACTGGCAGCGCCCCAGCTGCTGTACCACAGGTGTCCAGAGCAAAGCCGCGGAGCACGGGGGCAGCGGGACAGCCCAGACGCGCCGTGGCTGTCCTACTGCCCTCGGGCTCCGTGGCTTTGCTCTGCTTTCCTCTGCTTTGCCCCCCCGTCCCCCCGTCCCCCTGGTCTACAGACCAGGGGGACGGGGGGGCCAAAGCAGAGCCAAGCCGTGGAGCACGTGGGCAGCGGACAGCCCTGTCCGCTGCCCGCGTGTTCCGCCGCTTTGCTTCCTCTCCCTGGTCTGCTGGAGACCAGGGAGAGGAAGGGCCCCGTTCGTAACTGCGGATCCAACGTAAGTCGGATCCGCGTAACTCGGGGACTGCCTGTATACATGACTGCGGAAGATGCAAGATAGTTGAGCGTCATGCCAGAGATCAGCAAGTCAAGTCTAAAATTTCATCTTAGTTATCTGAATACAATATATATGATTGGAACAAATTGGGATGAAGGAAATTTGTTCTACATGCTGCTAATTTATAAATTGGTGATCTGATTTTGCTCAAATTACCACAACAATTGCCCCCTTTGTAGTCCCAATGGGATTTGACAAAGTTATGAAAAACATGGGGAGGAGGGGGAGTTAGAGAGTAGAAAGGAAGTTGGAGCTCAACTTAATTATAGCACGTCTTCAGTTGTGCTACTATATATATATAATGGAAATATATATATATATATATAGTGCACAGCAGTCTCATGCACACAATCTACATGCACTGGCTATATAACTCATGTCTCATATTATGCATGTATGTATGTAGACTTTAAAGGAAAGGTCTGTAGGTACTGAAGAAGTTCCTTTGATCTCTACAAAGCTTTTAAATTGTAGATGAGTGCTGTTCACTTGAATGGTACTTATGTTTTCAAATATTTTCAGGTAATCCATATTTAGTTTCAAAGATGCAAGCCTGCACAAGCAAGTGATTTGCATTTTAAGTGGCCATTTTTAATTTGTTAGTGTAATCAGATAAATCTTATAAATGACAGCAGATGGCTATTATTAGCATATTTGAGTTAGTAAAACAGTACTGGGGCCCCCAGTTCATCTGTATGAACAAAAATGTGACAAGCAATCAGGGACTTTGAGTGAAATTCACCCTAAAAGTGAGAGCCTGAACAAGGCTTTCTATACCCTCCAGTGTTTTGTTAAGGATTTAAGAAGGGTGTAAGAGGCACAGAGGTCCCTCTGCACTGGGCAAAGTGAAAGTTACCTATATATTTTCGTATGTGTAATGAAAAACCACAAATAACTGTTCTTGTAATAATTCAGTGATGGCATTTATTTTTACAGGATTTCTCAAATGGCCACAGAGATAGCTGAAATGCCTGATTAGCAAAGGAACTACCCCCAATAAATAAGAAAGAAAGAAAGAAAGAAAGAAAGAAAGAAAGAAAGAAAGAAAGAAAGAAAGAAAGAAAGAAAGAAAGAAAGAAAGAAAGAAAGAAAGAAAGAAAATAAATTAATGTTCATTACTGAATTTATATTCTATAGTGTTTTCTGATTTTATCATTTAGGTGATTTTGCTTACAATCAAAGTCTTAAACACTGATAGTATAGATTTTCCCCCCTCTAGTAATGTGCTCTGAAAGATGAATGTGCTGGTAGGCTTGATAGGCTTCTTCCATCTCTACAGTCTATGATTCTCATTTTAGATATGAATACGCTTGAAGCACAAACCCCCACCAGCTTCACTTGCAATTGCAAATCTTGGTAACAAATGATCGGCATAAACCCCCAGTAAAAGCATTAGATATATTCCTCCAATATTTCCCTCAACCTGCTGGCATAGCCTCAATCTTGTTTAGCTTGACCTTCCCCCAGTTAACTCTCCTCAGTGCTCCAACTTTGTCCAAACACTAGACTAAGCTTGCAACTCTACCTTGATTGGATGAGACAAAATTCAAGGTTATGCTGTGTGTGTTAGGACAGCTGCAGTCTATTTCCTAAGCCTCGATTCACTCTATCACTATTCTCCATTTCTAGTTTCTCAGGCTATGTCTAGACTTCAGGCTTCTTTTGGAAACTTCTTCCAAAAAAGAGCATCCACACGGCAAAAATGCATCGAAAATGCGATCTGCTTTTTCTAATGATTAGATAGCGTCCACACTGAATGACACTATCTTGCATTTCAGCTGTGATTACTGTGGATGGAGGGGCCACCAGGGCACCTGTGCTTTTTTGTCTTTCCTCTTTTTTGTCTTTCCCTCTTTCCCATCCACACATGCCTTTTCCCAAAAGAGCTCTTTGGGAAAAAGGCTTCTTCCTTGTAGAATGAGGATTACCAATGTCGGATAAACCCCTCTGTTCTTTCGATTTTCTTTCGGAAGAACGCAATTGCAGTGTGGACTGCAAAACTCTGTAGTGTAGACATACCCTCAGTTTCTCCCTATATTCTCCTCCCGTATAAGGGCTAAAGAATGGAGCTGGATAATGACCAATAAAAACCCAACACAAAGCTCTCTCCCTTATGTTTCAAAGATATTTATGTGATCTGCAAAGATCTTTGCATGTCTGCAGATCCTTATAACACCAACCACCTTGCTAACTTTTGGAAACCCCTAACTTAAGCAGGATTTTCTATAACTTATTGCTATAATTAGTTTGAACCTTTCTAGTCTGGAACTCTCTGGTCTGGCAATATCCATGGTCCAGCATGTTAGCCAGATGTCCATTTATCATGTGTGTGACCAAGTTTCCTGCAGTCCAATAAATATTGTTTACAGCCACAGGTCCTGACTTCAATGTTCTATGCTGTGATTTAGCTCTAATTTAAATGTCTAGTAAGCAGCGGAAGTGTTGGTGATGCTGCTAGACAATATTGACCTTCCATGATCTGGCAAATTCGCTGGTTCAGCATTGGTCAGATCGTGAAGGTGCCAGACTATTGAGGCTCAACCTGTATATTTACAATTTAATTTTTTTAAATAAAATCTCTCACATTTAAAGCATTTCATAAACCATTTTAAATGTTTCTACTTTCTTTGCATAATTTTGATCAATTACATAAATAAAATATTCAATAAATACAATAAATTAGTTTTTAAACTCTCACTTGTAATTATAATTAATGATTGTAGTGGAAATGCGGAAGACGATTGTGATATCAAGATTAGATGGTGTACAGCAATCATTCTTTTTATGCCTGCATACCCTTTCAGCCCTGGATGCCCTAGGCAGCCATTTGTGCTTTTTGTTTCTCATTATTTTCTTATTATTCTCAAAGAGTTTGCTGCTTGCTCAAGATGGCACAGTTTAGGAATGCACTGTTTACTTTCAACAAGTTCTGGGATGGGTCCCAAGGTTATCCACCTGGTACAGGAGTACGGGAGTGTTTGGGATTATCACATAGTTATCTACGTTGAAGGTTTGCCACTGGCCAAGCTGATTATTTGACCTGGGAAAATATGCAATGTATCAACAATCTTGTCAGGTTCTCAAAATAACAGGTGTGATTACTGCAGATTCAATAGTATATAAAGGCTGGGAATATTCCTAACATCTGAACCTTGGCGTAGACCAAAGCCATGAAAGGTGCTAGGAACTGGTCATTGGGATCCATCTGCTGTCCTTCTTCAGGGGGTTCCCAGCAGCAGAAGGGATGTAAGCGTTGTATTTTATTCTGAAATTTGCTTAATAAAGTCTTTAAGCCTTCACCCAATTGGTGTGCTTATTGCCTCCGAATCCTTTAAGGAAAGGACCATTGCCTCTTGGCAACACGATGGTCCAAATAGCTACGATATTTTTTATTTCATTTATCCTGCCTTTGCACTGCCGGGGATATTTCTGCCCAAGACCAAGCAGCAGCTTTTCTCTGGCTCCCGCACTCTGATTGCCCTGGGCCCTAAGAAGAGAAGTCTCATGTCAGAAGGACACAGATATTGGGGAAATTGGAGAAATGCTACTCTCTCTTTCTTTGCTACTATTAAGATAATACCAATTCAAAAATAAACATAAGGTTCAGTGAAAGGGGCAGGTCTGTGTCCTCAGCCCGAGTGGCTTAGCCTAGAGCTCTGTCCATATGTCCAAACTTGAAAATTATGGCAGCTCCCCCTGCAGGCACCAAAATCCCATAAATCGTGTTTAATTTGTGACACTTCACAACGCTGCCAGTGTTAAAACTGGCTTTTAAAACTCCATCTCTGAGATGATCAGGAACACAAAGAGGCTTGCCTTCAGAGCTATGGGGAATCGCTGGATTGTTAGAGCTGAATAAAAAGAGAGAATGTTACAGGGCAAAGAGAGCAATTCTGAAGTCTGAGGTGAGGTGAGGAGAGAAGGGTCTGCAAACTCCAAAAGGACTGACCAAATTCCAGAATGCTCCAGGACTGGTGAGAACACTGGAGGGAAAAGGCAAATTCCATGAGGAGAAACGGTAGTTCGGATTAGAGAGCCTCATTCGAACTACCTACTCCGTGCCGCGTGTAGCCACGGGCATGGAGTCTGCACTAACAGGGATTTAAAAATGGTGGCGCCCGGCAAGATGCAAATGAAGCCCAGGATATTTAAATACCGGGCATCATTTGCAACTTTGAATGCCTACATTAGCCACCCTAGTTCGAACTAGGGTGACAGTGTAGACATACCCGAATACACTAAGAAACTGCACCATCTGCTCAGGACAGGGCTCTAAGGGTGTGTTGATTTGTTCCTGTGTTTGTGTAGGGAGCCCTACACAAACACAGGAACAAATCAACACACCCTTAGAGCCCTGACCAGGGTTGTTCTATCTATTACCCAAGATCCACAAACCTGGAAATCTCGGACGCCCCATCATCTCGGGCATTGGCACTCTCACTGAAGGACTGTCTGGATATGTGGTCTCTCTACTCAGACACTATGCCACCAGCACTCCCAGTTACCTCTGTGACACTACTGACTTCCTGAAAAAACTACAATGCATTGGTGATCTTCCAGAAAACACCATCCTAGCCACCATGGATGTAGAGGCTCTCTACACAAACATCTCACATGCAGATGGAATATAAGCTGTCAGGAACAGTATTCCTGATGATGCCACAGCACAACTGGTGGCTGAACTCTGCGAATTTATCCTCACACACAACTATTTCAGTTTTGGTGACAATATATACCTCCAGACCAGTGACACTGCTATGGACAACCGCATGGCCCCACAATATGCCAACATTTTTATGGCTGACCTGGAACAATGCTTCCTCAGCTCTTGTCCACTTATGCCCCTTCTCTACCTACGCTACATCGATGACATCTTCATCATCGGGACCCATGGGAAGGAGACTTTGGAAGTATTTCACCACGATTTCAACAGCTTCCACCCCACCATCAACCTCAGCATGGACCAATCTACATGGGAGGTCCATTTCCTGGACACCACGGTGCAAATAAATGATGGTCATGTAAACACCACCCTATACCGAAAGCCTACCGACCTCTATGCTTACCTGCATGCCTCCAGCTTCCATCCCGGACACACCACATGATCCATTGTTTACAGCCAAGCACTGAGGTACAACCGCATATGCTCCAACCCCTCAGACAGAGACCTACATCTACAAGATTTTCAACAAGCATTCTGTAAATTACGATACCCACACGAGAAAGTGAGGAGACAGATTGACAGAGCCAGACGTGTACCCAGAAGCCTCCTGCTATGGGACAAGCCCAAGAAAGAAACCATCAGAACACCACTGGCCATCACCTACAGTCCTCAGCTAAAACCTCTCCAACGCATCATTAGTGATCTACAACCCATCCTGGACAATGATCCCTCGCTTTCACAGGCCTAGAGAGGCAGGCCAGTCCTTGCCCACAGACAACCTGCCACCCTGAAGCATACCAGCAACTATACACCGCACCATAATAACTCTAACTCAGGAACCAATCCATGCAACAAACCTCAATGCCAACTCTGCCCACATATATACACCAGCAACACCATCACAGGACCTAACCAGATCAGCCATACTGTCACTGGTTCATTCTCCTGCACATCTACTAATGTAATATATGCCATCACGTGCCAACAATGCCCTACTGCTATATACATCGGCCAAACTGGACAGTCCCTACGTAAAAGAATCAATGGACACAAATCAGATATTAGGAATGGCAACATACAAAAACCTGTAGGGGAACACTTCAACCTCCCTGGACACACAATTGCAGATCTAAAGGTAGCCATCCTGCAGCAAAAAAAAGTCAGGACCAGACTTCAAAGAGAAACTGCTGAGTTACAGTTCATCTTCAAGTTTGACACAATCAACTCAGGATTAAACAAAGACTGTGAATGGCTTGCTAACTACAAAAGCAGCTTCTCTTCTCTTGGAATTCACACCTCCAGATCAGCTACTAGAACTGAGCCTCATCCTCCCTGATTGGATCCACCTCATCATCTCCAGCCTGATTCTGACCTGCATATTTATACCTGCCTCTGGAAATTTCCACTACATGCATCTGACGAAGTGGGTCTTTGCCCACGAAAGCTTATGCTCCAACACTTCGGTTAGTCTATAAGGTGCCACAGGACTCCTCGCCACTTTTTCAGATTCAGACTAACACGGCTACCCCTCTGATACTTCACTGCCAAGGAGGAGTACTAGACAGGGATTTGTATTCTGGGAAAGAGACTAGGAGACCAGAGACAGGGCTTGGTTGCTACTCAGTGGAATTAGAAGAATGAAGATCTGGTGTTTGGATCCAAGCACAGCAACCAGGGATCATCGACCAGGACTATAACAGCATCCATGGCAGTGACCTGGTAGTCCAAAGCCAATCATGCATTTTAAAAATACTTTACATAATGATTTCTTAAGAGCATTGAAGGCTACTTTAAGTCACATGTTTTCCCTGTATGATGATTTCTTGACTACGTGTAGCAAACCCCAATTCTTTAGGGGCTGTTTCTATGGATTGAGTGAAAAGAGTTAAAAGCAGTATGAAACATTATTCATTCTAAGTATGTGAAGTTGGATCAGTTCATAGGAGTTTGCAAACGTCATTTATTTACTGAATCCTGTTCACATCAAGCACTGCTTACCACATACGTACATACAACTTTTCCCTGTTGGCTACATATTGTTCGCTTTCAGAGCTGTAGAATCATTTCAACTTTATGTATTGGATGTGAAGGAAATGCTGCAGATTGCTCTCTTTTTTCAATGTGCTGGCAAAGAACTATCACTCTGTCATGAGGAGACATTTTATTTTATTCTATTTCATTTATTCTCTAGCATGGAATGAAATATTTATATACTGTGTTTTGTTAGCATTTAGGTACAATGTTTTACAACACTTCTTTATTAGATTTTTTTTTTGGCAATTTGGGATTCTGTACCAAAATATTTTTTCCCTTGTTACTTTAGGTGGTCTGCAACGTCCTGCTTTTAATTACCTCTATTTGACAGTTCTGTTTTAAACACATGTTATTACACCAGTTAACAGTAGATGGCAGCATCCAACTACTTAGCTAGTAAGTAATCCCAAAACAGAGCTAAAGGGGAACAATAAGTCTAGACAAGATCTGCAAATCTGCAGATATACACTTTATATCCATGGCTTTCTGCATCCACAGATGTGGGTGTAGATATCTGTGGCTCATACTTGCAGATATGGATGTAGATGCAGGACTCTAAAAATAACTTAAAAGATAGCAACCAAAGTGCTGTATAAGTTAAAATCCACACCCATCTGTTTTCCAATCTAACAGCACTACAGTTGGTGGCACAGGTAATAATATTCCAGGGTGTCGCTAGAAGGATTTTTTAAATGAATCATGAAAAATAAAGATCCCTTATATAAAGGTACACTGAACAAAAACTATTACTCCAAATATCCCTGAAGTCTGGGAAATTTTCACTTCCAAACCTATCTTTTCAATTGAGGCTCATCATCTCTATAATCAGTAAGTCAGGTAGCCCATTTCCCCAGCATTTCAGAGATGTTGACTACAGTGTATATTTTCCTGGACAACTAGCATAGGTGTAGCTTGAAGCAGTTTTCATTATATATAAGTTTATAGTTTTGTTTGAGGGCTCTCAGCACCTCCAGCATAAAAATTATTCTAGCATCTTGAACAATTTCCAAATAAAATTTCAGAGACTTCCTCACTCTCTAACACTAAAAATTAGTATTTTTGGTTGCTGATATCAATGTTTCCAAGTTTGTGGCTCAGCGGTTCTAAAACAGTAATACACATATTCATGTCGGTATGCAAAGGTCTTTCAGGGGATACATCAATTCATCTAGATATTTGCCTGCTTTTACAACAAACTACATAAAAAAAGCACCAGTCAGTACAAGCTAAAGATTTATTCAATGACTTGTTTATACTGCTCTCTATACTGTATATTTCAGTGTAAGAAAAATATTTATATTCCAGTTGATTTATTTTATAATTACTAGCATTATCCATCCCATTGCGATGATAGACGTACACTCAGGTTGGCCTGGTGTGGGGGGAGGAGGGTGCAGACCTGGCTGCCATCTTGCCTGTGAAGAAGCCACAGCTGCTATGGCTGTGTCCCCGCTGCTCTGCACCCACCTCTCACTGTCCTGCGTGCCGTGCACTCATACCCACCGAAGAGCACCATGGGGACACTGGAGTTCATCATCCAGGTGCCAGAGGGCTGGATCCTGGCCAGCTGCTTGGACCCATTGGCCGAATTCCCTGCTCTCCTGGCAAGGCATGGTCTCCATTCCACACATGGCCTATGGGCCGCTAACTTATTGCCTGTTTGGAGCAGTGTCTGGCTGCCTCGTAGGAGTGATGATTACAATAAAGAAGCTTCAGGGGGTAGCCGAGTTAGTCTGTTAGGGTATGGCTACATTAGCCACTCTAGTTCGAACTAGGGTGGCTAATGTAGTCATTCGAACTTGCAAATGAAGCCCGGGATTTAAATATCCCAGGCTTCATTTGCATGTTCCCGGGCGCCGCCATTTTTAAATCCGCGGTAGCTCGAACTACCTGTCCGCTGCTACACGTGGCACGGGCTAGGTAGTTCAAATTAACACTCTTAATTCGAACTACCGTTACTCCTCCTGCAATGAGGAGTAACGGTAGTTCGAATTAAGAGTGTTAATTCAAACTACCTAGCCCGTGCCGCATGTAGCTGCGGGCAGGTAGTTCGAGCTACCGCGGATTTAAAAATGGCGGCACCTGGGAACATGCAGATGAAGCCCGGGATATTTAAATCCCGGGCTTCGTTTGCAAGTTCGAATGACTATATTAGCCACCCTAGTTCGAACTAGGGTGGCTAGTGTAGCCATACCCTAACAGAAAAAAACAACAAATGGTCTGGTAGCACTTTATAGACTAGCCCCCACGAAAGCTCATGATACCATCTATATGTTTTGTTAGTCTATAAAGTGCTAGGAGACCATTTGTTGTTTTTTCTGTTACAATAAAAAAACCTTGTTACAGACATTGGAGCTCAGGGGTCCCTGCTCTTGCAGGCAGAGCTGTGCCTCCGTGGGATCAGCCTGGGGTGGGGCTGCTCTCCTTCCCTGGTGACTGAATAAATCTGAGCCAGCTTTGTTCCAAGCTGCAGGGCCAAAGAGCTGCCCTACACAGAACGGGGCTGAGATCAGCCCGGCTTGCAGGGGGGTGCTGGGAGTTGTCTTGGCTAGAAAGCTGCCAAGAGCAAGGAGCCAGCACTGAAAACAGCAAGCTCCATGCTTCTCCTCTGCCAACCCTGTTCCCTCCACCCCAAAGAGTGGCAGCCCCTTTGTGCCAGCATTGCCCCCCATGGGGCAGGTCCACCCTGCACTCACCAGAGCTGAGGCACCTCCCACTGCACACACAGCATCTCTGCCCAGGCCCATTCACCTCAACTAGAACAAGCTTCTCACCCCTGGCAGCTCCAGCCCTGAAGAAGCTGGTACCCCACCCCCCTACCCTCAGCTGGTACCTACTCTAACCCTGGGGAAACTGAAGGCAGCTACCCAGCTGTATGTGGGATGGGACTTGACTTCATGACCCTAGGTTCTGGAGGCTGATACCTTAGCCCATAGGCCACTGGAGGCTCCACGGCAGAGGCACACTTCTCACATCTTCCAGTGTATTCTCAAGTATTCTCTGTGACAAACAGTGTGACGGACACCTCTCCTTTTATAATAGTATGTAGATATGATAAAAACAAAAAAGTAAGCAGTAATAATTTGTCAGTAATAATGTGTTGTGACACTTTGTATTTTTACATCTGATTTTGTAAGCAAGTTGTTTTTCAGTGCTGTGAAACTTGAAGATAGAGAAGACAAATCAGACTCCTAAAAAAGGATAAAAATAGTCTGAAAAGGTTGAGAGCCACTCTTATAGACCATATACATTCCAAAGGCCAAGACATGCAATTTTTCCATTCCCTCTTTGCAACTGATATAAATGTGATAGTCTTTTATTAGTTTAGATGAAATAAAATTACTAAGTAGAGGTTAAAATTTGAAGTCATTCCAGTTCCCCCTTCCTCCTGCTCTTTCAAAAGACAACAGGGCAGAAATGAAATCAACATGGGCAGTTTCAAATTTCACACAACAAATCAACACCTTTTTAATATCAATAAATCAGCTGTAATAAATAACAAGGCCAATGTTACAAAATACGAAAAAAAATGCCTCCTAGCTGTGCATAGCTTATTGGACTACATCGGGAGAAGGTAGGGGAGGAGAGCGGAAAAGGAGCTCTTCAGAGAAATGACATTTTAGGAATTTCAAGAAGCAATTTTTGATCTTCTACAGATGTCATTGTTCCTGCTAAAGTCTTTTCTGGGCATAAAAGATAGCTACATCATTTAATTTGTGGCCATATGGTATTAGGATGCTGAAAGGTGCATGTGACAAGTAGCTGTATAGCAATAAGAAATCAATGGACAAGCTCCACAGACTCTATGTCATATTGATACTGGGGCTGATTGCCTGATAGCAATGAATATGTCCAGAAACCCAGTTCAAAATAGATGGTTAGAGAACCAAGTATCTAATGTTGATAAGAGGGTTTTAAGTCTCAAAGAGCCTCTCCATTTATGTATCTCTAGTTCCCTCAGTCCACAACTTCAAGAAGTGGGTAACATTGTACCTTTTCAGTAAGCAAATGGAAACTGATTTTTTCTTCGTTAGTGCCTCCTTATTAAAGATCATAGTAGTAGGAACAATCTGTACAATGTGGCAGAGTCCAGCTGAGAATATAAAATCCCCTGATCATCAAAAGGCAAAGTGTTCTCTGTTCTGTAACTACTCGTATCAGGCCAGACTGACTATTACAGCTAAAACACTGCTTTCATAACATTTATCCAAAAGGGTCATGCCAGGTGTCTAATAAAAGCTTATGTCATATTAATATCTATAACTGTTATACAGATATACAGATGCTGTTTAAGGGTTGTGTACTGAAAATATATATTAGTCTGTTCCCAGGCTGAGTTGACAGGTTTTTCTACGAGAAAGGATGTATATTCACCTGTCTACCTAGATTCATATGTAGATTAAACATGATACGGCAACACAGTGGAAGCACATTTTGTATAAGGAGTCAATACAAGTATGTGAAGACAACTTGGAGCCAGAACACCACGAAGGAACCCAAGTGGTCATCCTGACTGTAGTTACCCATGAAGGAGCAAAAAGGGCAGTGCTTTTTTGCATTCACAAAAGGTAGATCCCAGACATGCTGGCTGGTGACACTGGGAAATTGCTTTAGGGGAGAAAGTATTTTAGACAAGGACTTTCGCCTCTTAAAATTAAATTTAGACTCTAAAAAGCATATTTCACTTTTTGCTTTTTATGTAGTCACTTCTGTTTCTATTATCATTATTCTGTGTAGTACCTCTCAACTCTCTGCCTTTCATGATAAACTTATTATCACATTGTCACCATTTCTCATTCTGTGATGTTACAAAGAGCCTGATTCTTAGTTGAATCAATTAAACTGAGTGGATAGTTTAGCCCTGGAGACACAAAACCTGGTGTTTTTTATGAGGGTATGTGTAGACTACATGGCTCTGTCAATGAAGGCATGTAGTCTAGACATACCCTGAGTGTCCAATGTCAGGGACTGGATACTGCAGTGGGATGCTTTCAAAAGAGATTCGGGGGCTGTGGTGTAGCTATTGCTACCTGCAAGACAAAGTAAGGGCTGACAAAGATTGTTTGAGTGGCTAACTGACTGATGGGGTCAGAAAGCTGACATTCAGTTAAGCACAAAAAAGTCTCTCTTTTACTGTGATGGGGTGTATCCAATGGACTCACAGTTCTGGGTACCCTAAGAAAGCATCATAACATCATGCTGCTGTAGCATGTAGATTTATGGAAGACTATACACATGATTCATAATAAAGGCCTCAGGAACAGTTTCTGACATGTAAACATATAACACGTTTGGCATGGACTTGCCACAGTAACTTAGGTGATGGGGACATGAGAGGTAGCATCATTTTCTGCTGACCAGGCACAGGCAGCAACTAGTATCATGTGTTCTTAGGCCATAGTTCTACAGTGAGCTCATATGCCTGAAACTGAGCCTCCAGGCCAGAATTACTGAATCTCTGTCACCACTATTTTCAATTGTGGTAGCTCCTGCATCTTGTGCATCCTTGATCATGGCTCTGCCCTCAGTCAGTGATGGTTACTGCTTGGCTGATATCAGGTCATCTGGCAAAAAGAGCAAGCATTTCCTGAGGCTTTCACTTACATTGCAGTTCATTGGTTTATCTAGATTCAAAAAAAGTCCATCTGTCAAGGAGCTCAGCAGACGTCAGAACCAGCTGCTTGTTCATGAAGAGCGACAGTGAACTGCAACATAAAAGTCACCAGGCATTTATTGACACAAAGAGTCAAATCTCAGTGTGCCTTAAAAATTCACTTTGTGTTGAAATGGGGAGCCAACTTGGTCAGTAATATTTTTTAAGAGTCAATTAGACAGAAAGCTGTGAAAATTCTTTGTCTTGCTAGCACAGAGGTAGTAGAGTAAAATGGTGCTTCTCAGAGAGCGTGATCCTGTGGAAAGGTTCTAGACACATCCAAGGAATGAAAATAGCAATGCAGTGAATTACAACATCTGGGTCACTCTAATGTTGTGAATGGGTTCAAACAATTAGTTTCTCCATATATCCATAATTTCATCATAATCACATGTAATGCCTACTAGTTTCTTGGATTGCATCTTAAAGTCTCCTGAATGTACTATATAGTATCTTTGAATATTCAGCGTGGATGTCAACAATTCTCTAGTCTCCTCAGTCAATATTTTCCCTCCCTCTTCCTCTTTTCCATCCTACGTCTAATTTCCATTTCTGCTTTTTTTCCTTCCTCTAAGTTTCTCGTTAACCTCCTAATAAACTTCTCATGTCTCAATATAAAAAAGAATCATTCCAAAGTGAGCTTTCCATTTAACAGTTAAAAAAAAAAAAAAAAAAAAAAGTGGTTCAGTAGGCTTTATACATTTAGATATGGCAAATAGCCAATAGCAGGAATGCCAGAATCTACCAGCTGTTGCTAAAGTATAAGCCAGATTTCTGTCTCCACAAATTATATCCCCCATTTTAAATCCCAATGGTAATGTACCTCAGGACAAAACTTTGAGTTTGTAATCTATCACTGGAGCTCAAATATAACTACTTTCAAAAACAGTCTGTTCCTTGGACATAGTAAAAAAGACATGAATTGTGTTCAGAGGCCTAGCTAGCTAACAAAAGTCTAAAAGCATTTATTAATAAAAATGGTTCCGTGTTAATTACAGGATGAGTTTGTGCAGAGCTGCTGTGTATGTGTATGACATCACACTATTTTTAAAAATACAGATTTAACTTGGGGAGATAGCCTAGGACACAAAATTGTATCACTGAAATATCATGGTCCATTCCAATCCTACATATTTATGATACTATGATTCCCCATGTTTGGCTTCATTTCTTCCAGGCCATTACAGAGTACATTTTACTTGATTTGATTAAATATTTGTAGAAGATCTAGCCTAGCCATGACTACACAACTGGGACACTATGCCCTCTGGCAGCGTATGATGGCTATGGCTCTGCATCTTTCCTGCAGATCCTCACCAAAAGCAGTTTTATATTGCAAATACAGACTGCAAAAGTCTTCTGAGGCAACTAGGTAACAAGCTACTGGCAAACTGATGATGTGATTGTTATTTAAGACAAAGCTTTGATTAAGCTATTCTGGTGAATTTAACAACGTATATGTTAGGCTGTATCTTAAGCAAAGCTTCTACACCTGTAACAAATGCCATCAGTGGAAGATTCTGGTAACATAACAAACCTCAGGGCAGCACTCATACCAGCTTCAGTAATGAATGATGTTCTGCTGAAGTCATTGTTATAACCACAGAATCATCCTGCAACCATTAATTGTGACAAGTTATTGGAAACCTAGTTTCTGTGACAAGCTTCTGGAAGTAAAACAACATTTCAGACAATAAATAATAAATAACTCACATCATACCCAGAACCACAGCTAATACTTTAAAACTGTTACACATTAACCGAAAATACTTCATTGATCTATTTAATTCTTTGCAGTAGCAAATAAAGAACCTGGGACTTTATCTGACACTTTATATTATCCTGCATTTTACATGCCTTTTGTACTTCATACTCTTTTTTATTTGTGAAACTATTTCCTGTTGAAGGCACACGACTTAAGTTTATATCATTTTCCTTTCTATTGTTTGTGACAACACCACAAGTTGCAGAATAAAACTGATCTCTCTCATTCTATACTTTTTAGGTATCTAATACTATGATGGGAAATGAAGAAAATATGTCAGGAAAACTTCCTTTTAATGCTTTTCAAACTACAGCAAGGTGTGTGAGATTTTACTCCAGTGATGATAACTCGCTCCTTCACAAAGTTCCCCCTCCTTCACCTCAAGCAATAGGAGCAGGCATAGGCACCAACTCTGTGGGTGCTATAGGATGGAGCACCCACAGAAAAACAAAATAGTGGGTGCTTACCAGCCATGCGAGCAAGTTATATGTTAAAGACTGTGTTTGGCCATCACTTTTCAGTGGGTCCCTGCCAGAAACAACTGAACAGCAGGGTTGCTTATCAGCTGGTTGGTAGCTGGGGAGGGCAGAAAGCAACAAGGAGGCAGCAGCCTCTGGAAGGGGACAGAGCAGGAGTGGGAAGCAGGGCCATCCTTAGGGGGATGCAGGGCATGGGGTAACAGCTTATCTCAAAATAGCACATCTACACTGCAGCAAAGCTTCAAAATTAATCCAAGGCAGGCTTCCCTAATGTAGATGTACTATCTCGATTTAGAGCCCCATGAGGCACTAGGGAGGAATAACTTATAATGACGCTGGTGAGAAGCTATTTCAAAATACCAACAGTGGAGGGTCTACACATGCCTTATTTCAAAATAGCTATTTCGGAATCGGCATTATTCCCCATAGAATAAGGTTGACAGATTTCGGAATAAGCCATCCATAATTTTGAAATTATTTCAAAATAATGGAATGGTTGTGTAGCCACTTGCATTGTTATTTCAAAATTATGCTAGTTATCACGAAATAACAGTGTAGTGTAGATGCACCCCAAGTGTTAGCTCCCTTGGCTTTGTTGATATCTATGACACTGTGTCTTTGTCTCTGAAAAACTCATCTGGGTTTGCCTTTAACATGTTACAGCAATGTTATACATACCATGTTGCCACCTATATTTTACTAGGACAATAATGTTCAGCAGATGGTGAATTTTCAAATGATACATTGCATATTTTGGGCAAAATTATCATAATCTTGTAAAAAGGATAAACAAGGAGTATAGACAGTCACATAAGGGTAAATGAAAGACTCTCTAGCGTATGGGATGGGCAGCCAGAAAGGACATTGGAGTGAAACAGTGGGGTAGGTATAGTCACTATTGGAGGTTGTTCAAGGTAAGGGGAAGTCTGGAATAGAAGGTGGGGAAAAGTAAACCTCCCCCATTTTGCCCTTGTTTCCCATTCACTTCCTGTATTCAGTCAAAGACCTAACCCTGTCCACATCAGCATCTAATCTTCACCTTCCCCCCCCCCCCCCCCTTCACTGTGTGGCTGCAACCAGCTGCATTGAAAAGATGCTTTCTGATGTGAAGTAGCTAGATCAGTGTTTCCCAAATGGTGTTCTGCGGAACCCTGGGGTTCCACAAAGTGAAAATAAGAGTTCTGTGAGAAAATTCCATTACAACATTTTATGAATTAAAAAAAATTAATATTTATGCATTTATGAATTTTATTGAAAACAATTTTCGTTTATGTTTGCCACGATAAGTGTCCCTGTGTAATGCCAGCTTAGCCAAAGAGTGGAGACAATGATGTCACTACTCAGCGCTGAGCGCACAATAGGTTACTGGTGTGATCGCCTGTTATATATCACCGTAAATCCCCGAATTCATTCTCCAGGAGCGTGGATCATGCATTGACTGAATACGAGTGCCATGTCAGACAAAGTCGAAGCTTCAGCTGTGATTTTTGTTTTAAAATATGTGTAATTAAACTAAAAGTTGATCTCATGACCTTGTTTAGCATTTGTTTATTATTATCCTTACTTATTTGTGGTCTACTTTTTCAGCTCCATGTACAAGATTGTTATCAGGGGTTCTGCAAAATTCTTTTGAGTTTAAAAGGGTTTTGTGGCCAAATAAAATTGGGAAAAACTGATCTAGATGGCAAAATCATCTTTTCCTTTCTCCTCTCTCCTCCCTAGCTACCCCCGCCCCACTCTTGTGAATCACTCTTCGCCAGTCTATACAAAATACAGCTACTAAAATTATTTCCCTCACATGCCAAACGAATCTGTCTTCAACTACATGCATTGGTAGTTATGCTATATTGGTGTGCTGAGAACCCAGGAGTTACAAGGCTCGATCTAGTTCTATGATAATGATTGTTTTTGGGTCACCTGTAGGTCTACACTACACCCCTCTATTGGCAGAGGGATGTAAATAAAGCACATCGAAAGTGCAAATGAAGCAGGGATTTAAATATCCTGAGCTTCATTTGCATAATCCTGTTCTGGCGCTGTTTTGAACAAGCACCATTTTGAAACTGAAACCGTAGTTTAGACGCAATTTTGCTGATAGCAGGGTGATTTTTTGACAGATCCTGTACTCCTCAAAAAACAGGGAGTACAGGATCTATCGAAAAATCACCCTTCTGTCAGCAAAACTGCGTCTAAACCGCGGTTTCATTTTCGAAATGGTACTTGTTCGAAACAGTGCCAGAACGTGATTATGCAAATGAAGTGTGAGATATTTAAATCCCCACTTCATTTGAACTTTCGATGTCCTTTATTTACATCCCTCTGCCAACAGAGGCGTGTAGTGTGGTAGTGTACTCTATCATGTTCCCTTTAACTCCTATGGGCAAGGTGTATTGTATTTATGCCTTCCATAGTGACAAGCACATTGTCTATGCTTACCACAACTACAGACTGTTTCATTGAACACTGTAGCTGCTCCAGTGAGTAACATATTATTATTGTCAGACATGACGATTGTGGGGAACAAAAGGAGATATGTGTAAATTTCAGTTTTACCACAGAGTTGTTACAAATTTCAGACATTTATGGCAACTGCAATTAGCACAAATTTACTCCAAGTTTACAGTAATTAGAAGAAAAAATTAAAATTTTATGAGGAAAATCTAGAAAGAGCACATAGAGATCCTCAGGAGGTATCTCAATGAGGTCGAATTACAAATACCATTCAGAAGAGAAACATCAAAACACTCTTTTTAGTAAATTATTAAAATAGGATAGATTTTTTACAAAACATGCAATAGCTGAAAATACGTTGCCACTCATAATGCTTGATCTCAGACTTCCTGTTGTCATATAATGAAATATGAACTTCAAGGCTTATAGAAACAAAGAAACTCAGTACCATAGTGGGTCAAATTCATACCCCGTGTAGCTCCACATGACTGTAAGTGATTAAACTAAGCCAGAATATTTTGGTTTAGAAAGTAAAAAACACCTTTAACATTCTAAAACAGTATATCTGAAAGTCACCTTCTCCTTCATTTATCATCCAAGTCCTAAATTCATCTTCTATATTTCTTTTAACAGATAATGATGGCATTATTGCCTAAGACTGTGCAGGTCGTAATACCTATTTCCATCTCTTTCTTACATACAGATTTACTCTAAAAGCACTAGTTCTAGCACAACATACTACAAAATTATACTTCTACTTGCTGTATTTTCAGTAATATAATACTGATGATTAGGATGAAAACATTTATTCAGTGTTCTTGGCTAGTTCAAATATGTCTGCATCATTGAACATGCTACACCTGGATCCCAGGCTACCTCATTGAAGTGATTTATTTTAGACCTATAGGAGATATTTAAAGTATTAACATTTAAGTTTTTTATGTCACTTTACTGATGATATCAACTGATGCACCAAACACTTTCCATTTCTCTCCTATTAGATCAAATGTATTTGTTAAGGTCTTATGTGTCAGAACTACAAAAGATTCTTCTCCTAACTCAGAAGCCGCATTTCCCAACCAATCCCACTGGACAAAAGTCTCACTCCAGTGTCCCCCGGTCTAACTCACAAACCCCACCTTTTTGTTCTAATTCCTTCTCAGAATTCCCTCAGATAAGATTCTTTCTTGTAAGATAGGATCAGGACAAACTGCAATTGCCAGCCCTTCTTACACCCGGATATGCTTCCAACCCCTCCCTATAATCACAGACCAGAATACTGGTTTGGAGACCCCCATCCAAAATCTTCCCTTGATTTTCCACTCACATCAAGTTTGTGGCTGTGACTCCCCATGCAAGGCCAGTCTTAGGATATATGGTGCCCTAGATGGTATAATTAAGCTGGTGCCCCTATGGCCAACATGCTCTTAGCCACACAGACATAAGCTTACAGTACTGGAAAACTTGCCACATTAAATAGCTCAGATCTGATAATAGTGTTATATTGCTAACAGCACATTTATGCTTAAAGCTCATCAATGACAACAACAGTTTACTGCTTTCATGCTTGGTTCATCCCTCTACTGCAGCTGGACCAGGAAGCCAGGGGATAGGTGGAAAATATACATCTTGGGTACAGAGTGACAAAAGCACCAGAAAACCCTCAGGCCAGGTCACTCCACTTGGCACTGCCGCCAGCACTACAGTGAAGTGAGGCCTCTGAGGGGTGGGGGACATACAGGGTTGTGGCTGTTCTTCCCGTTCTGTGCAATGAATGCGAAACAGGGGGACAAGTGGGGAGGCAGTAACGGATGCCACGGAAATAGGAAGACACTGAAAGGGGAAAATTGTGGAGGCAGGGATGGCACTGAGTGGGACTGATGGGAATGGGGGGAAGGGGATGCAGGAGAAGGAGCAGTGGGACTGGGGGAGGGAGGCTAAGCTAAGTTGTAAAGTACCATGCATCCACTTTGCTGACGGACTAAGAGGACATCTGTCATCCACCATAGAAGAGCAGTTTGGCAGGCAAAAGGATGTTATTCCCCTCATCATGGGGAGCCCATGGCCACTGCGTTAAGGGAATCAGCTGAGACTGAGCCCAGGTGGGCATGTGTGATAAGCCAGCAGGGGTGGATGTCACATGATCACTCTCTTTCCCCCCTCCACCCTACTCCTTCCCAGTCTAATACAGACCTATCCTGCATTCAGCTCCCCAGCTTTCTCTTACCTACTGTGCCTGTGTGCCTGCAGGGGGTGTGTGATGGCTCTAATGTTGTGGGGCTCTATGCAGCTGCACACTTTGCGTATTGGTAGGGATGGATACAGATAGACTCATACTATGGTTTGGGGACAATCCAAGTCTATCAGGCCAGATACCATCTGTCAGTCATAGCCACACACAGGCTAGTGTTCTTCATAAAATGCACTTTCAAGTTCTCCTCCTCAACTATCATCTCCAGGGAACCTTTAATATATTTCTTCACCAGCAACGAGACTAATGTTCAGGGCCACCTTTCTTATTCCTCCAGGACTGTGGAACAGAATATAGAAATTTCACCATCTACTTGAACAGCTATTCAGAGTGCTGCTTTTGATAGGAAATGTCTTCTCAAAGATTCTGTTCCAGTCTAGGATGCCTTATTTCTCCTCAGAGGTTAAAATTCTTGGCCAAATCTTAGTTCACACTCATATAGGCTATCTGTTTCAGGCACAAAGCAACTCCCCATAGACTCCTACGGCAGTTCTGTCAGAGACTGCCAAATATACCTCAATATTATAATATCAAGTTGGCTCTAACTTCCAAACTGGCCAGTATATTTAGCTTTGTGATTGACCAGAAATAGCAAACTGTTTTATGAGCTGCTCCAGCAACTGCTCAAGGGCCTCTTGTTGCACTCTCATAAATTGTTGCTACTGTTCTTGCTTAGCCAACTGTGTCACTGCTTCTGTTCTTGATTACTCTTGTTGAACTAGATATTTTAGAATCTCCTCCCCATTTTCTTTTACTTAACAAAGGTTTAAGCTAAATTGTGTTGACTGTGCCTGCTGTGGCAGACCAAACCAAACGCCCACACCTGTGGAGTTCCTTTCCAAAGCAAACAAAACACTTCCCCTATGAGGGCTTTCTTGCCCTCAGTCTTTGTGAAAGTCTTGCTCTCGGTTTTGCCTACCCTCTCTCCAGATAGGTCAGCCTCAAAGACTTTTCAAATAAAAGATCAGCATCTGCAAAATGAAAAACAAACAAAAAAAGGGTACTTACCCCCCTCTTCTTGAAGAGGCTTCTTAGCTTCTCAGCTCCTTCCATATCCCTTCCTCCTGTGAAAGACACAACCCCTTTCCTAAAAAGTCTTGACAGTACCCTGGAATGTAGTCCTAAGGGTCTTGGGAACTGAATTACCCAACTTTCCCTCCTTCATTCAGAGAGAGAGAAAGAGGCTGGCTGGAAGCTCATTTGACTCCTGGTTGTTCCAAAAAATTGAAAAATATTTTTGGTTCAACGGATTTGAAAGATGTGAAAAGATTTCATCAATATGTTTGACCCAAACTGGAAGGTTTTATCATTTTTAGAGAGCTAGATTCACAAAACAGCTAGAGGACAAGGTAGTTACCACACTTGCGTGGGCAATTTGTAAATTGCTATGGCAATTCAGAGTCATTCATAATGACAATAAATAGGCATTGGCCCAAAGTAATGGCATCAGAGCTGTTCTACAGCATGGTGGATTAGACAGTTACCTGGTGTGTAGGAGTGCCAAGTTCAAATCACCTGGTCTAATGAATATCTATTTATACAAAATGGAACAGTTTTAAGAGAAAAGATTGAAAGTCATTGACCTGTGACTATCTTATGGTGCAGTGACTGTGCTACTCTCTAGTCCTGTAGGGGAATCAAGTTCACATCTTTTCTTTGTATCCGGCAGAGGAAGGAATTTAACTATGGTCTACCACCACCCAAGTGAGGTCACTAGTGTTCACACTTCACTTTCTGTCAGTACACTTCCTGTCACTTCCTGTCACACTTCACTTCCTGTCGGCCCAAACCTGGGGAAGCTAATGATCCAACCAGTGGACCAAATTTGATGATGATGAAATTCGTCATGTGCCATCTGAGGCCAGTTGTGCATATGCTAAAAGGCTATGTTTACACAGAAGGGCTATGTCTACACTGGCCCCTTCTTCGGAAGGGGCATGCTAATTTTGAACTTGGGAATAGGGAAATCCGCGGGGGATTTAAATATCCCCCGCAGGATTTAAATAAACATGGCCGCCGCTTTTTTTCCGGCTTGGGGAAAAGCCGGAAAAAAGCGGCCGGAAAAAAGCGTCTAGACTGGCGCGATCCTCCGGAATAAAGCCCTTTTCCGGAGGATCTCTTATTCCTACTCTATTCAAAGTAGGAATAAGAGATCCTCCAGAAAAGGGCTTTATTCCGGAGGATCGGGCCAGTCTAGATGCTTTTTTCCGGCTTTTCCCCAAGCCGGAAAAAAAGCGGCGGCCATGTTTATTTAAATCCCGCGGGGGATATTTAAATCCCCCGCGGATTTCCCTATTCCCAAGTTCAAAATTAGCATGCCCCTTCCGAAGAAGGGGCCAGTGTAGACGTAGCATAGGGTTATTTTGGAATAACATCAGTTATTCCAAAATAATGTCAATTATTCCATAGATACACAACAAACTCGTTAGTTTGAAATAAATTCGAAATAACAGGTTTCTTGCTCTGACTTATGAAAACCTCATTTTATGAGGAGTACAGGAAATCAGAGGAAGAGTGCTCTATTTTGAAATAATTGCTGTGTAACCAGCACCAAAAGTGAAATACGCTATTTCGACTTAAGCTATGCAATTTGTGTAGCTCAAGTTGTGTAGCTTATTTTGAGTTTAGTTCTGCTGTGTAGAGGTGCCCAATGTTAGCTAAAAGTTACAAGGAGGTCTCCTCTTTTATTTTCTGAATAGTAGCAAAGCCCTGGAAAAGAAAAACAAAAGTGGAGAAGGAAAAAGTATTTGACAAATTTGTAAACAGTTCTGGACCCACTAAAACTGCATTATACTGTGAATAAGCTATTTTTTCAAAAAAAAAATTCACTCAGCTCTACTTTTCATAATCACAAATTAATCTTATTAACACTGTTAAGGATTTTAATATATCTTACTTGTAACCTGACTGTATTTCTTTAAATTGTAAAACAGAGTTACCACAAAAGAAAATCTTTGATCTATGAAGTAAAATAAATCAATTTTAAAAGTTGACACTTGTGAGTGACTAACTACAATCCTTAATGGCCTACAACAGCTATACCAAATTTAGCAGCTGCAAGGTTGCATTATTGACTATAATTCTTTCATCTTATAATGGTAGCATTGAACTAGGAAATCAGTAGACCATATTATGCTGACTATCTAGCTCATCTTTCTCATGACAAGCCTACAGACAATATCTGTAAAACAAAGAATCTTTTATAGTACAATGTAAATTGCCATTCATAGCTCATGGAACTAATGAAAGACTTAGAGAGAGTCCATGTTTTCTCACATATAAAATAAACCCAGTAAATAATTCTTTTGGTAGGGTACGGAATTCTGTTCTCTTTAGAGGGAAGACCAAGTGTTATTAAATACATACCAAGCAGTTAATCTACATACAACGGATGGACTAATACAATCTGACAATTGATGAGATTGCAGAAAATGAACAATTTGAAAACAGATACATAATACAAGTACCTAAATCTGTGACTCCAATCACCACTTATATTGTAAAACAAAGGTTCATACAAAAGTTTCTGCTCTTGCCAACTTTTCATTACTATATTATCCTTGGTCAAGAAATAGTGTCTGTTATAAAACAACTTGTTGGTTTCTTATATTCTGTAAATTATAATTATACTAAATTTACTAAACTATATTTCTGACAAAGTCTGTGTACCTTATTTTATTCATCTATTATACTCCTGACCAACGTGCAAGAATAAAAGAAAATGTTACATTTGTATTGCTATTCATTACCATTCTAGACGCTGATCTTTTTACCCCTCACTATTCTGTATTCAAATACAACCCGTTCATGTGAGTTTCAGATTTCTTTATTGCTGCTAATGTCTGATCATTCACAATACAAAAATCATATTTGTTTTATCTGATCAACATGTGAGTGATTCATTCTCAGCTGAGCTGGAAGAGAAGCCATTAGTGGACTCTTTAGATTTTATTGTATGTATTTATTAGAAGATTTACCTAGCATTGCATGTGTCCTTAACTCAAATAGTTTTGCTTTTCTTCATTTAAATAATTGTTCTGGGGTGGAGATGGGGAGTTCAGTATGCAGGCTGCCTCAGAGAGAGAGAGGATAACCCTAGCTTTCTCTCCCCAGAGCTGCTTGGGACTAGGTCAGAAGCATCTGTCCATGGTTGCTGCAGCTGAAGCAGGCACAGATGGGGGAGCGGTGAATTTCCCTCAACTGGGGGACAGACACATAAACAGACACCCAAATAAATAAGCTTTCTGAATGTTATAGTAAATAGCTCTCCCTTTCTCGACCCCTATTCCCTACTGACCAAAGAGGGTTATAAATGTCCTCATCCCTATCTCTAACCTCTTGCTGCCCGACTGTGGTCATTCTGTAGTATAATTGTACCCCTGCCAGACCTCTCCCTTTCCATTTTATAAGAAACAACTGAATTCCAGGCATATCCCATTGTCCTGGCACAACCAAACCCTTACTTTGCTTTAAGTTACGATAAGAGGAAGCTACATACCAAACTTGGTGGTCCTAGCTATTACCATTTAGGAGTTCTTGGACAAATGGACTCACGGTTGGACAGACAGACTGACACACATTTCTAAAATATATAGTAAGATTTATATATTTATTTTTAAGCACTGGCTGAATGCAATATTATTCTGATGTTGGCCCCTCAGACCATTACTAAGGACTGCTTTGGCACAATGTGATGATGTGAAATAGAAATGTATTAAAATATTTTCAGATCTTGCTCCTATTAGGCACCTTAGTGTACTTCTTCTTGGTGAGGCTGGTTTGCACATGGTTTCTCCCAGTGAGAACAGGAGCCATGGGCTATGAGCATATTGATTTTCATAATGGTGTATGTACTTTATGTGGAAACACTAGTAAAACTATTTTAAAACTTTTAAAATAGATCTCTTCAAAAAACAACTTTAGAACTTTCTTCTTTCAGTTTCTTCATCCTCTCTTCTTTCTAATTTCATTTGCCAGTTCCTTTTTTAACATTCCTTTTCTGAACTGGAGGCAGATGGCCTGTCCATATGACCCTCTGAACTGAAATGGTTTAGAATTGGACTCTGTCCAGCACTAGCTTGCATGGCCTTCAGCTTTTGTTTCAAGCTGCATATTGCTTCCAGGACCCTTGTCTATAAGACTTCTATTGACATCTACATTTAAAGAAGCAGGGACTGATTATTTGTTAGCTTGTGGGATTTTTTAGACATTTTTACCCATGCAGAATATAAAATGCTACTACTTCATAATGACAGATTTTACAGACATAAGGGCTGTGCCTAGACTGGCAAGTTTTTCCACAAAAACAGCTGCTTTTGCGGAAAAACTTGCCAGTTGTCTACACTGGCCGCTTGAATTTCCACAAGAACATTGATGATCTCATGTAAGATTGTCAGTGTTCTTGCAGAAATGCTATGCTGCTCCCGTTTGGGCAAAAGCCCTTTTCTGGAAATGCTTTTGTGCAAAGGGGCCAGTGTAAACAGCTGAAAACTGTTTTGTGCAAAAAATCCCCGATTGCGAAAATGGTGATCGGGGATTTCTTGCGCAAAACCGCGTGTAGATTGGCACGGATGCTTTTCCACAAAAAGTGCTTTTGCGGAATAGCATCTGTGCCAATCTAGATGCTCTTTTCCGCAAATGCTTTTAATGGAAAAACTTTTCCGTTAAAAGCATTTGCGGAAAATCTTGCCAGTCTAGACGTAGCCAAGGAGTGTAGCAAATAAAAACCAGCCCACAATGTTTTATTTCAACTTAGAACTTTTAGACCTGTGAAGGAACTTCATTTTGAGTCAATGAAAGCATCTCCAAAATATTTTACAAAATTGAAGTGGTCATGCTAAAACTTTTATAGATACTCAGGCAATTAAAGTCTCTCTTACAGTATGTGTTATAGAGTTATCATATATGCTACGAGACTAGCCCATTAAGGGTACCCAGCACAAGTATTCATATAATATCAAAGTACATAAAATAAACAGGTACAAATACAGAATTAAATGTATATGACCCCATTAATATACAAAAGTACTCAAGGATCAAACCAATGCAATAGTTGAAAAGATCTGTTTTCAGCTGAAGTAAAAATATATGTAAATATAAGAGACACATAAATACCTCATAATGAAATGCATGCTACCTGGGAAGGAGAATTGTGGAAAGAGATCTAGGGGGGCATAACAGACCACAAGCTAAATATGAGTCAACAGTGCAACACTGTTGCAAAAAAAGCAGACATCATTCTGGGATGCATTAGCAAGAGTGTTGTAAGCAAGACTCAAGAAATAATTCTTCCGCTCTTCTTCACCCTGATTAGGCCTCAGCTAGAATATTGTGTCCAATTCTGTCACATTCAGGAAAGATGCGGGCAAATTGGAGAAAGTCTAGAAAAGAGCAACAAAAATGATTAAAGGTCTAGAAAATATGACCACTTGAGGGAAGACTGAAAGAACTGAGTTTATTTAGTTTGGAAAAGAGAAGACTGAGGATGTGTCCAGACTCAAGGGTTTTTTTCTAAAAAAGTAGCCTTTTTTCTAAAAAAACTTCACCTGCGTCTAGACTACAGCCGAGTTCTTTCGAAATTAAATTGAAAGAACGCGGCTTTTCTTTCGACGGTGGAAAACCTCATTTCACGAGGAAGAACGCCTTTTTTCGAAAGTGCTCTTTCGAAAAAAGGCGTCCTTGAATGCAAACAGGGCTTTTTCGAAAGAGAGCATCCAGACTGCCTGGGTGCTTTCTTTCGAAAAAGCGGCTTGCTTTTTCGAAAGTACTGCTTGCAGTCAAGACGCTCTTTTTCAAAAGAGGCCTTTTCGAAAGTATCTTTTGAAAAAACCTCTTTCGAAAGAGGCTTGCAGTCTAGACGTAGCCTGAGTGGGAACATGATAACAGTTTTCAAGTATCTAAAAGGCTATTACAAGGAGGACAGCAAAAAAATTATTCTCCTTAATCTCTGAGTATAATATAAGAAGCAATGGTTTTAAACAGCAGCAAAGCAGTTTTAGGTTGGACATTAGGAAAAACTTCCTAACTGTGAGGGTGTGTGTCTAGACTACAGGGTTTCGTCAACAAAAATGGCCTTTTGTCGACAAAACTATACCTGCAGCATCTACACTACTGCCGCATTCTGTTGACAGTAAGTCGACAGAACATGGCAGTTTTGTCGACAGCAGTAAACCTCATTTTACAAGGCATAACGCCTTTTTTGATAGTGCTCTTTCGAAAAAAGGCGCTATTGCATGCAAACTGTGCTTTTTCGAAAGAGAGCATCTACACTCTCTTTCAAAAAAGCAGCTTCCTTTTTTGATAGAACTGGTTATAGTCTAGATGCTCTTTTTCGACAAAGACGTGCAATCTAGACGTAGCCTGGGTGGCTAAGCACTGAAATAAATTAACTAGGGAGGTTGTGAAATCTCCATCACTGGAGATTTTTAAGAGTGGGCTAGAAAAACACCTGTCAGGGATGGTCTAGATAGTTTTTCTCAAAGTGGACCATGGGCCTGGGCCACATTGCTTCCCGCAGCTCCCCGTGGCTGGAAATTGCAAACTGGAGCCAAAGTGGGCCCTCAGTTCACTTTGAGAAACACTCGTCTAGATGGTTCTTAGTCCTGCCATGAATGCAAGAGACTGGTCTTGGTGTCCTCTAGAGGTCCCTTCCAGTTCCATGATTCTATGGAGAGGGGATCATTTCAAATCTAAGTAATAAAAGAACTGTGTAAGCTCTCCAGAGATTAAAAAAGGGGAGCTAACAGAGATAAGCAGAACCAAGCAGAGGGGTACTACTGCCCCTTATCAAGGAGGTGGATAAGCTATCTGGCCCATAAAAGGATTCCTCACTGGAAATAAGGAAAGCAAATTGCATGCTTGGTCACACCTGAAAAGGAGACAGGATGCTAAGGAAGGGCAGCAGATCAGAAGTTCAAAAATCCCCTCAGAATTTCATAGCTAAAAGATAGGGGGTAGAGTAAGGACTTTGTGTAGGAAAGGCCATGTTGAGACCTCCCCACTATTATGAGCCTCATAGTGGTCATAGAGGTAAATTAATGTTTACACAGGGAAGGACTTGTGTCAATCAAACTAGCTTTTTTATGCATATACTGTCATTCTACTCTGTTATTCTACTCTGAGGTCTCCCTCCCTGCTTTCTCTTTCACTACATATGATAGTCAGTTAACAAAGAGTAACTGGAACTATCTTCTGAGTTTCCTATAATCCTGGTGAAAGGCGATAGTAAACCAAATTAACTAGTAATATCAGTGCAAACTTTAACCCTTGATCCACACTGGGATGAAACGTAAACATCTGGCAAAGTTCTCTTCCTTCTTTCCCTTCCCTCATTTCTTGTCCTGGACCTTGTACGTAGAGTTCTGTAGTTCAGAGATCCATTCAAAAGGAGGCAGGGTGTGAAAGACTTGGCATGGAACCACTGGGAATATACATTATTTCTTCTACTTCCCTCCTAAGGCTTTTTATTTGTGTCTACACCATGGGCATTCTGGAATCAGCTTCACTCACATAAGACTTTCACAGCATTGCTCCTGTTCGCTCCCACAGACATCAAAGGGACTGCTTGTTCATGTAAGCAAGGCAAGCTGGATTTGGCCTTTAGCACCCTGCCTTTAGCATCTCTATGCGTCTCTTCCAGTTCTATGGTTCTATGATTCTATGAGAGTTACCATGAGTTTGAGTAAGAAGTCCTCCAGCTCGACAGTATTTCAAAATAAAAGCTTGTATATGAACTGTTATTTCGGAATAATGATAGTTATTCTGAAATAACACTGCTGTGTAGACACACTCCCTGAGACCTGCATAAACACAAGGAGCCATGTTCTGCTATCTGTTATACCACTATAAATCATTGACTTCTGATAACTCTGGACATATATTGGTGTTACTGAGGTTGTAACATAGCACAAGCTATATTGCCCCAGTAGACTATTCCAGAACACAAACTTCTAAAATAAACAAATACTTACAAGGTCTTTGAATCAATGTGAGTCATTATGGGTTTTTACTTCCACTGCAGAAAATTTGTACTTAAATAATGAATGATATTGTGACAGCAATTCACACAAAAGTACAAAACTCCAAAGAGCTAATTCTTCTTCTTTAATTCAGATGGATGATGTGCCTTTTTTCCTTAAATGTGTGAATTAACAGTAGGGTATCAGTCAGCTTTAATGTTTAGTTTCCTCACTTTTGTCAGTTTGTCTTAAGTTTCATCCTATTTCAATATATGTATTTCTGAATTTAGTGTATCACAGCACTTAGCTGGGTTTGATGAGTCCTAAAGATGTATGTTACAGGGAAGGTGTAAGCTCAGCAGGAATCAGTAAAGACTTTGTCATTTTAAGATATCTTCTTCATTTCTGTAGCCAAACCTCGTTGGTAATTTGTTACATCCCCTGCTGGTAAAATACATCTTGTAAACTTGCATGCTCCCATGGTGAATGAAAGCTTAATTGACTCGCAGTATGCCAGCTAAAGGAGGAACAAGATGAAGGCTTTGTCTCCTATGATGAAAAAGGAACACCTTAACTTGGCATGCCAGACAAAGCTGTACAGATTAACTGAAAATGAGAGTGCAAGAAACAAGGCATCCTCCATGGTGCGATAACAGTTGTTCCAAAACTATCCCACAAAGAAATGTCATCTGATGTCATGCCACCTATGAACTGAATCAGAGAAAAGAGGAAGAATGCTTGTGTACAATAATTTCCTTAACTCTCCAGCAAAACAAAGAAAACATGAATAGGAGAAAAAAGACAAAGTATAAATTGGGTAGCTGAAGCATAACAAGGATTTATATGAGGGATCCATTTTAGATGATAAAATTCACCTTTTCTAAGTAACTAACTGATGAAGAAATCCTTCCCTTATAATTTATGTCTATGAATAAGTGTATGCTGAAGAGGAACTCTGTGCAGACATGCCAATTCCCATGAATTGATGGCAAAAGATGAGATTTCTGGGTAAAATTAAGCCTCATCTTGCAACAGAACTTCAAATGTCAGGATTTAGTTGAGGGGAAAAAACCTTGACATTTGAGAGTTCCAAAAAGTGAGGCTTAGTATACATGGAAAATCTGTCAGCCTCAATACATGGAATATCCCTGATGTTAAAACCCCATTTAACTGTGTGCTAAATCAGTCTGATATCTAATTTGTATTACTATTGCATGCAGAAACAACATGAAAATAACATTACTGGGGTTGTAAAGTCAAGCACTTGAAAGTTAGAAAATGCCAGATTTGAGGATGCCTTTCCAACCTTAATTCTGCCCCACTTGTGCAGTTGTGCTGTGCACTACATGAGACTGGTGTCTCTTGGGGAAAGGTGCATGATCACATAATTTAAGACTATTATAATGCATATGCACAAGCATAGAATTAAGATTTCAAAGGCAACTATAGATCTGGCATTTCCTAACTTTTGAGTGTTTGGCTTCACAACCTAAATAACATTTCTTCATCTTAGTTTTATATTAGTGTAATTTTAATGGGATTATTTTTTCTTCTTTTTTAAAAAAATAAAATGATAAAAAATAAGTTTATTTGTGCACAGCTTCAACAAATCACCACTCCTCCAGCATGAGCAGCACTTGAACCTTCAACACTGCAACACAGACTCTATCATTTGAGCCATAGGACTGTCTATACTAAGAGACAGCATGAGATTGGTGCTTATTCCAGAAGGAGGGGAGATGACAGGGAGTAGGAGAGAATAGGTCATTAGGATCACATGCTGGGTCTGGATAGAGGTCATGAGAAGCCCAGTTTGTCTCCCTCCTCCTTACCCTGAGAACATGTTTCTTGTCCCACATCATGCTTCCCCACTCCTGAGTTACCTGTTGTCTATTTTATAACATCTCTACACAGTATTCTTAATGTGGCTTTACAAAAGCTGTAAAAGGGTGTGTCTACACTACCCCCCTAGTTCGAACTAGGGGGGTAATGTATGCATACCGAACTTGCTAATGAAGCCCGGGATTTGAATTTCCCGGGCTTCATTAGCATAATGAAGCATACGTTCCACGAGGCGTACAGATAGTTCGGATTAGAAGTCTAATCCGAACCATCTAGTCCGTGCCGCGTGTAGCCACGCGGCACGGGGTTCGCACTAGCCGGCTTTTAAAAATGGCGGCGCCGGCTTTATGCTAATGAAGCCCGGGAAATTCAAATCCCGGGCTTCATTAGCAAGTTCGGTATGCATACATTACCCCCCTAGTTCAAACTAGGGGGGTAGTGTAGACATACCCTAAGAGAAGAATTATGATTTCCTTTATATAAATCCCCCTATATCCTATTTTATTTCTTTCAACATCATATTATGAGATTACCCTTACTTTGGCATCCATTATCATTTCAAAACCTTCTCAGCATGATTGCTATCAATTACAACAATCTTAGTTTTTATATATTTTTTCTCTAAAATAAATGAATATTTTTCTAATCTCTCTAAATCATTATGGAATGTCTTTCTCTCCACCATTGTTTATTTATTCCCTCCAATGAGGTATTGCTTGCAAATTTGATTGATGACCAATATTCAATATTCAGATAATTTATGAAGTTGAGAAATAGTAGTGATCCCATTACTGAAGCCATGGTGTTTTGATATTTCTATACTATCTGATGCTTTCCCTAGATTCTCAGTTGCTGGTCTCTCAGCCAATTTTGTACCCACACTGGAGTATTTTATTCTAATAATACTATCACAAGGTTTAAGAGCTGGTTTACACATGGTTTTTGTACCAACAGTACAAAACTATGTAGACTAGCCAGTAGCTTTGGATACATGGCTACATGCTATGTTACAATCAGAATACTAAATTAGAAAGATCATTGTTATGACTTTGTGTTTATTCCTAAGTCCCTTATTCAGTAAGGCATCCATATTCAGGTAGGTATTTAAATATATGCTTAAAGTATACATATTCCCTACTGAAATCAATGAAGATAAGCACATAGTTAAGTGTCTTCTTGAATATGAAGGGACTTAAACACATGCTTAAATGCCTTCTTGAATTGGAGACTAAATTATTCAAATCCAAATACATGACAGCCACTACTAAAATACAGATAATACATACTAAGTTCTATATGCCTGCCAATCCTTCCTCATATGAATAACCCCATATATGCAATAGCACTACTAAAGTGAATGAAGATCACTCACATAAATAGGGCTTTCAGGACTAGACTTGTCAAACTGTATTTGTAACAAAGAAAACTATGAGACTCATCTGGCATGGTCTGCTCTTTATTGAACTAGGCTGCATATTGGTCATTAAATTGTCTTTTAAGATTTTACAGATCGATTCCTTTATTATTTGCTCAAGTGTTTTACCTGGTACTAAGCTTTGACTAACTGATCACTAATTTCTTTGTTCTCCCTTTTTATTTTTCTTTCATGTTCATAAAAAGGCTTTAAATGTATTGATTACCATTATTGCAGGCATCCCACTTTTAATTAGCAAACTATTCTTAGCACCCCACTTAATGCTGGGTCAGCACATCTATTATAAAGCCTGCTTTTTCAAAGGTTTTTATTTGCCCATTAAAATTGAACGAGGTTGAATATTTTATTTACTTATCGATCTTACCTCATAGGTAAGTTTGATTTACTTACTTTAATTTTTTTTCTTTGAACATATAAAAATTGTAGGGACACAGAGGAGATAGAGATTTATATTTTATTTAAAGTATTTCTCAACTTCAGAGTTTAAAATGTATACAAATTAAAAGCTAAAGGGGCTAAGCACCCTCATCTCATACTGAGTAAAAGGGAGCAAAGGTCATTTAATACCCTCCAGGTGCCACTCAATACCTCAAGCTTTAAATGTGTAAGTGTAATGAACACCTGCATTGGTCATCAGCTGGGTATGAACCTAGGATCAACACTGTTGCAACACCAGCCTGTACCACCTGAGCCAAAAGAGTGATTCTATAAGCTCAGTGGCTCTCAACCAGGGATACACATACTATTGGGGATACACCAAGGTCTTCCAAGGGGTAATCAAATAATCTAGATATTTGCTTACTGTTTACAATGAGCTACATAAAAAAAGCACTAGTGAAGTAAATACAAACTAAAATGTGTACTTGTTTATACAATGTGGATCTCTGTTGTCCAGCACCCTTAGGTCCTGACCAGTCTTGAATGAGGAATTTTGCAAGACCAGTGGAGGTCACTTCTGGTCCCCCTGCCACCAGCCACCAGCCTTTCTACCAGCTCTGTCCTGCTGCTTGCCCCACCAGGGCCCTGCCAGGATCCCAGCCCTGCCAGCATCCTACTGGCATGCTGGCTTTTGGACCTGTCAGCCCTGCCACAGCAGCACAGGGCTCTTGCCTCCAGCCCTTCACTGGGACTCTCTGATAGATGAATATCTGTGATTCTGCCAGACTACAGATGTTACTGGACCAGAGAATCCTGGTTTAGAGAGGTTTAACCTGTACTGCTCTATATACTATGCACTGAAATGTAAGTAAAATATTTATATTCCATTTGAGTTTTTTTATAATTATATGATAAAAATGAGAAAGTAAACAATTTTTAAGCAAGTGTCCCATGACACTATGTACATTGGACAAACTTCTCAGACACTTCGCCAAAGAATCAATGCACATAAAACAGACATCAGGCTCTCTCACGGAGAGAAAGCTGTTGCTTGCCATTTCAGCCAGCCTGACCATTCTTTCAATGACCTTAAAACATGCATATTGCTTCAGAGAGATTTTAACTCCAGACTTCAAAGAGAAGCTTCAGAATTGTCATTCATGCTTAAATTTGATACTCACCCATTACAAAGATAGCTTCCCCAATTATCACCCCTAATGTCATTACCTCACAGACACTAACCTTCCCCCCTCATCTCCACTCTGTTCTAAAATTTGATTTGTCAATTTTATATGTGTTCACTTTTTTTTATTGTATCACTTTGGTATATATGGTCGTGCCAATGTTCTTCCACAAATTGATCTGAGGAAGTGGGTCTGGCCCACGAAAGCTCATGACCTAATAAACCATCTTGTTAGTCTTTAAAGTGCTACATAGTTCTGTCTTTTGTTTTACCATGACACTTTTGTATTTGTATGTCTGATTTTGCAAGCAAGTAGTTTTTAAGTGAGGTGAAATATGGGGATTTGAAAGACAAATCAGACTCCTGAAAGGGATACAATAATCTGGAAATGTTGAGAGCCACTTCATTACCTGATAGCAATAGTAGACTGTTATTCTCTATTTGGACTGGCCACTAGAAGGAAACAGCACACACTGGCTGAATTTTTGCTAGCTAAGAAAGAACTGTGTTCTTAACTCAAGTAAGCTAACTGAAAGGAAAATCCTAGGGAATATAAGGCATGAGTTAGTACACTGAACTAAGGACAGACTACTCTTTCGTTTGACCCACTAACACTTGTGACAATTACAAACTTATCTTCACCAGGATTTTATCTAAAGTAAACTAATTTGAGTTAAGCATACACTGTTTTATTCCAATGCAGAGAAAGCCATGTTGTAACTGAGTTACATAAACACTTGAGATTTAAATCAGTAAACAAATGAGTCCAATCCAGTACCCATTAAAATCAATGGCAAAACTCCCACAAATTTCAAATAATGAGGCTCACGTGTCCCATTTTTATCTCCTACAGAACCTCATGCAAGTTGTTGGAAGCCCAGGTGTGAGACATTCAAACCTAGGAACCTACAGGAAGAGTCCTACAGCAGTTCTTAGCTATCATTCTGGAGTATAGGATGAGAGGTCAGGTGATCCCCAGGTACTTATGTCCCCAAACAATACAGAGATTTAAAGACCAACCTCAAAATCTTTAATTTTCCTTGGATGAAACTTAGAGTATAATATCATTGTTTTTGTTTCTCTTTGAAGTTTCTAGTAAACTACCTATGAACCATTTGAATGTTTAATTGCCTTATGCTAATGAAGAAAACTAGTTACCAGTTAAATAGAGATTTATTTCAAAGCAATTCTTCATCTAAGGAATGCCTGCTCTGATTGCCTGCTGCCAAGAGGTTTAACAGTTGAGCTTTAACTATGTGTTTACACAGCAGTGCTTAAGTCGAATTAGGCTACACAACTTCAGCTACGTCAATTGTGTACCTTAAGTCAAAATAGCTTAATCTGGCTTTTGGCGCTGTCTACACACTCTTCCTTTGACTTCCCTTACTCCTTGGGCTCGTCTACACTGGCCCCTTTTCCGAAAGGGGCATGTTAATTTCACAGGTCGTAATAGGGAAATCCGTGGGGGATTTAAATATCCCCCGCGGCATTTAAATAAAAATGTCCGCCGCTTTTTTCCGGCTTTTAGAAAAGCTGGAAAAGAGCGTCTACACTGGCCCCGATCCTCTGGAAAAAAGCCCTTTTCCGGAGGATCTCTTATTCCTACTTCAAAAAAAAGTGGCGGACATTTTTATTTAAATGCCACGGGGGATATTTAAATCCCCCGCGGATTTCTCTATTACGACCTGTGAAATTAACATGCCCCTTTCGGAAAAGGGGCCAGTGTAGACGTAGCCCTTGTGAAATGAGGGTTACTATGAGTTGTAGTAAGAAGTCCTCTAGATCAACATTATTTTGAAATAAAGGCTTGTAGTATAGATGCACCCTGTTATTTCGGAATAATGTCCGTTATTCCAAAATAACGCTGCTATGTAGACATACCCTAAGAACTTTGGGACCCAGTTTTTATTTCAGTAGAACCTCGGTGTTATGAACACTAGAGCTGTCAACCATATATCTCATGTTGAACTAGAAGTATGCAGTCAGGGAGAAGCAGAGCTAAAAAAAAAGAGCAAATACACTAAAATACCGTTAAACATAAACTACTAAAATATAATGGGAAAGTTAAAAGCATGTTTTAAATTTAAGGATTAAGTTCTCCAGGATTTAAGGATTAAATTAGACCCTAGATTTTTCCTTGCAAAGTCTCATGGAAGAATCAACAAACTCCACACATGGATTGCCTGTTGCTGATTCAAAAAGGACTGTTCCAAATCAGCAGCCTCACCATCTTTACTATGAAACTGACCTAAGAATTTCATTCATATCTGTATGTATAATGATCTTTAACCACAGTAACTCTTTTCCTTTCTAATAAATCTTAGATATAGTTAATAAGAATTGGCTCTGAGCATTTATTTGAGTAAGATCTGAAATATTCATTCATCTGGTAAATAATGTATCCAATCTCTTGGGATTGGTAGAACTTTATATATGGTGAATAAGATTCTAAATAACCCTCACTATATCGACTTGGTGGTCTGGGTGAGAGCCAAGCGCTAGATTGCTTGAATGATAACCAGTAAGGTATTATAGAACCTGTTCTATTACTGGCATGGTAAAACTAAATATAAAACTAAATCATCATCTTCCCTATTCTTTGCAGTTTACCCTGACTGAGAATTCTTAGTATAGACCCACCAGTGACCACAATCTCAGCAATGCAAAGTCTCAACATCTCCTTTAATTACAGTTTATAATAATGAATATGAGGGGTGAGAAGATGGCTGCTGAGCAGGAGCAGCTCGAGGAGAGCTGCCAGCAACTGGCGCCCTAGGCGGAATGCACGATTGGCGCCCCCGCCTCCATAGCCCTCAATGGTGTGACATCATCATTGGGCACTGCATTAAATGTGGTGCCTTGGGCAAATGCTGAGGTTGCCTACATCCACGGGCCACCCCTGCTGCTGAGCCCCACATATAAGGGCCTTTGCCCAGAACTGTTCTCAGGAACTTCTTGGAGAAGAAAGAGTGAACCTATTCAACCACCACTCCATTTGTTATTATTTCTTTTGTTCCTCATTTGGCCCCAAGACAACAGTTCTTCCCTCTACCTTTTGTAGTGACCCTTGACATGTTTGGTGTTAGCTACGCACCTACTTTATTCCTTCTTTTTATTTGCTCTATGAAAATTAGAGGACAGAATGGGGAGAAGGCTGGGTTGGAGGATACATTTGATGATTATTCAAAAGAGTTTGATCCATGACTGGATAAAGAGTGAGAATGAAAGCTACACTGGCTTAGGGACAAATAAAAGTCCTGTTCGATTGTGCTTATATATTATTTGCTAGAGGAATGAAGTTGCTGTTGACTGGATTCACTAGCATTAAAAATCTGCGAGGCAGACATGATTAGGGATTATATCTAGCCCTGAGGCCATTCTGTGGGCAACCCAAGATTGGATTATCTAGGCCATCCCCCAGCCAGGGCAACACTGCTCGTGCAGTTTGTGGATTTTATTACCTTAGAGGAAAGATTGTTTCTTATTGCAGTTATTTTAAATTAGATCAGAAATTTAACACACCCATAGCGGCTTTCAGAGTGGTTCATTCTGGTTTGTTAGAAGGCTGGTGGAGGGGGAGAAGCATGGCACGTCTTTGATCCTGCTTCAGTGCTCTGTGGTTCATCACTTTGCATCCCAGCAACTCCTGTGCTTCCACTTGCATTTGGTGCCATCTTTTAGTGGCTTCTGTGCTGCATGCTTTGCCTCCTCAGTCTGCAGGAATGGATCTCCAGCTGTTGAAAAAAATGCTGATAGGTCTCACTAACATGTCATGAATGGCTGCATTCTGAAGCTGCAAAGTGAGATTGAGGAGCCCATGCATCGTACGTATGACAGGAAATTTCTTGTGGCGTTCATGGAGGTGATGAGCACATTGGAATGTCACTTTTGGGCTTGGAAAACAAGCACTAAGTGGAGGGGTCACATTGTTATGCAAGCTTGGGATGATAAGCAGTGGCAGCAGAACTTTCAGATGAGGAAAACCACTTCCATGGGACTGTGTGATGAGCTCGCTCTGCCCTGCAGTGCAAGGACATGAGAAAGAGTGCTACCTTAAGGTAAAGTGTATGGTGATTGCACTACCTCAGACAGCTTCCGCTTGGCTGCAAATCAATTTGGAGTGGGAAAGTCAAACCTTGGACTCATGTTGATGGAAGTGTGCAGGGCCTTCAATCACATTATTCTCTGAAAGACTGCATGCCTGAAATTGTGGTTGGCTTTGCACAGACTGTGATAGCCAGCACACATATTCCAATTCTGGTACTAAACTACCTACCCGCCAAGTATATTAACCACAAGGAGCATTTCCCCCGGTTCTAGAGGTGGATGTGGATCATTGTGGGTGTTTCATGGACATTAAAGCAGGCTGGTCTGGAAAGGCGCATAACTCATGCATCTTTTGTTCAGCAAGCAGCAAATGTGGACTTTCTTCCCAGACAGGTGGATCACTGTGGTGAAAGTGAAAATGCCCATTGTGATCCTGGAAGGCCCTGCCTACCCCAAAATGCCATGGATCATGAAGCCATGCACTGGGAGACTTGATAGTAGCAAGGGAGTGGTTCAATAACAGACTGAGCAGGTGCAGAATGATTGTGATATGTACTTTTGAAGGCCAGCTGGTGACATTTGTATGGGAAGCTGGATCTCACTGATCCCGTTTTTTACAGCTGTGTGATGTACCCTCCATAATATTTGTGAAGGGATGGATGAACGCTTCCCTCAGAGCTGGATCGCTGAGGCACAGTGCCATGAGGCCGAATATGAACATCCTGAGAACAGGGCTATTAGATGGACACAGTGCAGGGCCATAAGGCTCAAGAGTGCCCTGAGGCAGGAATTTGATGCTGAAAAGCAGCAGTATTTGTTGCCATGCACAGGAGTTCAGAGGCTGCATTGCTAGAGGATTACTCTGACTGGTCTATGTAACCATGGGTAGTGGGTATAAGAGGCAGGGGAAAGCATTACCTTCCCAAACTGCCAGGCATGACCCCACCCACACTTTACCCCTGGCTTCATCATGACTCCCGGGCTGCCCCTGGGCTTCTGCCACAGAGAGTCTAGGACCATATACTGCGTGCCCTCGCCATACTCCGGGGTTGGGGAGACTGGGACTGTGCACTGCCCCTCCTCCCAGTGCTCCAGGGCCAGTAAGGCTGGGACCATGCATCCCTTACCCTCCCCATGCTCTGGTGTCAGGGAAGCTGGGACCACGTGCCTTAACCCTTCCAATTACTCTGTGCTTGGGAGGCTGGGACTGTCTTGCCCATGCTTTGGGGTTGGGGAGGCACATGTGGACAGCTGGAGACCTGCCCTGTGGTGAGAGGGAAGGAGAGAGCTAGAGCCCTGCCCCTGAGGGAGGTCTTGGCTCCTGCAGGGGATGGGACCTTGGGTGAAAGAGGTGGGGCTGAGAAGTTGCCTCCTTCAGCCCTAGGTTTACCCACTGACCATGCATGTGATGCATTTAGTGCAAAAGTGACCATTGCTTTGCTGCAGTTTGCATGCTTGCTTACATGTCACGGAATAAAGACTGATTTGAAACACAAGAATGTAATTTATTAAAGACAACAAACAGCACACACATGAAGCATGACACACCAGCACTTGGTGGGAGTGAACAAGGGGGAGGAGAAGGCAGGAGGTAAGGCAGACCCTGAGAGTTTCATAGATTTGGATATTTCCAGGTTTCATATGCACAGGACCAGCTTTAGGAAGTGCGGGGCCCAATTTGAACAGTTTCAACAGGGCCCTGGCAGCCAGGAATTTTTGTGAACAAAACACAAAAACAAAAAAACCCCACCGCACACAAAAAAAGAGTCACAGCCCCTTTAAATCCCCAGCTACGGGCAGAGTCATGTCCCGCCTTCCCGCCCCCCCACCCAGCTCTGCCAGGCATGCAAGTGCTGCCATTTTGTCTGGGCTTTGCACAAGTCATGCAAAGGAAGGGAAGAACTCCTCCCCCATAAAGGCCAATGAGACTAAATGTCTGAGCTAATAAACGACTGCGCCCCACGCTATACAAAGCTACTGTATAAGTTTTTGTTGTATTGAGTCAATGGTTTTTTTAAGCAGATAACCTGTGCTGAAAGTTGTAGCAACTAAGCATAGCTTGTAAATGTCCTTTTGAGTTTTCGTGTAAGGCCAATCTTGTATGAATATTAGACCAGTTATTAAAACTGATAAACAAGATGCTAATGAACTTGTCACATTATAGCAAAAAATCTTACAGTAATAACAAAAGATCTTGTCGGCTGACACGGAGTATATCACCCATGGACGAGCTACAATCCTTTTGCAGTGAAACTTTGAAAAGTGTTTCCTAATCTTATTTTTAGGGATATCTTCTACAATAACAACTTTAGGCGGCCCTTGTTTTACTAAATACTCCCTGATATGCTGGCTAATGTATTCCGGCCAAGTTGCAGGATCATCAGATATTTCTATCTGGTCAGCAGAGTTGAAGTTGCCTTTCTGCTCTGGATCTAAAACACTCGCATCTTTATTATCAGAAAATCATTCTTGACCCTCAGTACCTTCAGCATCAGTTAAAACCCTTTTTGTAGTCTTCTCTTCACCTTGAATGTCTTGAGTGTCTTCTTCAGACTGATTTCGCTCTTCAAATTCTTTGTCACTGCTGTTGTTCTCTGTGTCGTATGTCCTATTGGAGAATTTTCAACCATATCTGCATCTTCACTGAGCTCTTCTGGCTCAACGGTAGAATCAGGTCTGCTAAAATACTTGTTTAAAACACTTTTTTGATTCTGTCTTTCAACTGCCTTTGCCTTGTATATGATTCTTTTCTTACTCCCACTTGGGTACTTTCTACCAATATCTCTTGATCTCTTACCCATATTGATAGAAGTCAACACATTCTAAAAGAATATTAATTATAGATTTTCACTTCATATTAGGAAAATAATTTATGTTTTGATAGCTGTACAACTGATTTTCTTCAATAATGTTTATTTTATTAAAATTTATAAAATATTTCCTTATTTTTATATTAGATGAAATTAAGACAATAGGCCTAATTAGTTTTAAGATTTATATTTGCAACAGTAATGAACTTAAGTCTTAAAGCAGCAAGTGAATAGTATAGTTAATTTATGATACCTCCATGTGCGCACCTGCCCCGGGGCCAAACCCCCACGTGTGCCTGCCCTGGGGCCAACCCGCATGTGCGCCTGCACAGGGGCCAAATCCCCCTCCTACGGCGCAGCCAAACCCCCGGGCGCACCTGCCCCAGGGCCAAACCCCCTCGCGTCCTGCCCCGGGGCCAAAAACCCCTCCCATGGCGCAGCCAAACCACCGCACATGCCTGCCCCAGGGCAAAACTCCCCTCCCGCAGCCAAACCCCCATGTGTGCCTGCCCCGGGACCAAACCCCAGGGCCAACCCCTCCCCACAGTGCAGCCAAATCCCTGCGCTCGACTCCAGGGGGGAAGCTGTTCTAGATTTGATCTTAACAAATAGGGAGGAACTGGCTGAGAATTTGAAAGAGGAAGGCAGCTTGGGTGAAAGTGATCATGAAATCATTGAGTTCACAATTCTAAGGAAGGGTAAAAGGGAGAACAGCAAAATAGAGACAATGGATTTCAGGAAGGCAGATTTTGTTAAGCTCAGAGAACTGATAGGTAAGGTCCCATGGGAATCAAGACTGAGGGGAAAAACAGCTGAGGAGAGTTGGCAGTTTTTCAAAGGGACATTGTTAAGGGCCCAAAAACAAGCTATTCTGCTGCATTGGAAAGATAGAAAATATGGAAAAAGACCGCCTTGGCTTAACCACAAGATCTTGCATGATCTAAAAATAAAAAAGGAGTCCTATAAAAAATGGAAAGTAGGAAAAATTACAAAGGATGAATATAGGTAAACAACACAGGAATGCAGGGGCAACATTAGAAAGGAAAAGGCACAAAATGAGCTCAAACTAGGTACGGGAACCAAGAGAAACAAGAAGAATTTTTATAAATACTTTAGAAGCAAGAGGAAGACCAAGGACAGGGTAGGCCCACTGGTCAGTGAGGAGGAAGAAACAGTAACAGGAAACTTGGAAATGGCAGAGATGCTTAATGACTTTTTTGTTTCGGTCTTCACCAAGAAGTCTGAAGGAATGACTAACATAGTGAATGCTAGTGGGAAGGGGGTAGATTTAGAAGATAAAATTAAAAAAGAACAAGTTAAAAATCACCTAGAAAAGTTAGATGCCTGCAAGTCACCAGGACCTGCATCCTAGAATACTCAAGGAGCTGATAGAGGAAGTATCTGAACCTCTAACTATCATCTTTGGAAAATCATGGGAGACAGGAGAGATTCCAGAAGCCTGGAAAAGGGCAAATATAGTGACCATTTATAAAAAGGGAAATAAGAACATCCTAGGAAACTACAGACCAGTTAGTTTAACTTCTGTGCCAGGGAAAATAATAGAGCAAGTAATTAAAGAAATCATCTGTAAACACTTGGAAGGTGACAAGGTGATAGGGAACAGCCAGCATGGATTTGTAAAGAAAAAATTACGTCAAACCAATCTGATAGCTTTCTTTGATAGGATAACAAGTCTTGTGGATAAGGGAAAAGCGGTGGATGTGGTATACATAGACTTTAGTAAGGCGTTTGACACGGTCTCGCATAATATTCTTATCAATAAACTAGTCAAATACAACTTAGATGGGGCTTCAATAAGGTGGGTGCATAACTGACTGGATAATGATACTCAGAGAGTAGTTATTAATGGTTCACAATCCTGCTGGAAAGGTATAACTAGTAGGGTTCCGCAGGGGTCTGTTTTGGGACCAGCTCTGTTCAATATCTTCATCAACGATTTAGATATTGGCATAGAAAGTACGCTTATTAAGTTTGCAGATGATACCAAGCTGGGAGGGGTTGTGAATGCTCTGGAGGATAGGAACATAATTCAAAATGATCTGGACAAATTGGAAAAATGGTCTGAGATAAATAAGATGAAGTTTAATAAAGACAAATGTAAAGTGTTCCGCTTAGGAAGGAACAATCAGTTTCACATCTACAGAATGGAAAGCGACTGTCTAGGAAGGAGTACGGCAGAAAGGGATCTAGGGGTTATAGTGGACCACAAGTTGAATATGAGTCAGCAGCGTGATGCTGTTGCAAAGAAAGCAAACATGATTCTGGGATCCATTAACAGGTATCTAAAAGGGTGTCATGAGGAGGAAGGAGAAAACTTGTCCATCTTGGCTTCTGAGGCTAGAACAAGAAGCAATGGGCTTAAACTGCAGCAAGGGAGGTTTAGGTTGGACATTAGGAAAAAGTTCATAACTGTCAGGGTAGTCAAACACTGGAATAAATTGCCCAGGGAGGTTGTGGAATCCCCATCTCTGGAGATATTTAAGAGTAGGTTAGATAAATGTCTATCAGAGATGGTCTAGGCAGTCTTTGGCCCTGTCATGAGGGCAGGGGACTGGACTCGATGACATCTCAAGGTCCCTTCCAGTCCTAGTATTCTAGGATTCTATGACTCACCCCTCCTGTGGCGCAGGAAAGCTGCCGTGCTCCTCCTCCAGAGCCGATGCCCCCTCCAGCAGCGTTCCCGGCATGCCACAGAGCTGTGCGAGGGGAGCAGCCAGCACAATTTTGGAACCCCCGCAAGTGGGTGCAAAGCTTCAGGCAGGACTTCTGTCCACCCCGCAGAAAGCCGGCACTACGCTGGAGGTAGGTAGTGGGGCTTCTCAGGGGTGGGGGGAAAAATAGGAGGTGGGGGAGGGGCCCGAACGCCTTGCGATTGACTGGTTGAGGCCTCATGATCGACAGTCGATCGCGATTGACTGGTTGGTGACCACGGCTTTAGGGCACGGGGCCTGATTTGGGGGAATCAGCGGAATCGGTCTAAAGCCGGCCCTGCATATGCAGCCCTCTCATCTGACATGCTGTGCAATGGGGGCTGCCGTTCATCAGAGTTAACCTGCACAGGGATGAGTGCTGAATGTACTGGGTGCCTGTGGGAGTTTGCATGGATGGAGGTGTTGGAGCACAGCAGGTGTTCTGTTGGCAGTGACAGGTGTGGGTGTATGGAAAGCAGTTTTGGGACACTGGCGGCAGTGAGGGCTGGTCACACAGCTGCTGCATCTGAAGTGCTTGCAGTGCGTGGAGAGTATCTGCTTGGCACTCCATAATGTATAGAGGACGCACCATGTACTCCTTCCTCTCCCTGTCCCTTCAGTTCTACTTCCAATTCTTTCTTTTCAGCAGCCTGATTCATGTCACCCAAAAACTTGGCCTCTTTGAGGCTGTTTCCTTGCCTGCGTAGCCTCTCAGTAGGTGAGATCAATGCTGACTGCCAAGGTTAAGTCGGTGAAGGAAAACAGCAATCCCATTGTTAACACTAGATGCAGCACTGCCCCAGCCCTATTTAAACACAAGCACTGTTCATACTGACTAGCTGCTCTTGGGTGAGCGCACATAAGATACAAGCCCCCCACAATGGTGAGTTAGCCACTGAAACAGGGGAGTTCATTAGTGCAGAGGGGCCAGGGAATTCAGTGGTGCAGAGCCACACTGTATTCTGGGCAAGTGTGATCTTAGGGAGAACACTCTAGGGAGCCCTATAGTTAATAATGGCCACTCCATTTCCACAGGCTGTGTTTATCCTGGAAGACATTTGCTGTTTAGGGTGAGCAGGGAAGCAAAGGAGAGTCTTTTAGTCAACTGTGGGTCCCATCTGGGCCCATATATGGCATGTCTTTGTGCAATGCTGCCCCCCCCCCCCCACTGACAGCACAGTGGTGAGCGAATGTTACCCTTAATGGGACATGGAACACAGCAAGCCTTGCCAGAAAATTTACGCAGCCAAATGGCTCAGCAGCTGTAAGACACTTTCAATGAGATCTGTGAGGCAGATTACCATGAAGTGAGAGATTGCACCAACTGCCTGTTCTGCATCTGAGTAGCCCTGTGTTGGTAGCAGCAAAACACAGACCCAAGCCTGCTTTCTGCAACTTTCCCACTCCTGGGAACTTGTTTGAGTGCTTCCAGAAATAAAACCCACTTAGCGGGCGCATCCTCCATAGCCTCCAACTGCTGTGACCGGTTTGCCTCCTTGGCGAGATGGGGAGTGTGGGGAACAAAACAGGTCCTGATTGCATGCACCTGTGGATGCTGAGTTGTCTTTTGGGTCTGGGTTCCCCTCCTGCTCAGCCCACTCATCCTCCTCCTGGCTTGATCCACTGTGGGATGGCGCTTGATGCCCTGAAGTATTCACAGGGGTCTTTGGAGTGGATGTGGAGTCACACCCAAGAATGTCATCCAGCTCTTTGTAGAACTGGCAGATCAAGGCTGCCACACTGGAGCAGTGGTTTGCTTCCTGTGTCTTGTGGCAGGCATTTCACAACTCCTTCACTTTGACCCTGCACTGCCGTGCATCCTGGTCATGGCCCCCTTTGGTCATGCATTTTGAGATCTGCCTGTACGTATCATAATTCCTACAGCTTCCTCTCCCCGAGTGCTGATTGGGTCCAGCACCTCAGCATGGCTCCAAGCAGGGGACCTCCTGGGGCATGGCACTGGCATGGTCAGCTGGAAAGATGTGCTGAGAACTCACCATGTGTCACCGAGCAAACAAGAAGGGAACTTTTAAATTTCCAAAGCAATGTGAAGGGCAGGTCTGATGTTTGGTCATGTGACAGCAGGCAGTAGAGTTCAAATGGATGACCAGAGGCAAGAACAGGAATTGTGGGAAGGGCACCAGAGGCCAGTGAGAATGCAATACACCACTAAGGTCTCCACACTGGCATTCCAGTGCTGTATCCAGAGCATAGCACACTCAGTACTTCTCATCAAGATGGTTTATCAAGGCCAAGTCTACACTGGCAAGTTACTGTACTGTAAATCAACTGCCAGCATTAGAACTCCCGAGGTATCCACACTGGCAAGGCATGTAGTGCACACTAACTTTACAGTTGCTGTGTTCTACGTTGGCCACCTCAAAAAGAAGTGTAAAGATTGTCATGCTCTCGATACAGTGCTGGGGGGGCCAGTGTGGACACTTCTATTGTTTGCTACATTCTGACTGGCTTGTGGAAATGGCCCATAATCCCTAAAGTCCTCTCTCTGCTCTGTTTTAAACTTGCCTGACTGCCCTGCAAGCATGCTCATATTCCCTATGAGAGTTCCCTTTCAGACAGACTGCATGGGGTACGGATTTGCTCTGAGACACAGAGCAAACTATTCTGGTAGAATACTCATGTTGTTGAGCACAGAGGCGGATGTTTGTGTTTGTGAAAGAGAGAAAGAGAGATTGCTATGCAAAGAGGTGAGGAGCAAGGCAGCGGGTGAAATGAGGGGGGTTCCCCCCTTTCCCTGCCTCAGGACAGGTTGTTTCCTGATGCTGTCTAAACTTACAAAACAGCATGCTGACATTTCCCAAAACAGTCTCTCCCCTCCCCCTATACACACACTCCCTGTCACACTCTCCCGGGTCCTCTGGACTTCTGTTGAACAGCAGCTGTTAATGTAGTAGGATAACCATGGAGCAATGGGATTGGGAAACCTGCATCATGTGATGCTGACTGCCCCATGTGGCATTGCAAATCCTTCCCAAAGCACCCTGCAGCCGGTTGCACAGTGGGATAGCTATCCCAATGCACTGCTCTTGGTGGCATTGCAAAAAGTGCTACTGAGTGATGAACCAGAGGTTCGAAAGATTGTCTAGGGGTGGCTTTTTGTAGCAAGAGACTGGGGCTGCGAAGGAGGAAAGCCCGAGACTTAAATGTACTTAACCAATTACAAACTTTATTGACTACAATCTGATTATATTAAATTACTGTCTTTGATTTGTTTAAGAAAACGTAGCATGCAAATAAAACATACATTAAAGAATATTAGTTTGTCTATTCACTTAACAACCCCTCAATTCTACTCCTAGTTCTTATTTAGACCTAGGTGTGGTACCATTATGCAATATGGTTAATACAATACAACTAACTATTGTTAATCTGATAAATAATATATTAAGCAATACTTACAAACCCAGTGATAATTACGATACACAGACAAAAAAACAACGTGTAGCATGCTCCGGATTAGTACACCCTTTCATGATTCGGTGGGTGGGAGGCAGCCTTGGGTGATCAACCCCTCAGCCAGGCTGGATGATATGTGCCTTCTATTTTGATACGGAACTTCTCTGAGCTTAGGGCTTAGGGTGCTTTATACTATAATTTTGACATCCGGTACCATATTAGGATTATTTGATATCTGGTACCATATTAGGGTTCCTTTCTCGTGACATGACGTCTGCCTCAGGGCATTGTGGTCAGTGCCTGATGCAGACATGACTGGCACACGTGAAAGCTAGCTATGTTTTTGCTTCCCTGCTCCAGGTGCTTGTTAACTGCTGTATATGACAGCTTATTTCTCATATTCCTATCTTGTCCTGTTTTTTAGTGTTCGTTAACTTAGTGTATGGGACAGCTTGTGTCCCTGCTCTTATCTTTTTGGCCCCGGTGCTTGCGAAGTTAAGTTCTGTTTACTGAGGCTTGAATGCCTCTGGCCCAGGTGCTTGCCAAATTAAGTTCCATTTACTAAGAACTGTGCTGAGCACCCGAGGGACTTCAAGCTCTGTCTCTGGATCCGACTCAGCGGCTTGTGTTTTTCTTGTGAGGGGCTTTTGTGTGGCAGTGTGGGCAATACGCGCAAGGCCGTGGTCAAAAGGACCTTCTACACGACATTGAGGATGTATTCCACCATCAGAAGGAGCACAGTGTGGACACAGAAAAGCTGTTTCCCTGTATCACTCTGTAAGTGGCACTGTATCTGCCAGCACTTTACAACTGCCAGTGTGGACACCTCCGAAGTTACAGCACTGGGAGCTGATTTACTGTGCAATAACTTACCAGTAAAGACTTGGTGTTTGTTCTTAACTAACAGCACTGTGAATTCGGTAGGATGGAATACAAATAAGAATACTTACCCATTACTGTGCATAGTGCTTTTCATATTCAAAGTGCTTTACAAACGTTTACTCTTAGTTAATCTGGGAAAAGTATGATTTAAGGGCAGCTTTGGATAGTTTGTGTGACAAAGTTAATGTAGTTTAAATTGGATCTGTTTGTATTTAATAGGATAGAACTACAGTACTTTAGTTTAAACACTATTGTTCCATTAAAAGCCAATTATAGAGATTCAGCTTTCCTTAAATTTATAGCATACAGCTTTTCATTTTAGAAAGATCCATCTAAATACTGCATCCAAATTCAGGCTTTATAATTCTGACTAATTGCAGAACATTCTTTTCAGCCTACTGCATAATGTAGCCTTCAAATTTGGAAATAAAATCTTTGCAGTGAGCTTGCATACGATATCTGTATGTTGGCAGTACTGCCTTTGTACAGCAGATAGCGCCCAAGATGTTTCCATTTATTAGAGGAAAGAGACTGTATTTATTGCCACTCTGCTAGATTACAGTATTGGACAAATGAGTCCTATCTATCTCAACAGAGAATAAGATGCTGTCTAGATGTCACTACTTTGATAGAAATGGGCACTCTCTCATTGTTAATTAATACATTAGTTGACTTAATAATTGTTTAACTTATGCATGGACAAATATAATTTCCTTTCATTGAAATTAGCATACTTAGTACCCAAATAATTATGTTTGTAGAAGGCATCATTTATTTTTAACCCAGAATGTAGAAATGACATTTAGACTCAAAATCTGATAGGTAAGTGTGACCCCCATGAGCCATTTAAATGATTATTCTCTATTTAAAAAAAAATTGCAGCACTACACAGATCTAAAATAAACATACAACTGGGGGACTTTCAAAATGTTGCTATGTTTAAATATTATATACAATATTAATAAATATTCAATTAGCTGAATATGTGCCAATTGAATTTTAATGGTCTCAGTGAGCATTTGTGTTTGCTCAGGGTATTTTTGTATCTTCTGATTGTGATGAAAATGAACTTATTTTAGAATTTGACCCGTAGAATTTTGTTTTTGCTATGGATCAAGTGTAATTTTTCAGATCCAAATGATTACCTAAGATCTGAAGCTATATCCCATGCACAGAATATGATTCCATATATGACACATACAGAAGAGGACCCTGGAAGGAAAATGAATGGATACAACTAAATTATTGCAATCATCTTGTAAAATCATGCCAGTTTTCCTGGACAGTAAAGGGATTTTTTCAACCTATTTTTAACGAGTGGTGCTTTTAGAAGTTTAAAATATAAGGGCAGTCAGAATGAAATTGGAACATCAAGTTAGTAATGAGATGAGACATGGCAAGACAAAATTAAAGGGAAACTAATCTGCAAATGACAGGCAGGATTTTGAAAAATGAAACTACTGTTGTTATCCCAATTTCAGCCTGGCAGTAGAGAGGTTGCATATCACATCATATGCAAATTACAGATTAGAAAAATGTGGCCCTGCCAAGCTTGGTACAGTAGCATCAATTAAAAATAAAAGCACTACCACTTCGCTTCCACACAAAGCAGTAGGTGTGTGTGTTCAATGCAGCTATCTGTTTTATATGCACATTGCAACTTCAGCTGAAAAATGTGTCTCATGAACACACATTTTCAAAACATTACTTCTCCTTTTTCAGCGTTTAACTAATCATCTGGCACTTGGGAGGGGGCACAGACTGAAAAGTATCAAACTTCTTGCCATTTTCTCAGAAATTGGCCCAGGTGTTTTGGTGCTGGGGTTTTGTGTATGTTTTGTAGCCACTAAAAGAAAAACTATTTAATTCTGGTTTCTTTTTCCTTAGACTCACCCCTCCTTTCCTGTTCTTTTTTTCAAACATGTGGATCAACTGAGTTGCCATGTCAGTATCTCATTACCTGTGTGCCAGATTCTACTCGCTTCTGTAACTTGAGCGGTAACACTCTTTCTCTGGAATGTGAAAACAATCTGCCCTGAGCTAAGAACTTTCTCTCCCGTTGTAGATTCTCTTCTAGCTCAGAGGGGTGAGTTAACGAATCCTGCTTTTGTGCTCTGATCCACTGGAGAAAGTTGCAAGGCTCTCCAGAGTTATGGTGGTGGGGATGGAGCCGAGCTGTGATGGAAGAATTGGTGCAACCACTTGCATTCAGGCTCCCCCCTCCGATGGAGCAATGGCCCTTGCTAAGGTATGTAGCATGGGAAAGTGCCGTGTATAAAGGCTATTCAGTCCTCCTGGCAACATTCTCCGCTCACACTGGAGGAGAGTGAAATCCCGTTGGAGTGATCTCTAAAGACCTAGTTCTAACTGCCTAACCCTTGACAAAAAGGGACCTTTTCAAGTCCTGCAGCTGGGTAGCCCGGCTTGTGCACGGTGTCATTCTCCTGCAGAGCAACGCAGCAAGCAGAAGGCGCCGCTTTCCCATGCGCGCCCGGCTCCCCAGCACTGCATCCGAGTTGCCAACAGAGATTTACAACTTGGAAAAGAGGCCGGCGCGGGATGTCCTAAAAGTCAGGACAAAATGCGCAAGGTCAGTCAACCCCTGCTCCCTTCCCTTTCGGAGGGAAAAGCGGGGAGAATCGCGGGGGGGGGGGCGGGGGGGGGGGGTTAAATAACTGCTCGTGTGTAATACTTGGCGCTCGCCACCTCCGTCCCTGTTTTAAAACGTCCCCGGGCTGAGTCCCAGTGAGCAGCGGGGCGAAGGGGTGTTTCTGGCTGAACTCGCTTTGCTCGGGCGGTCCCGATCCTGCGGCGGAGCCGAGTGGGCCAGGCGCGGCTGGGGAGGGGGGGGGGAGCAGTAAATACCAGCCCCTCCCGCAATGACCCCGTCCCTCCAGCGCAGGAGGGTTGGAGGCTGTTGGGGGGCAGGGGCAGCGCTGCCTGCCCCCCGGACACCTCCCCCTCCCCCGGCCCGCGGGACCCACTGCTCCCCGGGCACGCCCCGGCCCCCGCACTGCACTTACCTCCCCTCCCCTCGCGCACCCCGGCGGCTCCTCCCTGCCGCCCCCTGGCAGCTCCTCCCCGCCTGCCTCGCGCCGCGGGGCTGCTGCTGCTGCCGCCCCCGGGGGGAGGGGGTGGCTCGGGGAGGGTGGGGCGCCCCCCTCGGAGCTCCCGCGCGCAGGGGCTCGCTCGGGGCCAGTCCTCCAGCGGCGCGGCCGGCGCAGGTGTCCCCGCTGCCTGGGAAGCGGAGCGCTGAGGATGTGCCGGGGCGTTGATGCTTCCCCATCTGTGCTTTGCTTAAGGTGAGCGCAGTGGTATGTCCCTGTACTCAGTCCTGCCCCCCAAAGTGGAGATGTGCAAGATCCAAGTAAGGAGACTCATCTCCTAGACGCCAAGCCAGGATGAGGTACCTGCAGCCCCTGCCGCTGATGGTGGTACAGAGCTTCCTTCAGCTTGTGAGTCTGCTTTTTCTTTACTCTTTATGCTAGAAGGGACTGCAGAGCCGAGGAGCTTCGGAAAGGGGTTGACATCGCTGTGCGTGTCAAAGCAGGCAGCATTCCTTTGCAGGTTGCGAAGTAGGCTAGAAAGACCTGAACCCAGACCTTTGCAGAGGGCTTTTTCATTATCTGGCAGGAGTTAGCTTTTTGTAACCAGTCTGAGGTAGCCAAGTAAATGGAGCACATGCCCCTTGATCAAACATTTGTAGTAGATGCTGATGGTGCTACACGGTAGTGCCTTTTTGCTGGGAGCATGGCATTTAACACCCTCTTTTCTAGCTGCTTGTTTCCTGCAACTTTAAGAGCAGCTATGTAAGAGTTCTTCACACTGGATGGGTATATTCTTTCCTATTCAACCCCTGTCTTGTTACTTGGGAAAGGTAATCAATGTGGTCTCCCCGCCTACTGTTTTTTGGAGATAAAAAAGGGAAATAGACTTTAATGTAATAAAAGCACACACAACTTGCACTAAAGCAATTGACTGTTAGTCCCATAAATTAAGATTCTCTTTTAAAAGTGCCAGAGTTGTCTTTGTATTTTTTGTAATTCTATTCAGTAAGTTGAGCTGAGATTTCAAATTTCTGAGGCCTGTATTTTAAATAATACTCTAAAAATAGAAGCCTGTGGGGCATAGGTGACTGGGGACATGTTGAATATACTGAGCTACATGATGCTTCAAAGTACCACAATTCCACTTCTTAGCTTTTACTTCAGATTCACAGTTAGAATTGCTCACTACCAATTTAATCAAGTATTTTATGGAAGTAGATGAAAAACGCTGCATTGAAATTATTTGTCCTGATTTTCTGTTTTCCTCCCAGAATATTAAACAGTTATTGTAGAGTTTATAATTCTTTGTTGGACTACTCACAAGGATTTCTGTCCATTTCGATTAGATACAGGAAGATGTGCCAGTGTCATAATGTGTAATTGTAAGAATTGGAGTGAGTAAAGTAGTATGTCTAGGCAATATAAATTTAAAAAGCTGAAGCTACAAAGTATAATTAAAATTAGATACTTCATTTGAAATAGATGTGTAAATAGTATGATCTGTACCACACCCCTTCTAAAGATAAAATAAAAGTCTTTTTATTGGTATTTAAGTGAAAAATAAACTCAATTTAAGGGGGGAAAAACCCTTAAAATTAGTTTGCCAGACTTCCTCTGAAAGCAAAGGAATCACTATTGTAATTTTATTTCAAAATGCTTGTTTTCAGGATCATGCTAATTATGCGAGTAGTTATTTCTGATTTATGCTGCAAAAGTTCTGTCTCTCTTCCTAGCTGTCTTGTATCTGAAAGTTTGTCACCATAGTCAATAGGGAATGTGTAATAAACCTTGAAGGGATTAAACACCCTCCTTAAGAACTGGATTCTAATATTACAGCATGAGTTGATTGATTAGTTTTTGAGGAAGCTTATGTCAAATTCTAATCCGTTTTTGGATTGTGCTTGTCTTGTAATGTTTTTTGCTTCAGCACTTTATCATGGCAATGAAGTACGGAGCTGCAGTCTTGCGATAAGGCACACATTTCTTTCACACTGTATCCTTTTGGACAATAAAAGACTGTTTACATTCTTACAGCACAGTTTCTAACTAACCAACACACAGGGGTTAGGGATGTGAATGGAAAGCAGTAAATGGATTACAAAGTTGCTGAGGAGGAGAGAACTAAATTGAAATACTTTCTTTTTCTTTTTTTATTACCAGATATCAAAGGGACTGATTAAAACTTGTCCCAACAGGCATCAGTTGTGTTCCACTTTTTTTATGGATGATGATGTAAACTTACTTGCTGTGGACTTAAACTGTTTAGTGTGAATGCTAGTCATTTCGAAGAGTCAAAATATACTTTCTTTCATGCTACAAAGAGGCACTTTCAGTCAACACCTGTTCTCAGATGATACTGGCTGCATAATTTGCTGGGGGAGTTATTCCCCCCCCCCCTTTTTTTTAGTATTTACATCACAAATGAGTAAAGCTTTGGAGGTACTTAGTCCTGCAATACTCATCATAAATTTAATAAAAAATAATTTGAAGCAAAGCAAGAATGTCTTCAATTTTAGAGGTAGCTTAGAGGTATCTAGTAATGCTAATATTTAAAAAAAAAACATGTTTATACTTTTGTTGTATACTGGATTATATCAGGATATTTATTTAGCCTTTGCCTTCTGTTAACTACAATTAAGCAGAGAGAATACTAAACTGAATTTTTGAACACTTGGTATATAGGTTTTTCAAATGAATAATGGCTTCTCAAAATCTAACTAGTAGAATTTTAGCAAGATGGTATTAATGATATTTAAACAACAGTTCCTGTCTTATCTTTATAAACCATCAACGATCAACAAAGAAAATCTTAATATACTTCCACGGATTCCACATTTCAAGAAATGAAGAGAAAATTAAAATTTTTAGTCTTGATAGACCAAAATGCTTGTAACCCAGCAAACTTTGTATAATCAGCAAGTCTTTGCCTCAACATTTCTTACAGGATTTGGGACGATGATTTTTTAGGTTACATTTCTACTTAAGTATGTATTCTTCATATTTAATGGGAAAAGATGCTAAAGCGCAAGAAGTTCATACATCAGTGAAGGTGTAATAGTCTTAAAGCAATTTAAATAAAAGAAAAATACTGATTTTGAACACAAACTAGATGTACTTTTCAAATATAAATGGAAGTCTGTATACACATACACACCTTTTTACACTACTTTATATATTCAAGTACATTAAACAATGAGAATGCATATTAGATTACAAAGGTGTGTTAACTCACTTCTTTAGGAGTATCTTCAATTTACATCAGAATGATAATTTGCTGTGCATAGTAAATATCCAACGAGGCTGTTATTAGCCAAATGGCAACAAAACCAAATAAAAAGCTGCTACAGTCTTATGACCAATAATTACAGTTGCTTTATCCTTAGTAATAATATTAAGATGTTCAATTGTCACTTAATTACTTGGTGCTGCATTAGTAATTATATTTATGAAAAATGGAATCACACCAATTATAGAAGTAGAAAAGAACGCAAGGGTCATCTACTACAGGTTTATTTTTTAAAGTACACTTGTCAGTGTTTTGTCAGATTTGAAGAGATAGGGCTTTCTCTGCTTTCCTTGGGAGTTTTCCCCCATTCTAATAAATCTTACACATTTGGCAAGTTTTCCTGATATTTAGCTTGCTTTTTTGGTAGCTTCATTATATGTCCCCCATTTATATTTTTCTGATTAAAAATGTATTTCACAACAGCATTTTAAAATTATTTACATAGATCCCTAGTTTAAAATGTGTGGAACTATTTAATTTTTCACCTTCTTCTAAAATGTGTGGAACTATTTAATTTTTCACCTTCTTCTTAACTAATATTAATTAATGGCCATATATTGCATTTGAAACATGTAAGTAAGTCTGATTTTCCTTTATCTCTTTAAGAACATGGCATGTCAATGTTTTACATTTGTAGACAAACTAGTACACTTACCTGGCTTTGCACTGATTCTTAAGGAGCAACTCAGAGCAGGGATCTGTGAGTGTGCGGGAGTCAGGGTTGCTCTGGGCAGGGGATTGTAGGTTGGTAAGTCGGGGGGAGGCTGCTTGCTCTTCCACTTCCTGTCCCCATCAGGGGGAGAGAGCAAAGTTCACAGTTCGTCTGCCCCCTGCGCTCCTCTGCCAAAACAAGGAATGCAGCAAACCGTATACTTTCCTGTCACTCCCTGACAAAGGAGAACAGCCAACAGTGTCCCCATATAAATCAGGGAGTCAGGCGCTTCAGTACCCCCACACCCTCCCTGTAGGGCACCTGGGGGTTGGAGTCTTGGGGCTGGGGCAGTTTTGGATGAGGGGGAGACACCCCCAGCCAGCCCCTTTCACCTGCCTGGTGATTTTGACTTTTTTCTGTATGGTTTTATGGGAAGCAATTCCATTCCAGGTACATCCCATTTTCCTGGCACTACCAACCTGTTATGTTGCTTTAAATTATGATAAGAGGAAGCTGTATACCAAATGTGGTGGCCTTAGCTCTTATTGTTTAGGAAGAGTTCTTGAACAGACAGACACTCTCAAATAGAGAGTAGATGCTAGTGCAGTGCATTTTAATAGTTCTGTAACATGGTAGTTTACCTGAAAATTTTACTTCCTGAAGTTTTGTAGCATGAGATATGAAAAGAACATATGCCACACTTTCTATTGCTGGTAGTTCAAGTTAATGTCAGCATTCTCATTTCTAACATTGCCATAAACATTCTCACTTGGCAAAGTTGTCAAACATGGTGTTCATCTGCAAGCTAATTGTTTTGTAAATACTTTTTAAAAACACATGAGTTATATTCAAGTTGTTTGAGTGAGCAAACAGTGGAGAAGTTTGTTTGCTTTTACAATGGTTCTCTTAGTAAAACTGGTTAGTGTAGCTTTGATTTAAGGAAATTTAGTAAAAAAAATTAGTCCCTCTGTGTATTTTTTAAAGTAGCGACCTTTATTAAAAAATTAGATTTGGCAAACAACAATCCAAAATTCTCAGACACAATCTTTGTTAAAATAGAAGTAAGTCATTAATAAGAAAGAACAGCCTTAAGGGGGAAAGAACCTTACTGTAACTCTGTAATATTAGAAGACACACAAACATCTTAATAATTAGTACTGTATATTCAAAGTTTGCAATTAATAGATGTGTGTGTTGGAAAGTATGAAATGCAGTGTTACGGTCTCCTTAAACCTTATTATGCCTCCTTATCCTTGCTAACCTGCAGCCATTCTATGCAAAGGGTTATTGCGCCTGCAATAATTACAGCTGGTTGACATGGCAAACCCATGGATATTTTGCCATTTCAGACAGAAAACCAAGACTTTCCTTGCCTTAAATTCTATGGATGAAATCCAGTTCTTATTGAATTTAGTAGGAGATGAATTGTTGACTTTAATAGGGCCAAGATTTCACCTTGTTTGTTTTGGTGTTTCGCTTGACGTTGCAGAAACCCCCATCTATCATGGCTTAATGCAGTAGAGTATAGGTAGTTCAAGTAGGATGGAAAGAGAATGAAGTTTAAAATAAACCAATTGTGGGTAGTAGGATTAACAACACTGTGAAATTTCCATGGCATGGCATGAAGGATGTATATTAAGGAGGTGAAATGTGAATTCTATTTCAGTCGGTATTAATGAAATATAATACTGATTATAACTTGCACTTAAGTTGCCTTCCACAATAGGATCTAAACATGATTTTAAAACATGGGTTGATCTAGCCCTGTGAGGTAGGTAAATATTAGTTGTGTTTTACATATAGGAAAACTGAGATACAAAGAAGTTGAGGATCTTGTTTTTTAAAAATCACGCAGTAAGACCATGTAGAAACTAACAGCTGGGTCTCTGGATGGTGATGCTCATGCCGCCTGCACTAAATCACAACCCATTTTTCATCTTCCCCAGCAAGATGGGAATCTCAGTTTCCCCATTTGTAGAATGGGGATGATAAAGTTTGCTTCACATTCCCAGCTGAAATACACAATATGTGCAATAGTTTTTTCTTAATACTAGTTACCTAATTTAACAGACGGAAAAATGAAAATAGAGGATAATAGAGACAAGGTCCCATTTTCAGAAGCGACTAGGCGTATATCTGCAATGCAGTGAGAGACCTGTGGCTGGCTCGGGCTTGCAGGACTCGGGCTGCAGGTCTATCAAATTGCAGCATAGAAGTTTGGGCTTGGCCTGGAGCCTGAATGTCTACACTAATTTATAGCTTCTCAGCCTGAATCACCTGACCTGGGCCAGTTGTAGCTGTGCTGCAAGTCTCTTAGGGTATGTCTACACTACAAAGTTAATTCGAACTAACAGCCGTTAGTTCGAATTAACTTGGATAGATGCTACACATGCAAACCGCTGGTTTGAATTTAATTCGAACTAGCGGAGCGTTTAATTCGAACTAGGTAAACCTCATTCTACGAGGACTAACGCCTAGTTCGAATTAAGGGCTGTGTAGCCACTTAATTCGAACTAGTGGGAGGCTAGCCCTCCCCAGCTTTCCCTGGTGGCCACTCTGGGCACCACCAAGGAAACTTGTCTGCCCCCCTCCCAGCCCCGGAGCCCTTAAAGGGGCACCGTCTGGCTACGGTGCCCTTGCCAGGTGCAAGCCTGCCAGCACCCAGCCAGCAGACTCTGCACCTGGCACGGCACGAACCAGCCATCCGCTGCCACCCAGCCCTCCGCCTCTTCCTGGGACCAGGCTGGCGGCTCCCGGGAGCCTGCCCAGGTCCGCAAGAGGCAGGCACCCACCTGGTCTAGTGCGGAGATCGTGGACCTCATCCACGACCTCCGCACTAGGCACAGGAAAGTGGCCGTCTAGGGCAGGAGAGCTGCCAGCCTGGCCACCCAGGAGCAGGTCTGCATGAAAATCAGGGTGGCCAATGAGACCCCTGACCCTGAGCCCTGAGCTTAGAATGGCCGTACTGGGTCAGACCAAAGGTCCATGTAGCCCAGTAGCCTGTCTGCCGACAGCGGCCAACACTAGGGACCCTGGAGGGGATGGACCGAAGACAATGACCAAGCCATTTGTCTTGTGCCATCCATCTCCAGCCTTCCACAAACAGAGGCCAGGGACACCATTTCTACCCCCCTGACTAATACCACTCCATGGACCCAACCTTCATGACTTTATCTAACTTCTCTTTAAACTCTGTTCTAGTTCTAGCCTTCACAGCCTCCTGCAGCAAGGAGTTCCACAGGTTGACTATTTGCTTTGTGAAGAAGAACTTTCTGTTATTAGTTTGAAGCCTGCTACCCATTCATTTCATTTGGTGTCCTCTAGTCCTTCTATTATGGGAACTAATGAAGAACTTTTCTTTATGCACCCTCTCCACACCACTCGTGTTTTTATAGACCTCTATCATATCCCCCCTCAGTCTCCTCTTTTCTAAGCTGAAAAGTCCCAGTCTCTTTAGCCTCTCTTCATATGGGACCTGTTCCAAACCCCTGATCATTTTAGTTGCCCTCCCCTCTCCCACTTCCCCTCTCCCACCCTCTCTCTTCCCCTCTCCCACCTCCTTTTCCCAGTCTCCCCGAGTTTTGTTCAATAAAGAGAGTTTCTATTTTTGAACACACGTGTCCTTTATTTTGTACATCAGGAAGGGGGGGCTAGGGAGGAGTAAGTGGTAGGAGGTGAGGGAGGAATGGGATACGAGCCCCCAATGGGGAGGACTGGGGTGGCTCTGCGGGCTCCTCGGGGTGGAAGCTCTCCTGCAGCCTCCCGATTGACCCCCCCCAGATGGTAGCCTGCGGCAAGTGCAGCTGGGCTGATGACCAAGTGCTGTGATGTGCCGAGTGTGAGCACTCAGGGCACTCCAAGCCAGGACTGTTTTGCAAGCAGGGTACCCCTGAGAACTGTCTATCCGGGGTGGGGGTCGGGTCCCTTTAAGCACAGCCCTCGGCTAGCCTGAGATAGCAGCTCCACACTCTAAGTCCTACCCTGATGCCCTGCCAGCACTGCTTCCGGCCAGCCTTAACCTCAGTTCAGAGTCCACTCAATGTGGACATGCTAATTCGAATTAGCAAAATGCTAATTCGAACTAGTTTTTAGGTCTAGATGCACTAGTTCGAATTAGCTTAGTTCGAGTTAACTAATTCGAATTAAGTTAGTTCGAATTAGTGCTGTAGTGTAGACATACCCTTATTGCTGTGTAGATGTACCCTTAGGCACATAGATGCCTACGTTTTGTTGAAAAAAATCAATGAAGTCTAAGATGTAAGGCCAGCTTTTTAAATGTAGTTTGATTCCCTACAGGTGCAGACAGGTAGCCAGGGAGAATTTCAAAAGTACCTAATAGGTGCCTAACTATGGAGTTGTTTAAAGCTCTATCTGCACCTCTCTGTATCTTCAGGCACCAAATACCTTTGAAAATCTGACCTAAGCAGGTAGTTATAACTGATTTTCTCCTAAGTCACTTAAGTGCTCTTGAAAATTTTAGTCTAAATTTTTGGCAAGAGTTTGGGAGCAGTAGATGTTGTGGTCTGGTGGTTTGGATGTGGGCCTAGAACTCATGAGATTCAGGCATTATTTCTGGTAACCTTTATTCATTCATCACAATCTCTTTGGACGTAATGGGAAATTGGTGCCTACAGATTTTGAAAGTGTCTAAACAGCTATATATACTGAACATCAAGCCATAAAAGTGCCAAATAAATCAATACATCTACTAGTTGAATAACAGACTTTTAAAAAAGTTATCATTATTTTTATTAATACTGTACTACATGCTGACAAGATAAACTTTTATGGCTCCAGTTCAGCTACCATACATATTTTAAATAACTCATGTGTATGCATTTACAATATAGATCTTAATGTCTCAAGAATTACGTGGATACAGTGAGTCATTCAACTACATTTTACATTTCCTTAACTTTATTTTCATAAACAATTTTTTTTTAAAAGTAATAAATATGTATTTAAATAATAGATGGGACTATTAAAGTCTATTGTACCGATTCATTATTGGGTACTTGGGAGAAGCATTGCCCTTTTCTTTTTTGCCAAACCAAGTGGCATGATTTTAAGTAATAGTAAAACAAAAGCACTTTTACAGCACAGATATGGGGCTGTTTTTTTCAGTTTCAAAGGATTTTTACATATCTGTTTATTTCTCTCTCTCAAATTGCCACGTTGCCAAATTCTGCTACAAGGCTAAAGTGCTCACCTGAGACTTTCTAGCGGACTAACAATTGGAGACTGAAAAAAGAGGGGAAGTTATCGTTTTAACATGGCCAACATCAGTCAACCCAAGGTTTGACTCCAAAATGTCACATTTTCTTTCAACTCTTCTTCTGAGTTCAAAGCTAAAATGACCTATTTATACTTTAGAATATTTCCAAAAATTCCTAAATTTTGTCCTTAAGTTGTCTTGACATTTAATTTATACATTTTTTACTTCCAATCAAGTCTAGTAGCTTAAATTACTATAAAGCCTCTATAGAAAGTTTATAGAATCATGCATCTTAAAGAAAAAAAACCTGTTAGGTTACGTAACCTAAGCTATACCTCTGCCAGCACAGAATTGCTCCCTATCGTATTTTCTCTCATGCTGTCTTGTCTAGTTTTAAATAACTCATGCAATATCACTTCCACCTCTTTCATTAGAAAATTATCCACAATTTAGTACATTATACCATTTTCGTAATATTTAGTCTACCTTTTCCTAACTTCATCTCATTACTTTGTGCTATCCTGGATCACACAAACAATGTGTCTCACTCTTTATTCAAAGAATTATTGTCATGAGTGTTGTAATAGCACCCAAAATACACTGGCTGTGTCTAGACTCACCAGTTTTTCCGGAAAATCAGCTGCTTTTCCAGAAAAACTTGCCAGCTGTCTACACTGGCCACTTGAATTTCCGCAAAAGCACTGACTTCCTACTGTAAGAAATCAGTGCTTCTTGTGGAAATACTATTCTGCTCCCGTTCAGGGAAAAGTCCCTTTTGCGCAAAGCTTTTGCGCAAAAGGGCCAGTGTAGACAGCTCAGATTTATTTTCCGCAAAAAAGCCCCGATCGCGAAAATGGTGATCGGGGCTTTTCTTCTGAAAAGCGCGTCTAGATTGGCATGGATGCTTTTCCGCAAAAAGTGCTTTTGCGGAAAAGCGTCTGTGCCAATCTAGACGCTCTGTTCCGAAAATGCTTTTAACAGAAAACTTTTCCATTAAAAGCATTTTCGGAAAATCATGCCAGTCTAGATGCAGCCACTAGGTTCTATGCAGATATAACTCTTCTTCCAAGTAGAGTTGGCAGCAACAAGAGCCAGGATCATTACCTAGGAGTTTCTCTACACAGTGAAAAACAGACCCTGCTCAAGCCCCACCCTTGACAGGTCCTGGGTACTCTTAAAGGCAATAGTTCCCCACTCCCGAACATGGAGTCTGTGCATAAGAAAAGAAAACTTTGAACAGAGAATGGAAACCAAGTATTAATTTGTGAAAACATGGCCACGATTCAAAAGCTTATACCTACAAGCAAACACCCAACTCATAGCACAGATGGAATAATTGCCTCTAAGGTGCACATGTGAGTGGTTGCTCACGAGGGAAGGAAGGGCTGCTCACCTAATTAGTGGAGCCGTGCAGTTGTTACTCCACCAATTAGGTGCCTGGATTCTGGAGAAGATGCAGGTGTAAGGTGAAGTGGTGGCATTCAGGGAAATAGGAGCTAGATGGTAGGGATGTAAAATTCCGTTCAATTGGTGAACTGGTTAAACATGTTAAACATGGGGAGCAGTCTCTTCCTGCAGCCAGGAGGCCAGGCTGGGCCCAACATGAACAGGGACTGCTCCAGCCTGCCAGTTGGAGCAGTCCCTGCCTGCAGTGGCCCTGCAGGGCTGGAGTAGCTCCTAACCATGGTGAGCAGAGAGCTGCTCCAGCCCTTACTGGTTAACCACAGCCAGTAAGCCTCAGCCTTTAAGGTTACTGGTTAACCATTCACATCCCTGCTAGGTGGTGGTGCTGTGGAGTGAGATGAGAGTGGGGGGAACTTTGGACATGCTGGGCTGCAGTGGCTGGAGAGAGACACGACACTGCCCAGCTCTAGGGCTGCAGTTGCCAGGGAGAAACTGCCCTCCTTTCTAGCCCAAGTCTGGTGGCTACTATGGTTGAGGAGACACTTCCCTCTCCTTCCCAGATCTTTGCTATCTAATATAGTTCTATCTTTTCAGAGTACTCTCATTGACTCATAAGTAGCAAGCAACACTAGGTTTGGTGGGGTTACTAGGTATTCTGTCGGATATAGACCATATTTACAAGCTGTTTGAAGCAGAGGTCTGTCTGCAAAAGGTGCACAACAGAGTGAGCTCTAACACAATGGCAATCTTCTTTGCCTCAGTGTCCCATCTTGAAGTGCAAAAATCCAACCAATGAATGTGCCTTTGATACACCACTCCCTCCCCCCCCCCCCACTGCATTCCATAAGCAGTTGGTTGTCAGCAAAGACCAGAGCTCAGAGGTGCGCTCTCAAGCTCATCTTCCACCCCTGAAGCAGGCAGGTTTGGGGAGGCTTAGATAATGTTTTTGTTGTTGCTGAGCCATCTCTGCAACTGTCCACACACCATGCCAAAGGCTTAGCTCTTAAGCCTGCTGTCAGTGATTCAGCTCAGATAATAACTGAACAGAATCATTGGACTCTCAGCTGCGTCTAATCAGCTCTGTCATTAAACATTGGGAAGGGAAGGGTCAGATGGTGTCTAGGAATGTTTAAGCAGAGTTCAACAACTGTCTCTGCTTCCTGTTGCCTTAACTGAGAGTTGGCATCCCTACCTCTGCAAGTGAGATTTCATTTAGTCTGACACCCCCTCTGAGTCAGAACATACCAAGTACAGTCTTGCGGTCCTTTACTCATATAATAAGGATAATATTTCTGTACTCCCATATTAAATGCAAAAATTAATTGTAACCCACGCCAGCCATAACTGATCACTGAACAATCTAGGTAGAGTAGGTATGATGGAAATACTGCTCCTGAAGTCTTTTTTCCTCCACGGTTCATCAATAGATACCAGGGGAGGGCTCATTCAGACCTTGCTTACAAAGATATAGTCATGTCCTGACAAGCTTGCCATCAAAGGCTCTGATCCTGCAACGAGTTCTGAGTGGGTAAATATTCTATACCTATATAGAGTCAATTGCAATAAACACAGAACTTTGTGGAGGATTTGGGGCCTAAAAGATTTAAAAATCCAAAACAAATGAAGGGAGGGGGAGAGAACATTATGAAGTGTTGTTACTCATAGAATCATAGTTAAAAATGAATTGGAGTCTTGCACTTAAAGCAGCATTTGGGAAAGCTGATGATAGACTGTTTTGGTTTGTTTATCTAAAGCAGGGCTATTCAACATGCGGCCTGCCGGCCACATGCAGCCTGCAGCCCGTTTGAGGCCTGTGGTGCAGTTTGGGTTTATGCAGGGCTCAATGCACGGCCTGCAGGTGAGATCCTTTGAACATGGCCTCCACTGGGAACACGTTCCACAGCAGCGAGTCAATATAATAGACTTCTATTGATATGTTTCTTAGGGTATGTCTACACTGCCACCCTAGTTCGAACTAGGGTGGCTAATGTAGGCATTCGAAGTTGCAAATGAAGCTCGGGATTTAAATATCCCGGGCTTCATTTGCATCTTGCCAGATGCCGCCTTTTTTAAATCCCCGTTAGTGCGGACTCCGTGCCTGTGGCTACACGCGGCACGGAGTAGGTAGTCCGAATTAGGCTCTCTAATTCGAACTACCAGTACACCACGTGGTAGTGTAGACATACCCTTAGTAGTTAAATTTGTGGACTGTCATTACTCATTAAAAGTGCTGTCATATGGATGGAAATCAGGTAAATATTGCATTTTATGAATATCAGCAGAACTGATTTAAGTGGGGCGTGTGTGTTGTGTAGTCTTGCCTTTATCTTTGGATTCATGCCCATCAGTGTGAAAGACTCTATTTGCAATACATATGCAACCACACTTAAGTTGCAGCCCTCGGCATGTACTGTGAATATCATTGTGGCCCCCAAGGCTTCCAAAGCCCTGATCTAAAGGCTCCATAGCCAGAGAGCCTCATGCTTCCTTGCAGCTCCCCTTGGCCGGAAATGGTGAACCAGAGCCAGTAGGAGCCACAAGGCTCTGTGGCTACAAAGCCTTAAATAAACCAATCAGAGTTGCCCTTGAGCAGATTTCTCAGAGTGGGCCACACGCCCACTCACTTAATGCAGGGGGTTAAAGTACTTTTATGTACAAAGATATCTCCCATAAATCCTCCCCAGCATTACAGAATTCTTGAGCACAGAATACACGTTGAGGCCTTTTTTGACCCAAAGGGTTTTAACAACCAATCATTCATTGAAACTATAGTGGCACAAGAAGGTGGGGACTTTTTTTTCTCTAAAATCAGTTTTATTTAATCTGGGATAACACACACAAAACTGATTTATTTACATAGGTATATCACCAGAGGACAGGGTTCATGTTTCTTGGGATGCCTTAAACTCTGCATTTCCCTGCCTAGCAGATGGGTTCTGTTTAAATTTAACATTGAATTTAAATTACCCAGTGTTTTTAGGGGTTTTTGGGAGAGGATGACAACATCTCATATACATTTCCCATAAACTATTGGGAAGTTCTGTCAAATTGATCTCCATCTTAACATAGTTTTTGTTTGGAAATATAAACAAAGTGGTCCAGATAAAGGCTAGTCATTTGTTCATTTCTGTTTGTATTTTTATAATTAGTTATGTTATAAACCTTTAGTTGGAGGGAGGAATTGGGTGCACTTTGGGTTGAAGTAAAGACGAAGAATGTTGGGAAAGGATTGTGGGAATAAGAGGGAAATGAAAAGGGAGATAAGAATGGGAAAGGAAGGAGGACAAATAAGAAATGAGAAGCTGGGAGAAAGTGGGGCTGCGCAGCTGTGGGATAGGAGGGGGGCAAGACGAAGGTGGAACCAGTAGCTAGTAGCAGTACAGCAAACAACACATGCCAGATTTCTGAGCTAAGTGGATGATGGTGTCAGGAATGGAGATGACAGAGTAAGTGTGGTGTTTCTCCTCCCCCCCCCCCCCCCCATTTCTGTTTAAACAGCAAAAAAAAAAAGCCTTTTTTTTTTTTTTGTTTGAGCAATCCAGCATGGAAAATTTACATTTTTTCTTGCCTAACAACAATGAAAAGAAAAAACACAAAACCTGTGTTTTGGATTGGCCTGAAATGTTTTGAATTAAATGTTTTCTTTAGTTTTGGTTAGTTTTTACTTTGAAATCTAGCTACATTTCTTAAAACATTTTGAAACAAAATGGGAAGTTTCATTTTGAAAATGTCAAAACAAAATGTTTGACTTTTCAAATGCTTTCTCTCTGTATTTTATTTTGTCTGAAACTATTCAGTGAAATGGATGGGAACTGGTAAATAGTTTAGTCAATCCAAAACTGCATTTTTCAGTGAATGAACTGAAAAATTTCATCTGGTGCTCAACGTGACGGTCTGAAGATTCCTCTGAGTTGCTGCTGCTGCCCCCAGTGTAGATGGTAGGTTACTGAACAGCCTGGTGTCCCAGACAGATGCCTCTTTCAGTCTGGTGAAGAAAAAAAGGAGGGCTTGGTGACTTAAAAGCCATGTCTTACTGTCAGTACCCTTAGCTGTACAGCTGGTGCTTGCTGTAGGCTTCAAGCCCCAAGATTGAGATGACCTGTTCTGGATGCTGCTTTTTCTCCTTTGTGGAAGGGTTGAGAGGAGACCAGTAGGCTTGATGCTTCAGGCAGGCCCCTCTAGTTCTGATGCAGGGAAGACAGCAGGCCTAGAAAGCCCTTATTTTCTGTGCTTTGGACTGTCTGGCTACTTCAAGGAAAAAATCCCCTAAAATCTAGGGCTGTGTCTATTCCGTTTTTCCGGAAAAGGAGCGTCTACATTGGCAGGCTGCTTTTCCGGAAAAGCCCTTTTTCCGGAAAAGCGTCTGTGGCCAATGTAGACGCGCTTTTAAAGAAAAGAGCCCAGATCGTCATTTTCGTGATCGGGGCTTTTTTCCGGGAAAGACTTCTGGGCTGTCTACACTGGCCCTTTTCCGGAACAGTGTTCTGGAATAAGGACTTATGCCCGAGCGGGAGCAGCGTAGCTTTTCCGGAATAGCGGCTGATTTTGTACAGTAGAGCGTCGTTGCTTTTCCAGAAATTCAAGGGCCAGTGTAGACAGCTTGCAGCTTATTCCAGAAAAGCGGCTGATTTTCCGGAATAAGTGGCCCAGTGTAGACACAGCCTAGGGGTTTACATAGTCTGCTCCCTGCAACCTGCTCCTGATAGCTGCTGCTGTTCTCCATATGGAGAAAGGAGAGGTCAGTCCACTGGTTGCAGTCCTTCTGGGTCCTGAGAGCCAAGACTGGTTCCCTGGGTCCTTTGCTATGATTGCTACTAGAGTATAGTGAGTTATAGTCCTGCTTTGTCAGAATTTAGCAACGTAAGCAAAACTGGGCCCGCTTGAACCCAGGAAATCATTTTGCCAATCCATTAGAGGACCACCACCTGTGTCTGCAGTGATAGACACTTTGCTATTATAAAGAGACAGATGTCCATGAAAATAATACATCAAATAGACATTTTTAGTTCAAGTAGTTTTTAGTTCAAGTAGTTTTGGCCACCGCTACACCTCTGGGAGACTCCGAGAGCAAAGGGAAGCCACAGAAAAAAGAAAACACAGCTGATTTAATGTTCTGCTTCACCTCTACAAGGCCAGAGTGATGGTTCTGAGTATTCCATACAGCCATGCTGCTCCTCCCACTGACCAGTCCATTCTGTATCCGCTCTTGCAATGTAGACCCTGGATTTGTGACATGCTATGTGTAGGTGGGTGGAGCCTAAATGCCATGGAGGTGGCTGATTTCCCCACTACATCTGGATCTGTAGTGTGGGGAAGTTACCAAGGCCAGTAAATGCTGTGCCATCCCCTCTACACACATGTCCATTAACTCAATATGCTAAGCTCATGCAATCTTGATTCTGCTATGTAGTGATATCGTAAAGAGAATGCTATGAAAAAAACAGATCTTTAAATATACATTTAATTTTATCTGGGACCACAGATACTAAAATGTCATCATTACACAGTTGTATATAGCATCATGGCAGGGCAGAATTAAGGTTGTTTGAGTGTTTTAAATGTGCATTTCCATACCTCAGACAGATTTTTTTACGTGTAACCTAACTGAATATTCTGGCTTTCTATTGGTTGGTTTGGGGATAATTACAACAGTTTTGTAATTATCTTACTTTAAATTTCTGATCTTAATTTTCCCCTCCCCCTTACAATGCCCTTAGTTTAAGAAAATTGTTAAAAAATACACTAAAGCTCAAAGACAGTAGTGCTGTGTGATATTTCTGAGTTGAAGTTATCACATAGCAACCTTAAAAACCAAAAATGTTTAAGAGCTGATAGTCCAGAACATCAGAGCAGCTCAAAGTGGCTGAAATGTACTAAAGAATGTGGCCACTAGTTTGCAATTTACTTACTAGATTAAAGGGCTATGCTATGGAGACTGGCACAATAGAAATAGGATCAGTACAAAAAGCCCAGTTCATTTATTTCGGTGCTTCTAAACTTTAAAATCATCCTGCCATAGTTTCCCCAGCAATGCTCCTACAGTGCACAGTAGAACCAATGTAGCAGAGCCAGAGAGAGCATTTCAGCATGTGGTCAAACACACTTAGGTTATAGCGAGAGGCTTTTTGTCTGTGGATTCTAGGTACACTTGTATATTGCTTTCATTTGCCGAGTTTGTTAATCAGCAATAGGCAAAAAAAAAAAAAAAAACCAAACACACACACACACACACCACACTAGCTTTGTCTTCTACACAGAAGATTTTTTTTTTGTAAGAAAACACTGTGTGTCTGTCCCTTAGAGGCAAAAGTCCCATTGGAACTAAATGTGGAGGTTTGGGTTGGCTTTTGTTGTTTTTATTTTGGGGTTTTGTTAATCACTCAGCCAAGCATTACAATAACTGTGGATACCACAGAGACTGCACTATTTGTATATACACGCTATTTTTTTTCTTCTGATACCCTCTTCCTGTCAAGGTCTCCTTGCTATAGCAATGAGCTCTGGTGTGTAAAATTCACATCAAGATTGAGCAATACAGCAAGCTGTGATTCCACTGCAGTGCACACATTAGCATTTGGGGGACAGAGAAAGCTGGTTTTTCCTCCTCTAAAAATCCAGCTTTAGTTACAGCAAAAGTGGTAAAACTACTGCTAACAGATTTTTCCACTAACAGTGAAATCCATTTTCATGTAATTCTTACCCAATCTTTGTTTTTTCCCCTAGATCAACTTTGAGAACTGAATGCACAGTTGAAAGTGCACAAGTCAAAAATCAGCCAATACTACTCATACATTTTGATGTGTAAATATTTTAGCTTTCAAAAGCAAAATCTATGTCCCCCATTAAGACAGGAAAGCAAAGTCACCTATGTACATCAATCTCCCAGTCCATTCTATTTAAAATAAAACATTTTAGAAATAAAAGCCAGTAAATATATGGGGAAAAGAAAAAATGGCATGTTTCATATTCAAATCCATATTATGACACTAGTTTCTGAAATCCTTTCTACAGATTTTCCATTATCTGTGTTTGAGAGCCTGAAACTGCCTGGATTAGGGAATTTTAACCTGGTATCTTATTTAGGGATACTCTGCTGTATTGGAAGGGGAGGACTCTGTTACTATATAGTTGCTTATTTCATTCAAGACTCATTTTATTGTTTTAATCATCACCAGGGCTCGACAAATAATGCAATCTACTCCCCCATGGCAAGTAGATTGCAACCCAGAAGAGTCAGGTTCGGGCAATCTGCACATGACCAGAACGATCAGCGCATGTGCAGATTGCCGGACAGTGCGGCTGGCGAGCAGGGCTCGCCGCACTTTGGCGAGGCCTGATCATCACAATGTTCTACATTGTTAAACCATCAGAAAAAGAAAGATTGATAGAATTCTCGTTCATGATTGTGAGTTACATCTTACTGTTAAATTCAGTTTTTAATAGCATTTTCCTCCAATTCTAAATGAACGTAATAGTTTAATTTCTTGGTAGAGTGAAAAATGATTAATGTGGCAAAAGCTATAGTTGTAATAGTCACTATCTTAGTTTGATGGATTAGGTTGCTCTGTCCAGTTCAGACTCGCTACTAGATTTTTAATTGGTGTTATTAAGCTGATAATTTAGAAGACACGTTTAAAGGTATGTGAATTTTAATGATATAGACCCCAAGATACAAACCAAAACCCACTCTAACAGTATGATCTCAAACTTTCCTCTGATGCACCCAATGAAAATTAAAAAGAGTACAAGACATGGAGATAGGTCCACAACACAAACCTAGATTCAGAGAAGAACATCACCATTGTGTTGTGTGGTTATATTGAAGATTTTGGTTTATTTAATTAGAGAGAGGAGGGCCACATGCAAATGTTTAAATCTGGACCCAGACTTACCCAAGAAGTGGAATAGTCAGATCTGGGGGTTTGGTCAATGGTACCGCCACATCAACATAATATTCACTGGAAAGGGAATAGAGGAACCTCTAATCATAGCACAAACAAAATACACACATAAATGGGCAACATACCAAACAATTTACTGTTGATCTATTCAGTGATTAGTTCTTTCAGTTAAGGAAATAACATCCTTCTACCACAGGTGCACATTCGAGAATTAAATACTAAGCCCAACTTTAGGTTGTATCTTTTATGCCTTGAGCCATGAAAGCATGACTGTTTTCATGATGAGCAAAGAATGTCACGCACACATTATTGTGGCATAGAAGATGGTCTGACCAGAACGATCTCATCTGGCTCCTGCTGCTGTTAGTGATTTGGTACCCTGGACAACTGGGTATAAAGTGGTGGCCACATTGATTTATGTTGAGGACTTTTATCCCTGAATCTTGGGCAGTGTGGATGCTGACACAGTTCAGGACCTGGGCTAAGAGATTTGTCATGTGCAGGACTTGTCTCTGAAGTGTGTGGCATGTTCACTTAGGACTGATTTGAGAGAGAGTAAGTCACTTAGCACCTAAAGAAATCGATCCCTGGAACTCAGACTGGCTTTGTAGATTTCTTTGTTGAAATGGTTTGGCTGCAGCATGCATGTATGATTAAAATTGTTCTTCTAAATGAGGGCTCTGGGGCTGCTGGCAGGCAGGGAAGCTTGCCTGAGAGTGCTGCTTGCCGGGAACTGCTTAGGTAAGCACTTCCTGGCCAGAACCTGCCTCTGGCACCTCAACTCACTACTAGACCCTGCACCCCCTCTTACATCCCTTACCCAGGCCAGAATCCTATCCTGTACCCATACCACCTCCTGGACTCTGCACCTCAATCCCCTGCCCCGATCACAATCTCTTCCTTCACCCAAACTCCCTCTCAGACCCTACACTCTCTCCTGCACCCTAGTTCCTTACTCTGAGGTCTCTTCTGCACCCAAACTCTGTCCCACACCGCCTCCATAGAAAAGCATGGCCTTGATCATTTACCAAAAATTTAGAGGGCCCCCCCACATCCAAAATTGCCCATCCTGCTCTCAGTTAACTTTGTCTCAAATAGCCCAGTTCACCATACAAGGAACTGGAAGGCACACCACACCAGATACAGGATTGTTTCATAGGGCATGTGTACACAGCAGAGCTAAAGCCAAAATAAGCTATGCAATTTGAGCTACGACAATTGCATAGCTTAAGTCAAAATAGTTTATTTTGGCTTTTGGTGCAGTCTACACAGCAGGAAGTCAAAGAAAGAGTACTCTTCCTCCAATTTCCCTTATTCCTCATAAAATGAGGGTTACAGGAGTCAGAGTAGGAAGTCCTCCACCTCCACATTATTTTGAAATAATGGCTTGCTGTGTAGACTCAGACTACGTTATTTCAGAATAACAGCAGTTATTCCGAAATAACACTGCTGTGTGGATGTATCCATAGTTACCTCTAGGACATGGCTTTGCAAATTTTGAATGTACATTATATCAGAGACAGGTGAAAAGTCAATTCTGAAAAAGCAGTGAGAAAAGTCTACTTAAAAATAGATTTTATGTAGGCATTTCTTTTGCTTGCCCACACGTGTTCAGTTACCAACCCTTTGGTACATGCCTCTACAGTAAGATGTTGCAGCCAAAAACACAGCAGCCACAGACCAGAGTATTAAGTTTAGTATGAGGCCAAGCTTACCCTAAAAATTCAGTTGACCCAGCTATCATGTAATTAAGCAGACCTAACCTGTGTTAGCATGTGCTTAGCCAATGGAAGAATTTGTCTGTTAACCTACCAACTCTCAAGGAGATGAATTAACTACAGTGACTGGAGAACCCCTCCAATCTCTGCAGTGAGTAGCTACACTGAAGTGCAACAGCAGGGCTGCAGCTATGTAGCTGTAGCAGTTTAATTGTAGACATAGCCTTACAGTATACTATTCTTAAATAGAGGCTTGCATATTGCTGGGATGCTATTCCACAGCTGAATATATCTAATTGTTAGTATGTTTTCTTTAATATTATGTCTAAAATTTCCCTTTCTTAGTTTCTTCCCATTACACTTAGCTTTCTCCATTTATATCACTCTTAAGACTGTTCTGCTTTAGTCTGGGGTTAATACACTGAATTCTTAGCCTGATTATTGAAGACTTACTCCTCAAAGAGCTGGGACATGAACACCTGGAATCATGTCACACTTTCTACCTTCCTACTGATACCTGTAGTGAATACACACATTTTCAGCATGACTTACTCTTTCATTTGCTCTCCGTTGTTTTCACAGAACATCGTGATTCAAAGATATCCAAAATTCTGGCCAAATATAGTGTGATACATTGTGCCATTATAAAAGACCTCCACTGAACAGTTGGGATTGTCAGAGTATTTGACACATTGGCAAGTGAAGAGAATAGAGCCAGGTCTACACTTAAAGCTTTTGCTGGTTTGAGTCACGGACTCAGGAAGAAAGCAGTGGGAGACACTATCTTCCGTCAATACAGCCCACAATTCTGATTGCACAGAGGGCAGCTGCCAGGAGGACTTCTGCTGTCTGGATGCCATGGCTTATTGTGGGGAGAGCACTGTGTGGGAGTCACAGCTCAGTATGTCCCAACTCTTCCTACCCTACATGCAGTCCCCTGGCCGTGCAGAGAGCACAAGGTGAGGTACTGGGCAACTCTCTCCCACCCTCTAGCACATGGGTTCCCAAACTGAGGGGCATGAAGAAAGTCCGGGGGAGGGGGGGGACACGAGGTGACCCAGCCCCAAGTTTTTCTGCTTTTTTTTTTTGCTTGCTCAACAAGTTTTGCTGCTGTTTGGGGTGGGGGGGGGCATGCATGAGGGTTTCTCAATCAAAAAGAGGACATGATGCCAAAAAATTTGGGAACCACTGCTCTAGCACCTTACCTTCAGTGTGGCTCCTGTTCCCAGGCAGGTTTGCAGCACTTTAGCTCCAGCAGGCAGCACTCAGATTGTTTGAGCACCAGCTGCAGGTGAGTTTGCACAGCTACAGGTAAGGTAGGCAGGGCCCAGCAAGTCCTGGAATGGCCAGAGCCCCATATAACTGCCTGCAGGTGGTGCCCTTCTTTCAAAAATGCTGTGAGTAAGAGACATACTGATGCCAATATCTGAATCTCATTAACATTAAAGTCAATAGGATGGGATTGGTTCCAGCAACATGTTGCAATTAAACAGACATTGTTAATTTCTGGGTCTGTTAAGTGCAATCTACTATATAAGCTCTGTCTCCCCTGGGGGCAGGGGAGAGGGTTTGCTGATATAACTATACCAGCATACCTTTTGTAACAAGCTGAGCCCTAGTTACATTCAGAGGAATGAAGAAATGATGTGCTGAATGCTACCCTTTAAGTTACCACTGCTTTTGTGGTGAAACAAAACTAACATTATACCTGATAATGGTGATAGTCGATATCTTCCACTTGCTTCACCATGCCCTGTGGCCAAGTGTCTTGGCTGTCCTAGTCTCATGCACCTTCACCATTCTAATCTGTCCCTTGCTTTCTTTAGGTACAGGCAGTCCCCGGGTTACGTACAAGATAGGGACTGTAGGTTTGTTCTTAAGTTGAATCTGTTTGTAAGTCGGAACTGGCGTCAGCCGCTGCTGAAACTGATCAGTTTCAACCGCGGCTGAATCTGGATGCCAGTTCTGACTTACATACAGATTCAACTTAAGTAACCCAGGCGTCCCCAAGTCAGCTGCTGCTGAAACTGATCAGCGGCTGATTCCAGGAAGCCTGGGGCAGAGCAACTCTGCCTCGGGCTTCCTGTAGTCAGCCGCTGGTCAGTTTCAGCAGCGGCTGACTTGGGGACGCCTGGGGCAGAGCAGCTGGGGTGCTGCTGGGTTGCTCCAGTAGCGCCGAGGAGCCGCGCTACTGGAGCAACCCAGCAGCACCCCAGCTGCTCTGCCCCAGGCGTCCTGATTCAGTCGCTGCTGAAACTGACCAGCAGCGGCTGAATCAGGACGCCTGGGGCAGAGCAGCAGGGGTGCTGCCGAGTTGGTCCAGAGCGGCGCTGAAGGACCAACCCGGCAGCCCCCAGCTGCTCTACCCCAGGGGTAGGCAAGAAAAGCCTGGTCTGCTGGGGGGCACTAGCTGCCCCCCCTTCCCCCCAGCAGACCAGGGAGACGGAGAGCAAAGCCGTGGAGCACACCCGCAGCGGGACAGCCCAAGCGCGCCTGGGCTGTCCCTCTGCGGGCGTGCTCCAAGGCTTTGCTCCCCGTCTCCCTGCAGACCGGGAGAAGCTTTTTTCGCCCCGGAGGACACGGGTGGCGACCCGCCGCCCGTGAGCTCCGGGGCGAGAAAAGCCCCGTTCGTAAGTGCGGATCCGACATAAGTCGGATCCGCGTAAGTCGGGGACTGCCTGTATGTTTTCTCTATGCTCCCTATTAGTCTTAATTCACCCGTAAGCAGTGCTTCTGCCCAACAAGGCACTGTGCCACTGTTGTCTCTTATTTGTCTTCTTCAATCATGAGTCCTTCAGGGCAAAGCTGTCTTCTGCACCTGGCTCTGAGTAGGGTTGAGCACACAATCAGTGCTCGGAAGTGATTAAATACCATAATACATTAAAATTACCTATCTAAAAAACCAATAGCAGCATGGGTTATGTACAGAAACCCTAGAACAGCTTCACTCACCACTTTGCTCACATCTTCAGCCATTTCTTTATTAAGAAGTATCGCTTCAGCTTGTGGGAGCTGCATTTCATTGGAAATAATGATGCCTCCGATCACTGGCAATCCCAAGGGATGTAAAAATCAATTAAAAGTCCTTTGAAGGATATTGGCTAGTTATTACTCCAGATATCCGAGTGTTTCTCAAACTGTGGGTAGGGACCCCATTTCAGTGGGGTCACTGGGACTGGCATTAGACTATTTAGAACCTGAGACTGAAGCCGGAGCCTCAGCTCTTCTGGCAAGGGCCAAATACAAAGTCCCAGTGCCCAGGGCTAGGGCCAAAGTTGGAGCTCCACTCCAGGGCTGAAACCAAAGCCTAAAGGCGTCAGTCCAAGGTGGTGGGGGCTCAAGTTATAAGCCCCCCATTTGTGGCTGATGCCCTTGGGATTTGGCCCTCTGCCTGGGATATTGGGGCCTGGATAGGTTCAGACTTCAGTCCCTCCCCTCTGGGGTCATGCAATTATTTTGGGTGTCAGAAGGGTGTCACAGGGCAATGAAGTTTGAGAACCGCAGAGAAATTCCATTAGTGAAGGAAATAAAGTCTGTAAAATAATCCTACTAGCTGCTGCTTCAACTAGCTGCCTTACAAATCATCACCCTTAAAAAAAAAGGCAAAGTTCCTATACCGAGCTAGGATGAAACTGTTCTTCTGGTGTTGCTGGTAGTAACTAGAAATTAGAATAATAAATATGTATGAGAGAGTCATTGGTTTGGTTAGAAACATCAAATTTTATACCTGCCTGGGATATATGGATATGCACTTCAGTCTATGGGAGTGCAAATCCTTTCAAAGAAGAAAAAGCATAAAGATAAAATTACTAACCCTGGAGGAGAAAGTACAGTAGAACCAGGTAATGTGCACTTTAAGTACATGCTTTATAAAACTGACTGTTCCATCCTCTTTCCTAACAAAGATTTAATAGAAGATTCTGTAATGAGATCTAGGACTAAATTAGTTTTATAAAACATCTTTCAGTATATGACAGTTCATTTACTAACATACCACAAATTGTTACAATTAAAAACTAATCTACAATTGACGTAAATGATTAAAGTACGTTTAAGAATGCAACAATTTTTCTCCCCTTCCCCCTTTCTTTGCTCACTTTCTCACTATAACTCCAGTTCTGCAGCACCTAGAAGTGCGGATGCTTACGTCCATTCAGGGAAGTGCTACAGCCCTTGAAACCCACATAGGGCTGTGCAGACTGCACTAGTCAATCCCAGCACAGGATCACAGTCTAATTCAGGTTTCACAATGGGTGTCTCTCCATTTCCAACATGACAATGAAATTCTATGATATTTCTTCAAAAGCCACATTCTTCATGGCAAAGTATTCTTCCTTTTCCATGGGTCTTTCTATAGCTTTGAGTGTTTGCAGAGCTCCAAATATAGGCATTATGAGGTTTGCATGACAATCAGTCTTACAGAGAGGATTGATGAGGTTGTCTGGCCTGCAATGTGAAGGAGCTCAAACTAGATGATCGTGATGGTTCCTTTTGACCTTAAAGTCTATGAGAAGGGCAAACTGGGGCACGGAAAGGTTCATTGAAAACTCAGGTGCTGCAGTAAGGCCCAGATCCTCAGAGATAGGTAGGTGCCTAATTCCCATAGCAATCATGAAAGCTAGGTGGCTAAATACCTTTGTGAATTGGGGCTTAAGTCAGTAATGGAATCCATGACACTAGAGGCTTCAAATGAGTTGCACTTTCTTTTACAAGGACCAGATTCATACCAATGTTTTTATTACTTGTATCAGCAAGCTAGATGTTTGCCTCAGTATGTAACCTCAGTATTTGCCACAATGGCATGATTTATGATGGGTTAGGGAGGCAGTAGCCCCTCGCCCGAGTTTCAATCCCCTGGATTTCATACTTGAGGTCTACTTAAAGCCACATGTCTTACTGCAGAGGCAGTTCTTAAATGCAACCAAGTTTGAGCTGCTTGCAGCTTTGTCTTTGGGGCAGGGAGTTTGTTATAAAAAGAGAAAGGCAAGATGATTAAGAATAACAAAAGGCTGGGCATTCCAGTAATTGAAGGATTGTTAGATCATCATGAAAACATTGCCAAGTACTCCACTTAAAAGAGAAAGAGAAAGTAGGAATGGTGTGCTGCAGGGATCTGCATTTGGATTATGGTGTTAAAATTACAAAAGTTCTTGAAAAAAAGGCAAATGGGGACAACAAAGCTGACTGCAAAAAGGGACTTCACAAACTTGGGTGACTGGGAAACACAAAGGCAGATTGCATTCAATGTTGATAAATGCAAAGTAATGCACATGGAAAAAGATAATCCTAACTATAAATATGTGTCTCAGAGTGGGGTGCCTCTTAGGCCCCATCTGCGTTACCTCACCAAGTATTCTGGACTCTGTCTATAGCATCTATCAGCAGGGCTGTTTGGCTCAGTGGCATAGTCCATGATGCCCCCAGTCAGCAGGGCCCAGCAGCTAAGTCTATAGTATCCCCAGTGAGTGGGGCAGTAAGGCATAGTGGTCAAGTCTAGAGTAACCTCCAGTCAGCAGGCAGTAAGGCCCAGCGGCCAAGTCTAGTATTGCAATTGATGCACACTCCCTTTTGGGGGTTAATGGGGGTGTGATAAGGGGAACCAGGCCCTCCCTCTCCACTGGGCCATAGCCCCAGAGCCCTGTCAGTGATGGGGATGTCCCACCTCTAGTTCAGCAGGGAATCCGCTGCCAGATTCTTCCCCACCTGTGTCCTCTGGGCTAGTCACTCTCCCTCGCGTCCACTTGCTTCAGTAGAAGCTGCTGTGATTGCTGCTCCTGTGCTCAGGCAGAAACTCCTTCCCCTCCCATGGTCAGCTCTAAGTGAGCTGCTCCCCTGGCTTTTATACTAGGCCTGCAGTTTGAGCATGCCCAGCAGGGCCATGGAGGAGGTGCCCTCTCAGCCAAGCAGTCCTGGTTAACCTCTCCCAGGCCAGTGCAGGGTTGGTATACCCTGTCACAATATAAAATAACTGTTACCACTCAATAAAGAGATCTTGAATCATTGTGGATATTTCCCTGAAAATATCTGTTCACTGTGCTATGGCAATCTAAAAACTAAGAAGTTAACAGAATATTGGGAATCATTAGGAAAGGAATAGATAAAACAAAATACCACATTGCCTTTACATAAAATCATTGTATGCCCACATCTTGAATACTGTGTGCAGATCTGGTAAACCCAACTAAAAAAAGATATATTGAATTTGGAAAAGGTACAGAAAGAGCAACAGAAATTATTAGGGGTAAGGAACAGGTTCCATATAATGAGAGATTAACAAGACTGGAACTTTTCATCTTGGAAAAGAAATGACTAAAGGGTGGGGGATATGTTAGATGTCTAGAAAATCATGAATGATATGGAAAAATAGAATAAGGAAATGTTATTTCTTCCTTCACTAACATAACACAAGAAGCTGACCCAATTAAATGTATGGGCCGCAAATTTAAAACAAACAAAATAGATTACTTTTCACAATCAACTTGTGGAACTCTTTGCCAGGAGATGGTGGAAAAGGCCCAAACTATAACAGGGCTTCAATAACAACAACATAAGTTCAAGGAGGATAGGTCCATCAATGGCTACTAGTCAGAACAGGCAGGGGTTGTGTCCCTAGCTTCTGTTTGCCAGAAGCTGGGAATGGGCTACAGGGGATGGATCATGATGATTGCTATTCTGTTTATTCCTTCTGAAGCACCTGGCACTGGTCACTGTCAGAAGACAGGATACTGAGCTAGAAGGACCTTTGATCTGACCCAGTATGGCCATTCTGATGTTCTTATATAGAACTGAAGTGTATCTGTCCCCTTCCTGTCACCTACTAGACCCCACTCTCCTTCCAGAGCTGAGATGGGGTCTCTCTCTCTCTCTCCACAGAGTTAGTAACAACATAAGTATATACATTAACATTTTAAGGCTAACCAGTGTCCCTTATGTGACTTGCCACAAGATGTCAGAACATGTTAGTGTTAGAGCTGAATGGTCCCAATTTTTAATTATCTTTCTTTTATATAGGAATTGGATACAGTGCTCCTGTCAGCTAGCTGCTAAGTTGTCTGCCCAAAAAATAGTTTTCCAGTGCCTTAGTAGCCCCTGGATAGAGATGATATGTGCGGGGAGGGCAGATGAGGTTGGTTTCCCCTTCCCAATTTGGTGCTTGGTTTGTCCTGAGCACGTTTAGTAATACTGCTGAAGCCTCTGTCCTCAGTCTGCCTCCCCTTGCTCTACCCTCCCCACCTCCCCCATCATGGCATGTGTAAGTCAGCCTCCCCTATTGAAATCTGAAATGGCACCCCTGATTTGCCAAGCTAATTGTAAAGCCAAAATTAACCTAGCCTGCTGCATAATGAAAAGTCAGTATCTGAGATCTTGCTCTAAATGAGTTCAAAGTGCACGTTGATCCACAAAAAGTGGATCTGTAATAAGGTCTGGAGCCTTTGCTGATGCACTCTAAAAAGAGATGCTAATCTATCTCTCAGTGTTAGGTCTTAAGTTTGGTCATCTAATGTTGATGCAGAACAGTCCCAAATAGTGCTGGTGTATTTATACACTCTGCTTGGTGCCGTGAGTCAGAAGGATTGGTTATGTAGCTGGAGCACAAAGGGCATTATTCCCTGAGTAAGTGGTACTTCTGGAAGTAAGGCATGTGGTGTGGTTTGCAATACAGTGCTGGCCCTATAAGTATTGTTTCACTCTCACTTCTCTCCAACTCAGCATGTATATGTCACCAGTCACCTTTCCAGTGGGATACCAACCTGTAAGATCATCTCAGAAATTTCACAAAGTAGCATGAATATGAGTTTGTTACAAAAATGAACTAAAATATTAAAACAAAAAACAATTTTACTTATAGTCTTTATCTACAATGATTCTAGATATAGTGATGTAAACTTACTGAGTGCTTAGACCAACTATAGGAAAAATGTTTTGAAATTCTGACTATTCGGACAATGGACAGATTCATCTCAACAGTTGAAAATTGATCAAGTGTTATAATGTTTGGAGATTTGAAAGAAAACTGTGAGTAGCTATGTTTTCCTACTTAGCTTGACCCACAGTTCATTAATGTTTTTAGAAAGAGGACATCTTTCCCAAAAGATCTGGAGTTTGGATACCTGTGAGATTATGTGCATTTAAAAACAGAATGTTCTAGCAAAATGTACTGCCCTCATCTGTCCAAACTTAAACCACAAATACTTTCTAGTGGCTACTGTACCAAAAGATGCCCCTCGATCATAGTTCAGAATAAATATATAAAGTGAACATTATAAAATCAAGTAAGGCCTTATTCACCCTGCCTGTAGCGATACAAGAAGAAATTTCTACTTCTTTCTTTGACTCCAGTACTTCTTCTCTCTTTCTGTCTCCTCCAACTTAGTCCCTGATGGTCTGAATCCCTGAAGGATGAAGGATATTAGTGTTTACTGCCAATTTCTGTAAAAAAACCACTTGCCTACCCATCCATGCTGTTTAACAGAGTGCAGAGCTGATTGTCTGAGGAAGGTTTTTAATTCCATCCCTCTCAGCCCTTGTGTAGTGCCTTTCCTATAGATCCAAGCCCCAGTAGTACTGCATTAGGATTTGCTAGCCCAAATCTTTATGCCACAGTTTATGAGCGGATCTTGATTAAATACCAAGCCCATTTCTGTTACAGTTGAAGTGTATTGCAATGAAACAAATGCCTGAATCCGCAAAGGTTTCTTGTTCTAAGTTTTAAAACACTTCTTATTCAACTCCACTGTGACATATACTTATATAAGGACTATGCAAGCTAGATAAGATCTTTATTATGATGTATTACTTCTTATAGTATCATAAAACTGGAATTACCTAACTTCAAATTCTTAATTACCTAGGACAAGTGGACTGACAGTAATTGGAAAGCTTCATAGGTTATGGCTGTACAAAGTCCAGAAAATATGTATTTCTCAGCTGTGCCTGCAAACTTAATTTAAAAAAAAAATAGTAATTTTTTACATTAGGGATCAAACAACTTATTTTTCCTAATCTCAAACATCCTGAAAGTTTGACAATAGCTTTAATAATGTTGAATTTTTATTCTGGTTCAGATAGTTTAGAAAAAACAGGGAAACAATGGAATTATGGAGTAAAAGATGAGCAGAGTGTGGCAAAGTAAAAACTTAATAGAGAAACACTGGAAAAAGGAGAAAAATAGTGCAGTGAAATTCTAATGAGTACTCAGTGTGTACCAAATAATATATAGACTTTGTCCCCTTTAGTTATCTTATCCTTTGATATCAAGGAATGATTCAGATCCTGAAATACATATCACAAAATTTCTTCATGTAAAAACCAGGCTTGTTTTAATTTAAATCATGCACACGCAATCTTACCAAAAAAAGCTGCAAATTGCAATTTTGCAAACCTCAAAACAATGAGACTTGCAAAACTGGCTTTCTTCATGGTTCACTTACCACTTTTATAAAACTCTTCATCAACACTTATCTTTTATTGTACAATCTTTACTATGGTAGATAAAAGATAAAAGCCGGGATCAAAAAAGGTAAAACAACCCTACTAGATTGCTGTTTGTGTGTTATATTTTCCACATTACAGACCTCAACTTTAAATCTCCTCCTGTACCCTGTAGGACCTGAGCCTGAACTGCAGAACTGTTGTGCTAAAGCAGAGGCGGAGAACCTTTTTTGGGTTGAGGGCCACTGACCCACAGAAAAATCACTTGGGGGCCGGGAGGGCTGGACTGCCAGCACAGGCTCCCCAATGCGGAGAGAGGCCCTAAGCGTCGGGGACCAGATCCAGGCAACTCAGGGGCCATATCCGGAACTAGGTGGAGATTTCATCCCAGCTTCTAAATGCCAATGCTTATTCAGCCAGAGAAGTCACAGCCCTCTAGGGTTGTGTACAACTCCTTGATAGCTCAAATGAACCTAGGTCAAGCACCATGCACCAGTATGTAGCACTAACCTCTTTCTAGCATTAGGTCTTTCGTGAAATACATTTGTTTTCATGTCTTGCATGTTGTGCCTTTATACTCGGTGTGGTTAATTAGACGTTATTTTACCTCTATTCATATTTGTTTCAATTTTTAATCACAGATTTAAAAAAGATTCTGGCAAAGCCCCTGAATCAAATTCAGTTTTTCATGGCACTATTTATAGGGGGAGGGATAGCTTGGTGATTTGAGCATCTGCTTGCTAACTCTGGGGTTGTGAGCGCAATCCTTGAGGGGGCCATTTAGGGATCTGAGGCAAATCTGTCAGGGATGGTACTTGGTCTTACCAAGAGGGCAGCGGACTGTACTTGGTGATCTCTCAAGATCCCTTCCAGCTCCATAGGTATATCTCCATAGATTATTATTAATTTGGTTTAGGGTATGTCTACACTACAAAGAAGATCCAAGTTGCCGCTGTCGATCTTCCAGGGTTTGAATTAGCATGTCTAATGAAGACACACTAGTTTGAACTGAGAATGGCAGTCCAGTCTGGTAGTCCTGCTTCCACAAGGAATAAGGGAAGTCAAAGGGAGAGTGTTCTCTGTTTGACTTCCTACAGTGTGGACAGCACCAAAAGTTGAGTTAAGGTATTTGGACTTCAGCTACGCAGTTAACGAAGCTGAAATTGCATATCTTAATTCAATCTTAGCCCATAATGTAGACAAACCCTTAATGTGTCGTAGGGAGCAGAATGGGAGGCACATTTCAGCTCTTCTGCAACTTTTTCCTCCAGTGGCTTCATTCCTATATATGAGAAAGACAGAAAGTTACTTGACATTGAGATAAGAATTAATATTTTAGGTGATAAAAGATACTACACATGGGTGGGTTGCTTCTTGAAATCAATGAAATAAATTAGGCTCCCTGCTTAGGAGCATCTGGCACCCTTATAACCTAGTTCATGTAATTATAACTCTGTTTCTTAAAAGAATTATGTAACAATATGGTTGATTTATTCTGATGTGATTGACTTAGCAACTTAATTGGACTATGCTACATACCAGAGCAAAAATGTAATTTAATTAACTGATTCATTTGAGGATGACTGGAAGTACTACATATTATGCTTCATTTGTTTAAAGGTGTGCAATGGTTTGATCCTGCAAGGTGCTGAGCTTCCTTGACTTACAGAGAAGTGTACCCAGCATCTCACAAAGGGTGCTTAACACTATGCAGAACCAAGCTCTTGGGTTCTGATCCAAAGATCACTGAAGCTAATGAGACTCTCTTCATTGACTTCAAAGTGCATTGAATCAATCCCCAAACCAACGAAGGGTCAAAAGAAAATAGATACGTCATGGATTCTTGCAATAATGGGACAAAACATAGGGAATACTTAGACAGAAACCAAGAAAAATATTTAGGTGTTTCTCTTCTGAACTAGCAATGGTGCTCCATAATATTTCCCTCTTTCAAATATGCCTTCCCTCCCAACATGCCAGAAAAGTAGCATGTTTCATCCACAATCTAATTTGGGACAGCACTGATTTAAATGAAAGTTAGGAACCTAAATCTAAGTCCAGGCCTACGTTAAAGGGGAAGGTCAATTCAAGATATAGAACTCCAGCTACATAATTGATGTAGCTGGAGTCAACATACCTTGATTCAAGTTTTCCTGCCTTCTTCACAGTGGGTGGCTGATGGGAGCATACACTCCTGATGACTTCTTTTACTCTTCACAGAAGTAGAAGTACCAGCCACCAAAAGGGGCACCCTCTGAGTTTGATTTAGCAAATCTTATCTAGACCTAAATTGAACTCTGGAAGATAATTGCAGCAGCATTGATCTGCTGAGTGAAGATGTGGCCTAAGTATCTGTGCCTTAGTTCCTGTTGGAGAGGCACATACTGGTTCACTCTTCATTACCCTTGAACATTTACTTTCTGACTAAAAAGATGTGTAAACTCCCTCATGCCTGATCATAGTTGCTGTATTTGGCAGTGGCTTGTATGACCTTTTTGGGTCTTTTCACTTTATAGGCCAACTCAAAAGTCCTTTTATGATACAGGCAAGAGACTGTAAACTGCTGGCCATATTCTTATACCTGCATAAACAGCATAACTAATTTAATTGAAGTTGGTTGTGTACTCTGAATACATACCACTTTAAAAGAGATCAGAATCTGGCAGCTATTTCCCAAACTTTGCTGAATTACACTGGTGGTACCATCTCCACTTCTCTAATTAAATCAAAGGGAAAAACTAAATTAAAGTCACTTTCGGATCCAACTTAAATCACAAATACAAAAATAAGTCTGAAACTCCAAATTTATTATACCTAGTTATTGCAGCACATCTGGTATGAGAGATAATGTCCTGTTTTGCAGCATCAGTGACAAGGCAGAGAAAGGGAAATGAAGAACAGAGTTTCAAGTCTCAGTGTTATATTACTTTACTGCTGGGAGCAAACTCAGTCCCCATTTATCACTTTGTAGGTTTTGTGGTTTGATTTTCCTTTTTATAAGAATTATATAATAATATACAGGAGATAAAATAAGAGTGGCTGCGTAATAAATATTTTACAACTGTCAGTCTCAGCTGTGCTTCACAAACTCCTGGTATGTGTCCTCAGTGTCTGATCATAGAATCATGCAATACTAGAGCTGAAAGGAACCTTGAGAAATCATCAAGTCCAGGTCCCTGCTCTTGTGGCAGGATCAAGCACTGTTTAGATCATTCCTGATAGATGTTTATTTAATCTTGGGGTACGTCTACACTGTTTCGAGATACTTCCGGTACCCCAAAATAACTATTCCGCATCTTTGAAACAAGCCCATTATTTCAAAATATAATGGGCTCACTATTCTGATGTCCCTGTAAACCTCGTTCCACAAGGATTAATGGACATTTTGGAATATCAGTTTATTTCAAAATTAACTTGAAATAAGCTTCGCAATTTGCATAACACAAAATATGTAGCTTATTTTGAGCTAAGGGTGCAGTGTAGATGCATCCTTGCTTTTAAATATCTCCAGTGATGGAGATTCCACAACCTTCCTAGGCAACTTATTCCAGTGTTTAAACACCCTGATAGAAAGGAAGTTGCTGCAATTTAAGACCTTGCTGCAGTTTAAGCCCTTTGCTTCTTGTCCTATCATCAGAAGCCAAGGAGAACAATTTTTCTCCTTGCTCCTTGTGATACCCTTTTAGATACTTGAAAACCACTATCATGTCCCCTCTCAGTCTTCTCCTTTCCAAACTAAACAAGCCCAATTCTTTCAGTTTTCCCTCATGTTCTCTAGACCTTTAATCATTCTTGTTGCTCTTCTCTGGAAATTCTCCAATTTCTCCACATCATCCTTGAAATGTGGTGCCCAGAACTGCCTCCAATACTCCAACTGAGGCCTAATCAGCACAGAGTAGAGCAGAAGAATGAATTCTCATGTCTTGCTCACAACACTCCTGTTAATGCATCCCAGAATCAAGTTTGATTTTTTTTGCAAAAGTGTCACACTCTTGACTCATATTTAGCGTGTGGTCCACTATGACCCCTAGGTCCCAGGCTTCATTTGCATAAATTCATTTGAATTTCCCGGGCTTCATTTGCATAAAGCCGGCTGGTGCCATTTTTAAATGCCGGCTAGTTCGGACCCCGTGCCGCGGACTAGCTAGTTCGGATTAAGCTTCCTAATCTGAACTAGCTGTACACCTCGTTCCACAGAACAGTGCACGGAGCAGCAGGGACATGGCCATGGCAGCAGTGAGTCCTTAGTGGGCAAGATGGCGGCCAGGTCTGCTTCTGTGCTTGTGGTGCTCTCAGGCTTCCTGACCCAGTCATGGCTTCCCACTGCTCCATTGGCTGCTTTGTTCCTCCAGCCTGGGAGAGGGGGGAGAAGGGGAGCATGCGCACTGAGTCATTTGTGGCTCCAGCTTCTTCCCCGATCGCACAGGGGAGGCTCGGAGCTTTCTCCACCACCACCACGCCGCAGGAAGCCAGCGCTGGCTCCAATCTTGCAAGGGGCACGAGGCTGGATCACCAGCACAGGCTCTCATTTTGCAAGCCATATTTAGCTCCTAAGTGAGCCATAGGTTGCCAGCCCCTGCTCTATAAGCTCCTTAGAGCTTCAGTCCTAACCCGGGGCTCATTCTTCAATCAATCCAGTAGGACTAATCACATTATCCTGGTCCAAATAGTCTCTCATCTTGTTCTAGTCTCTCTCAAATTATCTCTCCTCTTTAAGCAGGCCTGCCCCAGTGTGGGTCTATGGCCTCTAGGCTCCTTCCCTGGAAACTCTTCACCTCTCTGGGCCTTTTTGGCCACAACTCTTCAGTGGGGCCACTGTCCCCATTCTGTCTTCATTCTAGGGTGCATCAAATCCAGGCCACTTTCCCAGTGGCTGGAGGGGAGGATCTAGGGCCATCCCTTAGTCTGGATCCCAGTCCAGCCATCCTCCATGTCCTTTTAAATAAACTGTTTTGCTGCTATAATTCCTTGGACCACTTTCCTGTGGTTCCAGCACATGCTTCCTTACCTCAAGGCTTTGTCCTGGTGGAGTCCCAGCAGGCAGTCCAGAGGACCATCCACTCTTTTGCAGCTCTCCTGATGGGCCCTGATTAGCTGCTTTTCATACAGCTATGCTAGACAGCATGGAGGATATGTATGCTTCTTTCTGGGGCAGGGCCACACAGCCTCCAGCAGTGGTCTCTGGACCTAGTATACCTCATCATACTTATCAGTTCTCCCCATGCCCACCAAATCTCTCATATGTCCTTCCTCCAAAGTAACGCCTTTCTCATTCATTCACAAGCCAGGGTTTGTTTGGGTTTTTGTTGGTTTCAAACAAACATAAACCCAAAGATATTTCATGCCACTTCCTATCTGTATTGGTGCTGAGTCTCTTGTTATAAATTCAGTCCACTCCATTGCATGTGATGCTTGTGTGATCACACCAGAAGTGTAGATAATCCCATCTGAAGAACAGTGCAGAACCTGAGGATCAAGATACAGAGCTAGACCTCCGGAAGAGCATAACAAAATTCCTATCCAGAAGTGATCCAAACATTTTATGTCAATACATATTTTCACCTATGAGCCTGAGCAGTGTGTGTATCCAAAGGAGGAAGCAGAATGTGGTAGAATGTTGAAGGCCAAGATTATAAAAGGGTTCAAAAAAGAACTAGGTAAATTCATGGAGTATAGGTCCATCAATGGAGATTAGTCAGGCTGGGCAGGGATGACTGGTGTCCTTAACCTCTTTGGCAGAAGCTGTGTGGGTGGCAGGTGATGGATCACTTTATCTGTTCTGTTAATTCCCTCTGGGGCACCTGGCATTGGTCACTGTTAGAAGACAGAACACTGGGCTTGATGTTTGTCTGACTTAGGGTGCGTCTAGACTACATGGCTCCGTCGACGAAGTAGTTTATTTAAATAATCCCCGCTTCATTAAAATAAAAATGGCCGTTGCGCTGTGCTGACAATCAGCTGATCCGGCGCAGCGCGACAGTCTAGACGTGGCACAGTCAACAAGGGAAGCCTTTGTTGACTGCTCCAGTATGCCTCGTCCTTCATGGGTGTAAGGGAAAACATGCATGAACAGACTGCACTCCTAAAACTTCTGAGATAACAAGGAAAATAAAAAGAATCAACTTTTTAATAATTATGTTTAGACCTGATTTAATATGTTTAAACTCAAAATGTTTGAATCGTTATAATAAAATATTAATTTTAAAAGAGACATTTTTTTGATACTACGATATATTGGGTATTTATATAACAGTGTTTCAAGTTCAACAATATCATATGGAAACAATTCAATGGTTCTGAATTGAAATGTTCAGAATTTTTATTGTGCTGGAAATTTCTAAAAGGTATCTTGTCCTTCTGATTTGGAGTGAAAACACATTTTGAAATATAGGACTCGCCTATGGAATAGAAATGTCATTGTCTGATCTGCTCTAATAGAAAGAGTTTCATCTCTTATGTAGGGTGCCAAGGAGGTCATCTCCACAGCTCATCAGAGAGGGGAAGAAAATCAGGGCTAGGCATTTGGCCAGTGGCCTCATAAGGGTATTTGGCGGGAGGGAGGGAGTGGGGGAGGGAGGACAAAGGAATAGGACTTAATCAAGGCCAACCCCAGACCAAATGGTGCCCCTAGTGAGGGACATCTTCGGTGCCTTCCCCTCCATGTGTTACACTTTTGAATACCTTATTTTTATTACATTTGTTTCCCATTTCACAATTTTGATGCATCATCTGCATCAAATATTTTATCCCTGTCATGTAATGTTACCTGCACAAATTTCTCTATCCCTTCCACACTGTAGGGACACACACCTTTACCCAGTTCCTAGGGCTCAAGGTGCAACCCTGTGAATTTACACACACCCTTTACCCAATTCCTAGGGCTCAGGGTGTAACAATTCGCGGGTTGGCAGGATCTTTAGACACTGAAAGAGCCTCATACAATAATGTCCTTATCCTCTAATTATTGGCAATTCCCAAACAAGCAGAATGCACATGCTAAGCACACAGTGTCATGCTCACCAATCCTGATAAAGGCAGGCAGACTTCCCCTGTTGGCCAGGAAATATCAGTCTCTCTGGTCTTAGCCTGTGTCTCAGAGGTGAGTTCTTCTTTTCCAGGTCTTCCCCCCTCCTCCTGGTCCTCTTCAGCCTTTTCTTCCTTCTGTTACTTCTGATCTTCTTTCTCTTCTCCTCCTTATATAATGAAACCTGAGTCTTGCTTAGCTATACCTTAACCAATTATTTTAGTATAATTTTACTAACCAATCATACCTCACCATCTTAATTGATTTACACCTAGCAACATTAATTATACAGCAGACAGGAACAATTACAAACCAGAGAGAGATCACACAGTCAAACAGTAGGAAAGTGTAGTGAAAATGATCATAGGATAAGGATTCCACAATATTCTCTATTGATAAGCGGTTTCTTGCCAGACAGAATGGTGTTACTTAAGTTTTCTTTACCCATCTTGAGATCTGGTGACAGTGGGGGAGCTATCAGGACAAAGTCCCCTCCTCACAGCCTGGTGTGACACTTATTAATACAATTTAGATGGAACTGTGAGTATGTGACTCCAGGCCTTACAGTAATGGCTTCTACTCTTCAGTCTGTCTAGAGAAGGTGACTTTGGTTCAGGCCTAGCATAGGCCTTCCAACATGGCTACAGAAAAGCCATATTGTTACAGTAAGACAATAAATATGCATGCTTGGATCTGTACATCTATTTGTTCATACCATGTAGGAAACTAAAAAATTGTTTCCTCTAGGCTCATAGAAATTTTAATTGTAAGATTAACTGAAATATACTAACATCAAGACATTGAACTGTGCACTGACATTGGATGATCTGGTATTAAATATTGGTACTGAAGGTGTCAGCCTTAGAATGTTAACCCTAGTTTAGAAGGTTACTTTTCTCATCTTTGCCCTTGCAAAATGAAGCCTGGTATCAGGGGTATCCAAAGACTGGCTAATGGTATTTTCAAGCAATAAAATAACAATTGATGTCAGTCTCTCATCAGCCATCATTGATAAAAGATACATTTTAATGAACCTGAGCTTCCAAAAGCTGCACTCCCCTCTTGCAGCTGAAACTAACAACACGAGCAGACTCCTCAAAGCTATCCACATATTAGGACACGTCCTTCAGCTCTACATCATGACTAAATTCGAGAACTTGGAGTGGAAAGTGCTTCCTCTGCTGTGTAACCTGACAGATGTTGTCTAATTCAACATAGAGGTCTCTATCATTGATGTTCGAATATTTCCCATGTAAAAACTTAAAACACAACAAATAGACTAGTAGCACTTTAAAGACTAACAAAATATGTAGATAGTATCATGAGCTTTTGTGGGCGCAACCCGCTTTCCCATGTGTCAGCATCCAGTGAAGTTCCATACAATTGTTCAGTATTTTCCCATCTGCCCGCTAAAAACAGAATATATCTCCTTTGCAGTGCTCTGAAGAGAGATACTGAATCTAAAGATGACACTGCATCTGACACAATCAGGCTGAGAGATTGACAACCATGAGGCATGAAGGAAGCTCTTGGATTCAGCACAAAGATTCTTTCCTGGATACCAACCACTGTTTCTTTCCCTCATGTTCAAACCATCATTGTAGCCTTGGCTATAGCAGTTCTGAAACTTTATTTTATTTCCATTCAAAGTGTTTGTGAACAATTCCATTGGGCCTTGGTCAGTAGAGTTGCCCACAGACTGGAAACAGATAAAATCTTACTTTGCTTGGATTCAGCCATCCTCGGTGCAGGAAAACTTACTGTAACTGACATCTTTTCACTAATGTGACTAATGTTGGGAGTGCAGTCCATTATTATGATAGAGTGCATTGCTTTCCCAACTTGCATCAATGTGGGATCAGGCTCTTTCCTTGCCATAGGGTCAATCAATTCATTTTGAATTGTTTGCTGCAGTCATGGCCATAACTTCTTTATGAACTACTTGATGTATTTCCCAAGAAGCTCTACCAAATCAAGGGAAGTGCTATTATGTTCAGTGAACAACTTATCCCACAAGCCCCAGAAAGCCAGAGTATTCTTTGCAATGAAGAGGGTAATTGAGATAAGACTTTCATATTCATTTCTCCAATGCTGGATTTTTACATTAACAATGCACTGGTTTTCTGTGTCCGTGCATTTATTCAGTTTGGCTATGTCTAGACTGCAAGCCTCTTTCGAAAGATACTTTCGAAAGAGCCTCTTTCGAAAGAGAGCGTCTAGACTGCATGTTGAACTTTCGAAAAAGCGGCTTGCTTTTTCAAAAGAAAGCATCCAGTGAGTCTGGATGCTCTCTTTCGAAGAAGCCCTATTTACATTGAAGAACGCCTTCTTTCGAAAGAGGAACTTTCGAAAGAAGGCGTTCTTCCTCGTGAAATGAGGTTTACCGCCATCGAAAGAAAAGCCGTGTTCTTTCGATTTAATTTCGAAAGAACGCGGCTTGAGTCTGGACGCAGGTGAGGTTTTTTCGAAAAAAGGCTACTTTTTTCGAAAAAACCCCTGAGTCTGGACACAGCCTTTGAGCCTGGACTCATCCTCCATCCATTTGGAATAGACCATGACTTTTCATGTTGCTTCAGAACATCTGTGAAGTTATGCCAGTAATTGTGAGTTCAAGCAAGATTTTAGCATTTTTGTCAACTATTTTGCAACAAAAACAGAACACTGAGTAGCTTGTTCAGTTTTTCAGCATTCTTAAGCACTCTTTCACAGTGCTACTTTGAGAAGTGTCACTTCTGTTCATATCCTCAATTTCTGTCCAACCGATTCAAAATTGCACAACCAATGTCAGAATTTAGGACCACCAGCCATAAAGTACATTCTGATTTATCTATTTGTGGTGTGCAGGTTTTGTCACTGCTGTTTCTTGTCATCATGTGAGGCTTATTCTTCATTATCAGTTCTTTCCTTTTTATGTAAACCAGATTTTTCTTCATCCTTTATGTTGCCAGGAAAACTTGATGATTCTCCATGACTTTTCTCACATTTCCATTCCTTATCTTCAGGTGAATCTAATTCCTTAGTAATGGGAGTTCCATTATGTATGCTTCACTCTTCAGTTTCTTCTGCACTGGAATAATTGCTACTGCCTAAAACCATCTTGTTCTGTTTCAGATATTTTCCCATCAAATTTGCCATTTGTTGCAAATTAGATTGCAGTAGATTGTAGCTCCTGAAAGCTTCTTTGGGGCATCTTTTATTTTCTTCAGGGGAAAACAGACAGTATTAGGGACAGCAAAAATCAATGTTCCGCAATCTTTAAAAGTCATCAAATATTACGTGTTAAGCATGGCAAAAGAAGCTTATATGCTTACATTGTTGCATTGATAGCCATGTGATAGACATCTTGGGGAATCATTAAATATATGTCCTTTATTAGTCACTGCTTACATTCTTCAAGTCTTAAAACACAAGTACACTTTCCCAATTACATAATGAAACAGGGTTCACACTATCACAGCATGGCTCTCACTTCACTTTGTTCTTATATATCACTGACAGACTGGCGATGCCCTGCCTCATATTCCTGTGAGGTGATAGTTGACAACATTCTAGGAGGTTCAAAGAAAATGTACTTCTCAGAAAATATCGAAGATTCTATGAAATTCTATAAACATCTAGAACATTCTAGGAGGTTTGTGAAAAATGAATCCACATACAGAATACCTGAAACATTGTACTTCCAACTATTTTTCCCTTTTGTCTCTAAACAATAAAAACAGCAACTTGGGTGCCCTCCCAAGCCTAGCACCACAGCAATAGCCTGCACTGCCTGCTCCCACTACAGTATTCCTCATGTCCAATGATTGTAGTAATGACCCTGCAGCACATGTGGCTTAGACCCTACCTTTGAATGGGAACTGAATATTCTTTCTCCCCTAGCTCCTTGTAGGAGCTATTTTACTTTGGTTTGGCTTATGGGCTCAGGAAAAGAAAGCACTTTCTCCACACATTGGCCTAGTGGTAGTGACTGGCATGTTCTGTAGGTGGGCCATTAAACAGTGAAATATAATCATGCCTGCAGAGATAGATTCCTCCAAAGTGGTTCAATCTGTTTTTAAAAACACAAAACTAATTACTGAATAAGTACAGTGGCTACATCTCAGATTAGCAAACTCCATGTCTGAAACATGCAGTATGTGCAAGAGAGCTCTACACAATGTTTGATAGAAAAAAAAAATCCAAAAGATTATATGAACCTCCCATCACTAGAGACATCGAACTCCTTTTGTCCTCAGAAAGCTGAACTAGAATCTGTGTTAAAGGAGGATTTAGATCATAGAATCCTAGGGCTGGAAGAGACCTCAGGAGTCATTGAGTCCAGTCCCCTGCACAAAGCAGGACCAACCCCAACTAAATCATCCTAGCCAGGGATTTGTCAAGCCAGGATTTAAAAACCTCTAAGGATGGAGGTTCCACCCCCTCCCTAAGTAACCCATTCCAGTGCTTCACCACCCTCCTAGTAAAATAGTTTTTCCTAATATTCAACATAGACCTCCCCCACTGTAATTTGAGACCTTTGCTCGTTGTTCTGACATCCATCACTACTGAGAACAACCTCTCTCCATCTTCTTTGGAACCTCCCTTCAGGAAGTTGAAGGCTGCTATCAAATTCCCCCTCACTCTTCTCTTTTGCAGACTAAATAAGCCCAAATCCCTCAGCCTCTCTTTGTAGGTCATGTGCTCCAGCCCCCTAATCATTTTGGTTTCCCTCTGCTGGACCCTCTTCAATGCGTCCACATCCTTTCTATAATATGTGGGGCCCAGAACTAGACACAATACTCCAAATGTGGCCTCACCAGAGCTGAATGAAGGGGAATAATAACTTGTCTAGAACTGTTGGAAATGCTCCTCTCAATGCACTCTAATATGCCATTAGCCTTCTTTGGCTACCAGGGAACAGTTGACTCATATCCATCTTTTCATCCACTGTAATCCCCAGGTCCTTTTCAGCTGAACTACTGCTTAGCCAGTTGGTCCCCAGCCTGTAACAATGCTTGGCATTCTTCTGTTCCAAGTGCAGGACTCTGCACTTGTCCTTGTTGAAACTCATCAGATTTCTTTTGGTCCAATTGTCTAATGTGTTTAGGTCACTCTGGACCCTATCCCTGCCCTCCAATGTATCTACCTCTCCCCCAGCTTAGTGTCATCCACAAACTTGCTAAAGGTGCAATCCATCCTCTTATCCAGGTCATTAATAAAGATGTTGAATAAAAACAGCCCTAGAACCGATCCTTGGGGCACGCCACTTGATACTGACCACCAACCAAATACTTCAGACAAGCATCTAAACTTTTGGGATGAAAACCTGACCCCAGTGAAGTCAATGACAAAACTCCCATTCACTTCACTGGAACCAGGATTTTATTCTTTATGCCTGGGGTTGGCAAACTTTTCAAACCAAAGAACCAAACTACATCAAAATTCAGAACAAAGAGCTGTATAAGAATGCCCATTTTCATGACTGAAAATATTCAACTTAATATTATTGACATAATGATTATTAATAATAATAATAATTTGTAGTGCCCTAGCAGAGGGACAGCATGCATTTTTTCCTTTTTTAGCCTTTTCTTTACTACAAAATCCCTAAAGCCTGCTTCCTATATTCTTGGCTGTGTCTAGACTACATGGCTCCATCGACGGAGCCATGTAGATTAGGGTTGTAGGCAAAGGGAAATGAAGCGGCGATTTAAATAATCGCAGCTTCATTTAAATTTAAATGGCTGCCGCGCTGAGCCGACAAACAGCTGATCAGCTGTTTGTCGGCTCAGCGCGCTAGTCTGGACGCTCCGCGGTCAACATCAAATCCCTTTGTCGACCACCCCGTTATTCCTCGTGGGATGAGGTTTACCGGGGCGGTCGACAAAGGGCTTTGATGTCAACCACGGAGTGTCCAGACTAGCGCACTGAGCCGACAAACAGCTGATAAGTGAAGCTGATCAGTGAAGCACTCAGCGCGGCAGCCATTTAAATTTAAATGAAGTGGTCATTATTTAAATCGCCGCTTCATTTCCCTTTGCCCAATAAACAAATCTATATGGCTCTGTCGACGGTGCCATGTAGTGTAGACATACCCCGTGTCCAGGATTATGCAATTTCCTACTTTAACATGAATTTTAGTTCCCTCTGGCTATGTCTACTCTGCCCCCGTTTTGTGCAAAGGTATGCAAATGAGATGAAGCTGAGGAATATCGCTGTTCCTCATTTGCATAATTAATTAGGCTCCGTTTTTGCACAAGAGGCTTTTGCGCAAAATCCCCCTCTTGTGCAAGAGCAGTTCTTCCTGAACAAAATGTGGAAGAACGACTCTTGTGCAAAAGCCTCTTGCGCAAAAACGGAGCCTCATTGATTATGCAAATGATGTGTGGCAATATTTCATGCTTCACCTCATTTGCATATTTTTTGCACAGAACGGGGGCATTGTAGACATAGGCTGTGAGTTTAAAGCAACATGAGGGAGGGTCTCTTTTCTGATGGCTGTTTCACAAACTATAAACATTGTTAATGTGGTTTTTCCACAATTTGAATGTGTTGTGCTGAATTTAGAAATAATCCAGTAAAAGCTTGTCAATAGATACAGAAATGAGTCCCAGGAAGAGATCAAATCAGTATCTGGGGAGTTAACAGTAATTCACACTAAAAATAGGAAGGAATGATAATAAACCCACTGGAGTCCCTTTTCTAGTTTGAGGCAGTTTAAGCAGAGCAACTAGATTTGAAATTATCGTCATGTAGTACAGTGCTGACAGTTTGTCTTTGAATCCACTTGCAAGTTGTAAGTTATTCAAAGTGATTGCAATTTAAGTTTGGAGTTCACCACTTTGAAAATGACTTACTTTGTAGTTTGGCAATTAGCTCTGTCTGGTAGTGGCCCTAAGCAAAAATTATCACCAATTTATGAACTTGCCTAAATTAAAGATTGGGTTTATGCACTAGTTTTCAGTGAGAGTAAGTGTTTGTAACGTTTGGGGTTCTTTTTTAAATCCAAAATCGGAGTTGTGTTTAAATTGATAAGTGGATCCAAAGATGTTTCTCTTAATTTTAGGAAACTATTCTAATTTGAAAATGCCTTAACTAGTTTATCCCTAACCCACCTTTCCAGGGCTACTGGATATAAGACTACAACATTTCAGGTTAAAGGGAAGGAAGGATGCTCCCTCCCCTTTCAGTGGTGATATGGGAGTGGGTTAACAAATTAAAGGGGACTGAAATTGGGTTTCTAAGAGGCTCTGTACTTAAGTATGTAAGGCAGTGGTCCCCAACCTTTCGGGGCTGCCGGGCGCCCGGGGGCAGAGCTGCACATGTGCTGCACGCCCGGGGCTGGCACCACATGAGTTGTGCACCTGCGACCAGCACTGGGTATGTGCCATGTGCCCAGGGGTAGGGCTGCCCATGGGCCATGCGCCCGGGGCCGGCACCATGCATGCGTTGCATGCCAGAGGTGGGGCCAGCCCAGATCATTTGGCGGGCGCACATAAATGCCCTGGCGGGTGCTGCTATGGCACTCACAGGCACCACGTTGGGGACCACAGCTGTAAGGGTATATCTACACAGCAAAGTTATTTTGAAATAACTTTGCTAGCGTCTTCACAGCCAAACTGCTATTTCGAAATTAATTTGAAATAGCATAGCTCTTATTTCAAATTTGGTAAACCTCTTTCCACGAGGAATAAGAGCAAATTCAAAATAACACTTATTTCATAATAAGGGGGCCTCCAGCCTTCCCAAGGTGCTCTGGTGGCCTCTCCAGCCTCAACCAAGAACATTTTACTCCCTTCCCCCCTCCCCAGAGCCCTTAAAGGGGTAGACTCTGGCCACAGTGCCTGTTCCAGCTCCAAGCCTTCCAGCCCAGAGCCAACAGTCACTGCCCCGACCCAGTGGCTCCAAAACATGAGCCAACAAACCACTGGCAGCCAGCCCTCCACCGCTCCCCAGGAGCAGTCTGCCAGCAACCAGGAGCCTGCCAGGTCCTGGAGAAGGTGGGTGTCTTCCTGGTCCAGAGCAGAGATCATGGACCTTATTGAGGTTTGGAGGAGATGCCCCCAACGTCCATGATCTCCACACTACACAGAGGAACGTGGCCATCTCTGGCAGGATAGTTGCCAGACTGGCCACCAAAGGTCACATGTGAACCCAGGAGCAGGTTTGCATGAAAATCAAGTTGGTCCGGCAAAACGCCCAACCCTGGGCCCTGAGCTTCCCCTCCCCTTTCCTCCCCTTGCTTCCCCCTTCCAGCTCCCTCCTCCCAGGTGTCCCCCTCCCCTCTCCCAAAATTTTTCTTTCCCTCTCCCCCCTCCTTTCCTCGGTCTCACCAGAGTTTCATTCCTCCTTCCTCCCGGTTTGTTAAATAAAGAGAGTTTGTGTTCATTAAAATACGTGTATTTTATTTGACATCAAATGGGGGCTAGGAAGGGATAAGTGGAAGGACATGAGGGAGGAATGAGGTAAAGCCCACAGTGGGGCAGACCAGGGAGGATCTTAGTGCTTCTCAGGGTAGAAGCTCTCCCACAGGGCCTCCCAGATACTGACAGCCCCCTGATAGACCTCCCGGATGGCAGGCTGCAAAAAGTGCAGCCAGGCTTGCAGCAACGCATCCAAGAAAAGAACCAGACTGCCCTTGGGCCTGTCTGGCTCCATGTTGCAGAGTGCTGTGGTGTCCCTAGTGAGAGCACCCAGAGCACGCAGAGACAAAATACTTGCTGTTCCTCATCGAGGTACACAAGCAAGCAGGGAAACCTGAGAACTGGGTGTCCAGGGGGGATCCCTTTAAGCACAGGCCTCAGATAGCCTCAGGCAGCAGCCACACAAAGTAACTCCTGACCTGATGCCCTGCTGGACCTGGTTCTGGCCGGCCTTAAATGTGATTCAGCGTCCTATCAGTGTGGACTCACTATTTCAAAATAGCAAAACGCTATTTCGAAATGCATTTTGTGTGTAGCTGCATTATTTTGAAATAACTATTTCGAAATAAGATATTTAGAAATAACACTGTAATGTAGACATACCCTAAGAGAGCTTCTCTCTCACAGGGTCACTGCAGCTCTCCATAACTCAGATGAGAAAGATCAGCACATTGAGCAGTGCACAGTAGGTGCCAATGCGACTGGCTGCTCCTAGTCACAGGGTAATAGAGTGTTGCCTTTAAAAATTAATAATACGACAGCCTCTCAATGAGTTACTTTTCTCTTTAAAAAAAAAGGAATTTTTGCATTTTGTAGGCGGCCAGTAAGACAGCAAGAAGTGTCCCAGCATGCTACTTTATGCTAGATGGCTTGAACAGAAAATGATTTAAATTTAATTTTGAAAACTGTTAATCTTTCATGCATAACATGAGAAAAATAGTACTGTCCAATCTACACTGGGGCTACGTCCAGACTGCAAGCTTCTTTCGGAAGAAGCTTTTCCAGAAGAGATCTTCCACAAAAACTTCTTCCAAAAGAGAGCGTTCACTCTGCCAAAGCGCATTGAAAAGTAATCTGCTTTATCAAAAGATAGCGTCCACATTGAATGGATGCTATCTCGCATTTAAGCTGTGATTGCTATGGATGGAGTGGCCACAAGGGCACCTGTGCTTTTTCCTCTTTCCTCTTCTTTCAAAAGAACTCTCTCCTCCCCATCCACACATGCCTTTTTCCGAAAGAGTTCTTTTGGGAAAAGGCTTCTTCCTCATAGAAAGAGGTTTACCAATGTCGGAAAATCCCCTCCGTTCTTTCTTTTTTTTCCGAAAAAACTCTGTAGTGTAGACATAGCCTGGAACAGATGAGAAAGGAGGGAAACAGAACTGTGATTCTATGTGCCTAAGGCAAAAAGAAGTGTGTATGACCATACAAATGTAGGGCTGAAAGGGACCTTGAGCTGTCAAGTCCAGCCTCCTTTGCTGACGTAGGATCACAAACTTAAACCACCCCTGACAAATGTTTGTTCAACCTGTTCATAAGAATAGGGATTCCACAACCTTTCTTTGAAGCCTACTCCAGAAGTTAATTCTTCATATAGTTATAAAGCTTTTCCTAATGTCTAATCTAAATCGCACTTGCTGCAGAGTGAGCCTATTACTTCTTGTATTACCTTCATTGGACAAGGAGAACTGTCAATCACTGTCCTTTATAACAGCCCTCAACCTATCTGAAGGTTGTTATCAAGTACACTCTCAGTCTTCTGTTCTCAAAATTAAATGTGCACTTTTTCATCCTTTCCTGTGAGGTCAGATTTTCTAAACGTTCATCATTTTAGTTGCTCTACTCTGGACACTTTCCAGTATACTCATGTCGTTCCCAAAGTGTGGTACCCAGAATTAGACATGTGACTCCAGCAGATGCCTCATGAGTGCCAAGTAGAGCAGGATAGTTGCCTCCCTGGTCTTACATAACACACTCCTGTTATTACCAGGGATGTTAAAAGGCATTTATTAAGGTAAACATAACCACTGAAAATTTCAGAGGCAGTGGAGAGGGGAGTTACTCTGATACTCAGGCAGCCCAGGTGTCTCCCCAGAAGCACCAGCTCTCCCCGTCCTCCATGCTACTACCTCTGTATCTGGGGCAGCAGCATGGGGGGGAGGGGGGAACAGGTGACTCCATGGGAGCTGGTACGCATGGGGAACCATCTTAAAAGCTGTCTTCCCACATATACCGCCTATCCCCCCATGTTGCTGCCTTAGATACGGAGGCAGCAGTGCAGGGGGAGGAGTCTGTGCTTGACCATAGGAGTTAACTGATTAGCACAGGCTCACTGGTTAACCGTGTACATGGGTACACATTCACCTCTCTAGTTAATACACCCCAGAATACACAGCTGCATCACATAGTTAAATTGATTTCAATCTGTGATCTACTTTCCCATTTTGTAGTTGAGTTGTGCACTTCATTTTTCCTTCCTAAGTATAATACTTTGTATTTGGGTTTATTGAGTTTCATCTTGTTTTGTTGTTCATCTAATTTTGTCAAAGTCATTGTGAATTTTCAGTCTTGCCTCCAAAAGATTTGCAATCCCTCTCAGCTTGGTGTCCTCAACAAATTTTATAAGCATTCAGAGAGTTGGCACTAAAGGTTGAAAAACGGGAGTAATTCAGTATTGAGTAGTCCTAGTTAACTGATCCTCAGTTGGTGTAAATTGACTTGGTCCCAGCTGCTTGGGTGACCAGTGTGGCTCCTGGATTAAATGCAGAAGATGCTAATGACAGGTCAGATCAAGATAAGCATTATGTGCTAGGTTCTGTAGTGTTCCTGGCATATCATTGCCACTTATTCCATTACCTTAAGTTAATGAACAAGAGTGATACACTGTTCTGCCATGGACACCATAGGGCTCAGCATATTCCACCTGGATTCGTTTTTCAAGCTGGATTCTAGAAATGGGAGATGAAGACACTTAGTACCTCATAGGATCAGCTCCCCAAACATTGTGTTTGATGGCTTTGAAGGTGTATCCTGTAAACATCTGCATTTTTATTTCATGAGCGTACATAATACTTATCCCCATGCTCAACAATAAAGATTATCATCTACCTAGCAAGATGCATTAATGCAACTTGAAACAAAGTGCTTTGAAGTCTATATTTCATGTCTCTCTTCTCACCATCCTGATTGGCCACTGAAGGCAAGAGAGTCTGAGATCACATGGTGCTTCATAGGAATGGGCTCTTGATTATTTTTCTCACTTCAGTAATGTGTTATAAGGCTCAGCCATCAATGAAGCAGCAAAAAAAAGTGTATGGCTTAGTTAAATAATGGTGTTTGAAGCCTATTAAAATAACTGCTTGTCTTAAAATAGAATTAATTAAAATGTACAAGAAAAATACAATTCATTTACATTTTATACATCATCCCACTGTGGACTTTTCAAAACACATTCCCAAGAAGTAATATTTTGGGCAGTGTGGTGTTCTCAATACTGACATTAAAAGCAAGGATGAATATTAAACTCTTTCAAATTTTGGCTCTGGAACTATTGTTAGATATTTCATAATCTATAACTCTGGTCATTGCTGTTTTGGAAGGTAATTGCATCAGAGATCTAACTTTTGACAGTATCCAAAGTGTCTGGAAATAGTTTGCTCCAGCACCTTTGTCTTTTAAAAACCATTTGGGGCTTGTTATTTTAATCCTTGTGCAGACTGATTTATCACTTCAAACATCTGTCAGCTGTGCTTTGTCTTGAAACTGATAGTGATAGTGCTGCTGATTTTTCAACAGCAGCTGTTAGAGGTTCATTAGTTAGACTCTCAAAGGGTACAGATAACTGTAATATTTTTCTTTGTTAATGATCTCTTACGTGTTATAATAATACAAATTCTGGAATCCACTCAAAATGTGCAGCATTTCTTTGTATTTCTAGCTTGCTAAAACTCTTAGGGCTTTTTATATTATTACAATTTTTATTTTAACTACTTCATGGGAGAAAAGAGGTGTTGTGTTGCAGCGTTAAATACGCATTCAAAGCAATATTTGCTATTATGTATTTATAGGCGAAGTGGGCCAAACCAGGGGCCAAACATTCTGATCCAAACAGGTTCCAAGTTCTAGGGGGTTAAGTTTGGAGCTATGTATATTCAAGGCCCATTTCTAGTTAAAATTTTGTAAGCCATAGAGAGTATAGGTGACTTCACTAATATCAGGAGATTTATTTCTAGTAGGTGCTACTGATTTCCTTGAAAGTATCCCATGCACCCACCCTATAAACTATTCTTAATTATTAGCTTTGCTGTTATTCTGAAAATATATTCCCTAAATCTCTTCCAAGGTTGCTTCTATTTAAGTGCTATAGTAACTCGGGCAAGAAGCTCCTGGGGACTGGAACATCTGTGAACTCTTCTGAAGTTCGGAGCATATCAGCACTACTGCTGGTGCAACCAGCAATGCTAACCAACAGATAATTACAGCTTGAAATTAGTATTTTAATGAACTGATCTTAGCAAATGTAAAGTGAAATCTCCCAGGCATTAAAGAAAGCAGCAAGAGAGAAAATTATTAACTATAAAGTTCAACAGACGGATGGCCAGCAGGTGATAGTTTGGCAAAGAGTATGAAGTGTTCCCATTTGCAATCCCTACTTTTAGGGCCTAGATCTATGAGGTGCTGAGCAGCTTCTGCCAGTGGCATTGTGACTTCAGTGTGGGATAAAGGCAACTCAGCATCTTGCAGGATTAAAAAGGGGAGTTGAAACATTTTCTAATTCAGCTAAATGCATTTAAGAAGCTGGTTTAGATCCCAAGCTTCTTCTGAAGCCATCAGTTCTGCCATCTGAACCACATGGGCAGATATGCAGAAGTCCCATGCAGAACAGGTTGCAGGATCACGACATATATATGTAACTGAGGCAGATGTTGACTCAGTAACAATATCTGAAAATCAGTTCGGCTATGTCTACACTCGTGGCTTCTTGCGCAAGTAATATGCAAATGAGGCTAAGCGTGGAATATCGCTGAGCCTCATTTGCATACCTAATGAGCCACCATTTTTTTCAGAAGAGGCTCTTGCGCAAGAAGGAGCGTCTATACTGCCCCTTCTTGTTCAAGAAAAACCCTCTTGCACAACGCTGTTCTTCCTGAAAAGTAATAGGTGTAATGGCGTTGCACAAGAGGGTTTTTCTTGCAGAAGAAGAGGCAGTGTAGATGCTCCTTCTTGCGCAAGAGCCTCTTCTGAAAAAAATGGTGCCTCATTAGGTACGCAAATGAGGCTCAACGATATTCCACGCTTAGCCTCATTTGCATATTACTTGCGCAAGAAGCCGTGAGTGTAGACATAGCCTGCCTGTTTACATGTCCTCCAAAGTTCCAGGCCTGGGGTTTTTCTTTGCATTAGCTGATGACACAACTAAAACCAAACTGTGGTAATTTGAGTCTTTGGAGAAGGAAATTTAAGACAGGAAGGTTATAGCACTTCATTATTTCCCTTTTAAAATGTATTTATGAGTAATCTTAAGCCTACATGGTTCAGGAATCCTAAAACAGGAGTTTCGTCAGGAAAGGCCCAAGTTATAGGGAGAAAATGTAAAGAGCACAGCTTTGGAACATATGTGAACATTCAAACTTCTGGGCACATACCAGCAGCCTGTTTCTAACAATTGAATCTCAACAGGAAACACTTGCTGGAACCAGGGCTGAATTGAGGCAAACCTGTACCATGGGCAGATGCTCCCTTCCTTCCACAAGAGGCAAGAGGAGTGGTGTGAAGTCTTCTTTTGACCTTGGAAGTAAGAGTAGAGGCTCCCAGCTCTTCCCTGAGCAGCCAGGGTACAATGATTGGCTGGCAAACTGAAGATTTCTCTTCTTACCACACAGTTCTCTGTTTGTATGGCCCTCCACAGTAATGGGCCCTGGAGATAGCACCCCATTGGCTTGTTTGGTGCAGTTGATAAGAGGCCAGAAGGGATTATGGTGATAATATAGTCAGACCTTCTTTATATCACAGGCCAAAACACATCCCTAACATAACTCCAAGAGCAGATCTTTTAGTAAATATCCAGTCTTAATTTGAAAATGGGCAGTGAGAGAATCCACCATGACTCTTAGTAAGTTTTCCTCATGGTTAATTATTTTCAAAATTTACACTTTATTTCCATCTGGATTTTTCTAGATTTAATTTTCAGCAATTGCATCATGTCATACCTTTCTCTCCTGCACAGAAGTGCCCATTTTTTAAACATTTGTTCCCCATGTAGGTACTTACAGAGGATAATCACATCACTCAAACCTCTCTTTAAATTTTAGAAATTTAAGAAAATGTTAAACTAAAGAAGTTGACTCTTTCTAGAACTATTGTTCCGGGCTCTCTGAAGGATCAGATGAATATTGCTGCATCTGTTACAGTCATATATTTTTAAGCTTTTCTTTGTAGTTAAGAGGGCTGGAAACTCACTTAAAAAGCAACCTGGGGCCCAAGATCTCAGCCTTTCCCTGGCCTTTGGGCAGGTTACTCCAGGACTACCTAATAGAGGATTTCTCTCTTTGAAGTAGCTGGTACTGGACTTTGCTGCAGACAGATTGCCAGAGTAGACAGATTGCTGGTCTGATCTAGTATGCTAGGTCCGATCTCAAATTGATTTTTTAAAATTATATTTCAATTGTCATTCCAGTTGATATTTAAGGTTAATTTTTTGAAAAATAAGATTTTACTGAACTAAAATTTCTATACCGGCCACTAATTGCAAGAAAGAGTATATAAAAAACAGTGATTATCCAACCAAACATTTTCATTGCATTTTTATCCAGCAAAAAAATCACAGGATATTTTATAACAATATCAACATTTCTTTCTCTATCTCTGGAAAGTAACCTAGAAGGAAACATGGGATCTGTTTTGCAGTGCACAGCAACAAAACATGAGAGTTTAGGGCAAGGATGTGAAGAGCTGTTTTCATATTGGCAAATGATTGAAGCATATTTTAAATCCAAAGAGATTAAGGAAAATAATAACAAAAGTAAAGTCTTCCTGAGTAATTACAGCATGTGTTTTCTTTGAGAACAGGTGGGAAGCAGTTCAGAAAACAAAATGGCTGTTATTTCAGGAAACAAATAGATTCATTCAAAATACAGATCATACTATAAGTGCTATGAACCCTGCAAGCATTTTATTTAACATTTAGGATACGCAAAATGAAATGACTAGAGCTGATCGGGAAACAGCATTTTTCAAAAACAAATTTGGAAAGGAATCCGTTTTTATTTTTTCACAGAAATTTTGGGATTTTTTTTAAGAAAAATGTTTGTATTTGAAAAATCCATTTTCCCATCAAAACAACAGACAATTTTAAACAAAAGTTAGCCTTTTCTGCAAAAAGAAATGTTCATTTAGAGAAAAAAGCCATATTTTACTAAAAAAGAGTTTGTTGCAAAAATGTTGGCCATCTGCAATAATTACTCAAATAGGGATCTGGGTTGAACATTATCTAGAGGTAATAGGTCCAATATTGTGAAAGCTGCCATTAAACCTTTAATGACCCCTGACACTAGGATCTTGGGTTTTCTTCACATCTAAAAGGCAGTACTTCCAACAGAAGCATCCCTTATGCAACAGTGAGTCACTAATGACCCATAAGAGGAAAGAATGCTCTATACTAAAAACCAACCCAGCTTCCTGAAGCAAACTGCACTTCATTTGAGATCTCTCATCTACGCACTGAACAGTCTCACATCTGCTTAGTTTAGACGCTATAGTGAGCTCACAGCCTAAACTGGAACATCTGCAAACACTGAGCTGGTATATTTTTAGTATTTTTTTTTTTTACCTTTTTTTAATGTTACTTTGTGCGTTCATCAAAAATGAAAAAAGCCTCTGATTCCTTAACCCTTAGCTATATATTTTATATATATCAAAACAAAGCAAAAAATGGCAACGTGTCTTTCAATAGTGCTCAGAGCTCCTGCATTACTGGCACCAACTTAAAGGAAGAATTTGCCATATTAAATATGAGGAGAAAAAAAACAATACTGAGACCAGAGATTTTCTTGTATATTTCCAATTTATATTTTCTGTGTTATCTTCTGTGCAACTTGTAAAAGGTATCTGAGAAAGGCTAAAAGTTAAATAAAGCTTCAGGCAACTGAGGAAAGTTTGCAACTGTTTTCCTGCCTTCCTTCAGATGGTTGAGTTCCTATTGGTACTTATCAGTATTAATAGCTTTTCAGACAATGATGTATTATGTCAGGAAATATTAATATCCACAATTAATATACTGATATATAGTTTGTGTCTGTCATTTCTCATTCCCTTTCTGTCACTTTCCTATTATACTGCTCTGACAATTCCCTAAAGATTCAGAAGAGAGATGGCTTTGGGGAAGTCATACCACTAATCATTAATAGCAATATGTTGTGCAGCAGAGATTGTTTTGGGGTTTGTCAGCAGGGATGATACTATCCTGTGTCTTCTCTACAGGGAAGGAAGTTCTTTGTAAGATTCATTTACAAGCAGAAAATTTAATGGGCTGCAAAGTTCGATCATGAGGGGGTTTTTCTGCTGAAGCAGCTTGTCATTTTAGTGTTAACTACGGGAGACAGGACAGACTTGTTAAAGCAATCCAATTATATAACCTATTGAACAGGGGATTTCTGGCCACCTTTCATTAGTGCAGCAAAGTTGCAATGGCTGTAGCTGCTTTTAAATTCCCCAGCTGCAAAACAACGTGCAAATCCCAAATATAGGAAAGAACTGATTTTTAGAGGTGCTGTGCACCCACAGACTTTGCATGGTATGTAGGGTGCTCATGGCTTCTGAACACTCATGGCCTTTATTGCAAGGCTTTCCTTACAAATAGATTACCTTTGCTGAAATATGCTAAAATATATTAATTCATTTTAGGATATTGTCTCTTAAAATTTGACTAATTATCAAGCAAACGAATACCATATTAGTGACTGCTACTGTTTTTTAACTAGGCAAGAGCAAATAGCTCAAAGATTCCATGATCTCTTAATGGAGGTGGAAGGGAAACCATGGGGACTGGCTGTTATTTACGACTTAAGAGGAGTGAACTGTCTGCCCTCTTTCCCATACCTTGCTTTGATTAGCATGCAAAGGTGAAAGTAAGGGGGTGTGCCCCAGTGCAAAGCTGAGCAAGAACTGGCTGAACTACAGCAAAAGCCAGCAGGGAGCTATATAAAGAACTGACAGGAACCTGGGTTGTGATAAGACAGTACCTGTAAGACAGGGCTACTCAATACGCAGCCCGTGGCCTGTTTGCAGTCCACAGTGAAGTTTGGGTTTATGGAGGGCTCAGCACATGGCCTGCAGGTGGGATCCTTTGAACATGGCCTCCACTGGGAACACACTTCGTAATGGTTAGTCAATATAATGGTCCTCTGTTGATATGTATTTTAGTAGTTAAATTCCTGAACTGTCATTGTTCATTAAAAGTGCTGTCATATGGGTGGAAATCGGGTAAATACTGAATTTTAGTAATAGCAGCAGAACTGAGGGTATGTCTACACTACAAACTTAATTCGAACTAACGTCCGTTAGTTCTAAATAACTTTGATAGGCGCTACACTAGCGCTCCGCTAGTTCGAACTTAATTCGAACTAGCGGAGAGCTTAGTTCGAACTAGGTAAACCTCATTGTATGAGGACTAAGCCTAGTTCGAACTTACCAGTTCGAATTAAGGGCTGTGTAGCCCCTTAATTCGAACTAGTGGGAGGCTAGCCCTCCCCAGCTTGCCCTGGTGGCCACTCTGGCCAACACCAGGGAAACTCTATTGCCCCCCTCCCAGCCCCGGACCCCTTAAAGGGGCACGGACTGGCTACGGTGCCTGTGCCAGGTGCAAGCCTGCCAGCACCCAGCCAACAGACCCTGCACCTGGCACGGCTCGAGCCAGCCACCTAATGCCCCCCAGCCCTCCCCCTCTTCCCGGGACCAGGCTGGCGGCTCCCGGGAGCTTGCCCAGGACTGCAAGAGGCAGGCACCCACCTGGTCCAGTGCAGACATCGTGGACCTCATCCACGACCTCCGCACTAGGCACAGGAAAGTGGCCGTCTAGAGCAGGAGAGCTGCCAGCCTGGCCACCCAGGACCAGGTGTGTATGAAAATCAAGGTGGTCCACTGAGACCCCCGACCCTGAGCCCTGAGCTTAGAATGGCCGTACTGGGTCAGACCAAAGGTCCATCTAGTCCAGTAGCCAGTCTGCCGACAGCGGCCAACCCTACGGACCCTGGAGGGGATGGACCAAAGACAGGGTATGTCTACACTACCCCGCTAGTACGAACTAGCGGGGTAATGTATGCATACCGAACGTGCAAATGAAGCCCGGGATTTGCATAAGCCATGAGGCATACAGATAGTTCGGAGTAGCTTGCTAGTCCGAACTATCTAGCCCGTGCCGCGTGTAGCCGCGCGGAACGGGGTTCGAACAAGCCGGCATTTAAAAATGGCGCCGGCCGGCTTATGCAAATAAAGCCCGGGAAATTCAAATCCCGGGCTTCATTTGCACGTTCGGTATGCATACATTACCCCGCTAGTTCGCACTAGCGGGGTAGTGTAGACATACCCCCAGTGACCAAGCCATTTGTCTCGTGCCATCCCTCTCCAGCCTTCCACAAACTTCGGGCAGGGACACCACTCCTACCCCTGGCTAATACCACTCCATGGACCCAATCTCCATGACTTTATCTCACTTCTCTTTAAACTCTGTTCTAGTTCTAGGCTTCACAGCCTCCTGCAGCAAGGAGTTCCACAGGTTGACTATTTGCTTTGTGAAGAAGAACTTTCTGTTATTAGTTTGAAGCCTGCTATCCATTCCTTTCCTTTGGTGTCCTCTAGTCCTTCTATTATGGGAACTAATGAAGAACTTTTCTGTATGCACTCTCTCTACCCCACTCGTGCTTTTATAGACCTCTATCATATCCCCCCTCCATTTCCCCTTTTCTAAGCTGAAAAGTCCCAGTCTCTTTAGCCTCTCTTCATATGGGACCTGTTCCAAACCCCTGATCATTTTAGTTGCCCTCCCCTCTCCCACCCTCTCTCTTTCCCTCTCCCACCTCCTTTTCCCAGTCTCCCCCAGTTTTGTTCAATAAAGAGAGATTCTATTTTTGAGCACAATTGTCCTTTATTTTGTACATCAGGAAGGGGGGCTAGGGAGGGGTAAGTGGAAGGGGGTGAGGGAGGAATGGGGTACGAGCCCCCGATGGGGAGGACTGGGCTGGTTCTGTGGGCTTCTGGGGGTGGAACCTCTCCTGCAGCCCCCCAATTGCCACCTCTCCCCAGATGGCAGCCTGTGGCAAGGACAGCTGAGCTGATGGCCAAGTGCTGTGATGTGCCCAGTGTGGGTACTCTGGGCAATCCATACCAGGACTGCTTTGCAAGCGGGGCACCTCTGAGAACTGTCTGTCCGGGGTGGGGGTCGGGTCCCTTTAAGCACAGCCCTCGGCTAGCCTGAGACAGCAGCTCCACGCTCTAAGTCCTCATCTGATGCCCTGCCAGCACTGCTTCTGGCCATCCTTAACCCCAGTTCAGGGTCCACTCTGTGGACATGCTAGCTCGAATTACCAAAACGCTAATTCAAACTAGTTTTTTAGTCTGGATGCGTTAGTTCAAATTAGCTTAGTTCAAATTAACTAATTCCAACTAAGTTAGTTCGAATTAGCGCTGTAGTGTAGACATACCCTGAGTTAAAAGGGGCCTGAATGTTGTGTAGTCTTGCCTTTATCTTTGTGTTCATGCCCATCAGTGTGAAAGAATCTATTTGCATATATATTTACATGTACATGCAACCATACTTAAGTTGCAGCCCTCTGCATGTGCAGCATTGTTGTGGCCCCCAGAGCTTCCAAAGTTGAGTAGTCCTACTGTAAGAAATTTAAGTTCCTTTCACCCGTTAGCATGGTTGACATTGTGGCAGCAATTTTTGTGGGATTTTTGCATTTCCACTGAGAAATAATTACTTCAAATGGACAAATGCAAAACAAAACTCAGATTGCTCTGCTAACCAAAGTAAAGAGGGAGGGTCTTTAGTACTACTTGGCTGCATCTAGACTGGCATGATTTTGCACAAATACTTTTAATGTAAAAGTTTTTCCGTTAAAAGTATTTGCGCAAGAGAGTATCTATACTGGCATGTGCCTTTGCGCAAAAGATTTGCTTTTGCGCAAAAGCATCAGTGCCAGTGTAGACGCTGTCTTGTGCAAGCAAGGTCTGATGGCCATTTTAGATATCAGGCTTTCTTGCACAAGAAATTAACTTGGCTGTCTACACTGGCCCACTTGTGTAAGAGGGCTTATCCCTGAGTGGGAGCGTCGGAGTATTTGTGCAAGAACCACTGATTTTGTACAGTACAAAGTCAGTGTTCTTGAGCAAATACTCGCGGCCAGTGTAGACAGGTGGCAAGATTTTGCCAGTCTAGATGCACCCCTTGAGTCTTTCTGTTATCCATAGTTTTAACCACAATTCTTTTCTCTTTAGTCTAATTCTAGCAAATATAGGGCCTAACCCTGACATTAAAAATTGTGTATTTGACCCCCATTTTAATGCTAACCTACATTCCCCCATTCAAAACAGATGTTTTGCTTTTTACAGTGAAAACCTTCTCTCACTATGAATGGTAAGATACTAGGAAAGGGTATGTCTACACTACAGCGCTAATTCGAACTAACTTAGTTCGAATTCGTTAATTCGAACTAAGCTAATTCAAATTAGCGCATCCAGACTTAAAAACTAGTTCGAATTAGCGTTTTGCTAATTCGAACTAGCATGTCCACACTGAGTGGACCCTGAACCGAGGTTAAGGATGGCCGGAAGCAGTGCCGGCAGGGCATCAGAGTAGGACTTAGAGTGTGGAGCTCCTGTCTCAGGCTAGCCGAGGGCTGTGCTAAAAGGGACCCGACCCCCCACCCCGGACAGACAGTTTTCACGGGTTTCCCTGCTTGCAAAGCAGTCCTGGCTTGGAGTACCCTGAATGCCCACACTCAGCACATCACAGCACTCGGCCATCAGCCCGGCTGCACTTGCCGCAGGCTGCCATCCGGGGGGGGGTGTCAATCGGGAGGCTGCAGGAGAGCTTCTACCCCGAGGAGCCCGCAGACCCACCCCAGTCCTCCCCATTGGGTGCTCGTACCCCATTCCTCCCTCACCCTCTTCCACTTACCCCTCCCTAACCCCCCTTCCTGATGTACAAAATAAAGGACACGTGTGTTCAAAAATAGAAACTCTCTTTATTGAACAAAACTCGGGGAAACTGGGAAAAGGAAGTGGGAGAGGGAAAGAGAGAGGGTGGGAGAGGGGAGGGCAGCTAAAATGATCAGGGGTTTGGAACAGGTCCCATATGAAGAGAGGCTAAAGAGACTGGGACTTTTCAGCTTAGAAAAGAGGAGACTGAGGGGAGATATGATAGAGGTCTATAAAAGCACGAGCTGTGTGGAGAGGGTGCATAAAGAAAAGTTCTTCATTAGTTCCCATAATAGAAGGACTAGAGGACACCAAAGGAAATGAATGGGTAGCAGGCTTCAAACTAATAACAGAAAGTTCTTCTTCACAAAGCAAATAGTCAACCTGTGGAACTCCTTGATGAAGGAGGCTGTGAAGGCTAGAACTAGAACAGAGTTTAAAGAGAAGTGAGATAAAGTCATGGAGGTTGGGTCCATGGAGTGGTATTAGCCAGGGGGTAGGAGTGGTGTCCCTGCCCAAAGTTTGTGGAAGGCTGGAGAGGGATGGCACGAGACAAATGGCTTGGTCACTGTCTTTGGTCCATCCCCTCCAGGGTCCCTAGGGTTGGCCGCTGTCGGCAGACTGGCTACTGGACTAGATGGACCTTTGGTCTGACCCAGTACGGCCATTCTAAGCTCAGGGCCGGGGGTCTCAGTGGACCACCCTGATTTTTATGCACACCTGGTCCTGGGTGGCCAGGCTGGCAGCTATCCTGCCCTAGATGGCCACTTTCCTGTCCCTAGTGTGGAGGTCATGGATGAGGTCCACGATGTCTGCACTAGACCAGGCGGGCGCCTGCCTCTTGTGGACCTGTGTAGGCTACCGGGAGCCGCCAGCCTGGTCCCGGGAAGAGGCGGAGGGCTGGGTGGCAGCGGGTGGCTGGCTCGTGCCGTGCCAGGTGCAGGGTCTGCTGGCTGTGTGCTGGCAGGCTTGCACCTGGCACGGGCACCGTAGCCAGCCCGTGCCCCTTTAAGGGCTCTGGGGCCGGGAGGGGGGCAGAAGAGTTTCCCTGGTGTTGGCCAGAGTGGCCACCAGGGCAAGCTGGGGAGGGCTAGCCTCCCGCTAGTTCGAATTAAGTGGCTACACAGCCCTTAATTCGAACTAGTTAATTCAAACTAGGTGTTAGTCCTCCTGGAATGAGGTTTACCTAGTTCGAATTAAGTGCACCGCTAGTTCGAATTAATTTCAAACTAGCGGTTTGCATGTGTAGCACCTATCAAAGGGTATGTCTACACTACCCCCCTAGTTCGAACTAGGGGGGGTAATGTAGTCATACAGAGTTGCAAATGAAGCCCGGGATTTGAATTTCCACGAGGCGTACAGCTAGTTCGGATAGGAAGCCTAATTCAAACTAGCTAGTTCGTGCCGCGTGTAGCTGCGCGGCACGCAGTCCGAACTAGCCGGCATTTAAAAATGGCGCCGACCAGCTTCATGCAAATGAAGCCCGGGAAAGTCAAATCCCGGGCTTCATTTGCAACTTCGTATGACTACATACCCCCCCTAGTTTGAACTAGGGGGGTAGTGTAGACATACCCAAAGTTAATTCGAACTAACGTGTGTTAGTTCGAATTAACTTTGTAGTGTAGACATACCCAAACAGAGTGGCAGAAAATAAGTGGCTGTGGCTCACATTTTTTTGGTCAGATCTAGGACAGGTCTGGCTAAATGGGGAATAATAGCTACTGAGCAGTACATCTGAGTTTGTCTAAGCAGGAGAGCCTGAAACAACTACATATGCAATTATAAAGACTGGTATAGTGCGCAAAAAAATGCTGAAAGGTGGACGCAGTGAATGAGGGTGCTCAGTGAAACTTCAGTACTTGTCCTGGCCACAGAACCAAACCTTATTCGCCATTCAGAGTACCAGGAAAGCTCCCCTCCCTCTGCCCAGACCTCCATGAGTACCCTGCCTCTCCTACCCAGACCCCAAATACCCTGCCTCCCTACCCCACTGCCCAGACCTCTACAAGTATCCTGCCCAGTGCCCCACCAGCAACCTGCCCCCTACCTCAGCCCCCACCAGCACCTTGCCCTCTGGCCAGACTCCCACCTACACCCTGCTCAAGGCCCCACTAGCAACCTGCCTTAGCCCCAGCCCCCACCTGCACCCTGCTCCTGTCCCTGGCCAGGTCCCATACTGCACCCTGCCCAGACACTTCCAGCACCCTGCCCTGGTCCCCAATAGCACCCTGCCCTTGCCCCCAATAGCACCCTGCCTCCTGCCCAAACCCCCACCAGCACCCTGCCCCCAGGCCAGACATGATACATTACCCTGCTCCTGACCAGGGCCCCACCTGCCACAGCCTCCACCTGCACCCTGCCTCCTGCCCAAACCCCCACCAGCACCCTGCTCCTTCCCAGGACCCCACCTCCTCCCTGCCCCAGCCCCCACCAGCACACTTCTTCTGCCCCCTGCCAGACCCAATCCAGCATCCTACCCAGAGACCACCAGCACCTTGCCTCTGCCTCATGGCCAGACACCCACCAGCATTCTGCCCCTGCCTCCTAGCCAGACACTCACCAGCACCCTGCTCCTGCCCTCTCCCTCCTAGCCAGACATCTACCCCCAGCTTGCTCCTGTACCCTATTTTCCACCCAGATTCTGCACTCCATCCCTATCCCACTCACTGGAACCCTCATTTTTGGCCCCACCTCAGAGTGTAGAAGGGCCCACAAATTCCACTAACCATGTAAACCCAGACAAATTAATCTGCCTGAGGCCTTTTACCTCTATCCTACCTACCTTCCCCACATGCGGCTGGGGTGCCAGGGGAGGGAGGTGTCTCAGTTGGGGCCACATCAGTGAGGCTTGGTGACGGGGGATTGGAGGGGTAGTTCTTTTGCATCTCACTTGTGTGGCCCCGACTGATTTTTCTATGGGTCAGTGACTCCTGACCCAAAACAGGCTCCCCGCCCCTCCCATAAATAAAGACGATGCTGAAACGTTTGTGTTGGACATAATATTTTATTTAAAAACTAGCTGGACTTACCCAGTGTTGCCCGGGAAACCGGAGGAATAAAATTTAGAAAAACAGAAGCTGGTCCTGACAGCCTCCAGCCACACCACAGCTGCCAGTGCCTGACATCTGGCCATTAGGGCAGACCCCCATGTTTTTCTACTACTGCATAAAGCAAAATCTCTGACTCAAAAAAGAGGCATTTCAATGTTGAGAATCAGAGCTATTAGACTTGGCAAACTTAGATACAAAAGTCACAGTAGAAACTATGCCTCTGTTTTCTTCCCATGTGATGTGTCTTGGAGCCATTAAAAGCTCCAGTGGAAGGGAGAGCCCCCAAATCACCATGGCTTGTTTCGCCACCATTGCTGGAAGCATATGGAGGCCCCTTTTCAATAGTGAAAAGTTTTGCTTCCTATCAGATGGTATTTTTGCTAAATTATCCTTGTAGAAGCTAATGGTTTTTTGGTAGGGGATAGGCATGATGGGTCTACAAATTCTCATCCAAGAGCTGAGTATAGGGATGCCTCAATCAATGGGGCTGGCCCAACTGAATCGGAGAGATTTCAAGGTGACACCTCAAACTCTTCTCCCCCCTTTTTTGATGCAACTATGAGTCAACTACCTGAGCCTGCTGGCACCTCTATAGCCCCTCCTCCAGCACCACCCCCTTGACCAGCTGCACCTCCTATGGACTGCATCTCTCCCCCCCCCCAATCATTCAGTATCAAACCCAGGACCAGTGTCCAGATTTGAGGGATCCCCCCACCCCAGCCTTGGATTAATTTCTCACCCACCCAGCATCATCCAGTGCTGCCCTTTGGGCCAGTGCCCCTCAAAGGAGACCCTCCACCCCGCCATGGGCTTCATTTCTCACTCACTCCCTGCAGGATTGTCCACAGCCCCACTTCCTTCATCCCTCTGCAATCCTGCCCTCCCCCCACTCACTCCCAATGGTCCAGCCCCCCTGGAGCAGTCCACACCCCAGTGATCCAGCCTCCCCAAATCTTTCCCTCCCCCCTACACATACCCCCCAATGGTCCAGACCCCCAATCCTGCCCTCCCCCTCTTGCTCCCAATGGTCCAGCCCCCCCGGACCAGCCTGCCCCCCAATGATCCAACCCCCCAATCCCGCACTACTCCCCACTCTCCCCCAATGGTACAGCCCCCCCCAGACCAGCCTCCAGGACCCCCCCCACGACTACAATCCTGCCCTATCCCCCCATTGGCTTCCTTCCCCCCCCCCCCCCGCTCTCACCTCCGGGTCCCCGATGCGCCTCCTTCCAGACATTTTTTTCAAAGTGGCAGCTGAGCGGTAACACCAGCCCCGCCCCCTCCACCTAGAGCGAGCCCCAGCAGCAACCCGCCTACCTGTTGGTCGGCCGCTGGGCCCTGAGCCAATCGCAGTATTGAAGAGGGGCCTCCATATGCTTCCAGCAATGGCAGGGAAGCTGCTTCTCCTCGCACTGCCAAGCTCCATGCAGACCCGGGGAGAGGAGTCGGTCTCTCATCTCTTCCCTCCCACGGTACCTTAAAACCTTCTCCTGGAGGACAGCTTATCCCATGGAAAGTTTGGTTGCAGTAGGTCTTATAATGTCCAAGTTATTAGAGCACAAACATACAAACATTCTCCTTTATATATTAGATGAAGCCTGGCCAACAAGCCCCCAATTGGGGCCAAGCCTCCAGATGGCCACCGCATCATAACACCCCTGCATCCCCACACAAACCCCAACCCTGAGTCTATCATACACTGAAACTCCGTCCTGAGCCTCTCACATCCCCAGTCTTCTGCCACGACACTACTGCACCATCCACAAACTGCAAATTTGCATCCTGAGCCCATCATACTCCCAACCCCCCTGCCCTGAGCTCCCATACACCCCAGCCTGAACTCCTGCACCCTCATATCCACAAGCTTGTGGTTTGCTAACACCCAAACACTCCACCTGACCCCAACACTCTCCAGCCTGGAACCCTCTCCCTGAGCCAGCAGCCCATTCTCCACCTGCTTCTGCACCCAAATTCCCTCCCAGAGCTTGCACCTCTCACCCCTTGCCACACCCAAATCCCTCATTCCCACCCCAGAGCCCACACATCCTGGCTCAACCCAGTGAGAGTGAGTAAGGGCTGGGGACAGCAAGTGATGGAGAGGGTAGCAACAGAGAGGGCGGGGCCTCAAGAAAGGGGTGGGATCCTGGGGAAGGGATGGGGTAGATCTTGGCTTGCCCTGACATTTAAAAAGTGATCTTGGGTGTAAAAAGGTTGGAGACCACTGCCTTTATGCATCAGTTATGCATTTTATGGGTCACATTTAGTAAAGTGCTAAATCTCTCCTTAAGTAGCATTTTTTAAACTGGACTACACAGAAGAGCTGTTATTGAGTTCACTCAGTCACTGGACATGTTCAACGGTTTAGGTCTTGATTCATAAAAGCATGTAATACATATTCACATGCTTTGCAGAGTAGGGATGGTCATGAACTTGACTTAAGTGCTTTGCTGAATCAGGGCCTTCATTCCCAGCCATTAATGCCCCTGGAATTAAATAGTCTTCATCATGATGAAAGCTTATGGGTGCACTACAAATCCTGAAAAACATTTCTATAGCTAGACAGCTTCAAATATGGCTCTTCTGTATAGTCTGGTTAAAAGAAGATGATGCTTAATTCCTAAATTCCTTACAGCATTCCTGACAGCAATCACATCTGCTACCATAAAACCCATCACAGCCTCTGCCTTTGGGAGAAACGCATGTAATTATCAGTAAAGTTCAAGCTCAGCTTGTTATGATGAATTATTAGAATCTGTCATCATTTTCCTACAGAAAAGGCTGCAATGGAATAAAATTTTATATTTTTCCATTTAATTGATGAAGGTCTGAGTTTTTATTAATCTTGCCAAGCTAAAGTGTAAGATGCTGAAAAAGCTAATATGATATCATTGTATCTAGCTAATGTGTGTGCTTTGCAAAATTGATAAGCCCTGTCAAGGCATAAATTATTTAAAATTTGATAAATGTGTTGAAATCATTGAATGTTCAAACAGATAATGCAGAGCAATTTTTCTTTTCCCCCTTTACAGACCCAGGTTTTTGTTCCACCAGTGCCAGTTTTTGCATTATTATTGCAATATATGATATAAAAGACTACAGACTTATTGAAATTAGCATGAAGAAGCTAGAGAAGTACCATAAGAAGTTATAATGTGGACATGAATATATATTTTTCCAGATAAAACCATGGTATTAGTACAGAATTTGGAACCTAAATTCATTCAGCTGGACCATGTCACTCAGGGATTGTGAAAAAAAAGTTACACCAACAAAAGCATCAGTGTGACCAGTGCTATGTTGGCAGGAGAGCATTTCCTGCCAACACAGCTACTGCCTGTTATGGGGAGGGGGGATTTAATTATGCAAGTAGGAGAGAGCTCTCCTACCAGCATAGTGCAGGTACAAAGGAGATTTTACCATGGTGCAGCTGCAGCAGGACAGCTGTGCTGCGGTAAAGTCTTTAGTATAGTCATAGCCTAAGTAGCGCCTACACATCTTCCAGAGGTGCAACCACAGTGGTGTTGCTGTAGCATTTCAAATGTATTCAAGTCCTGAGCCTGTTAGGAGCTACTTCCAGACTAGCTCCTAGGTGAGTGGAGCTGTGATAAGAGTGTATCTTCTGGAAGAGACTGAGAACTACCTATGGTCTCTAAGCACCTCCACTAGCCCAGTGATGGGCTAGAAAAATCACAGCAGCATCACTGTTGAATGGGACAAAGTTGCAGAACCATTTTCTTTTTCTCAGTATTTGCCCTTTACCCGTAGCTCATCTGCACCAATTTCTGAGAGACTTAAAATGATTCCCAGAAGGGATGAAGTTGGTACCTCTGACACTGATCATCTATAAACACAATATCACAAGGCTGACTGAGAGCTTGGAATAAAATCCCAGAAATAGCACAATTATGCCCTTACCAGGATACATATTCTTAGTATCTTCTGTTTATTTAATATAGGTTGCACCTCCATAAACTGGGACTCTCTGGTCTAGTAACATCCATGGTCTGGGCTCCAGGATCAAAGAGTCCTGATGCACTGTTGGGGGTGGGCAGTCCGGTGCATGTGACCCAGATGGGCTGCCGGGAAAGCCAGGAAATATGATGGGGCCACAGGGGGCCAAAAATGACCTCCTCTGGTCCAGGAAAACCCCTCATCTGGGACCAGTCAGGTCCCAAGAGTGCCAGACCAGGGAGGTCCAACCCGTAGGCTATTTTAAAATGTCATCCATAGCAGAAGATCTGGTGGCTGGGAGCATGTACCAAACAAATGATATACAAATATAAATAGGACCAATGTCCAAAATATGGAATCTGCTTTAAACTCACCCAAACTAAGGTATTCTTCAATACCACCTTCTTTCTCAGACAAAGCCTGGGGAGGGGGAACCATGAGTCAGGGTTGAGCTTCATGGGGAGCTGTATAAGTGAGATTAAGCACTTATATAATTAGCTCTGCTAAAGTCAGTGTCAAAACCCCCATTCACTTGAATGGTGTCAGAATTTTATCCCATGTCTCTACTCAAGTAAACTTGATTGTGATGTGTAAGGGTCTAAGGGTATGTCTACACTACATCGCTAATTCGAACTAACTTAGTTCAAATTAGTTAATTCAAACTAAGCTAATTCGAATTAGCACATCCAGACTTAAAAACTAGTTCGAATTAGCGTTTTGCTAATTCGAACTAGCATGTCCACACTGAGTGGACCCTGAACAGAGGTTAAGGATGGCCGGAAGCAGTGCTGGCAGGGCATCAGATTAGGAATTTCAGCATGGAGCTGCTGTCTCAGGCTAGCCGAGGGCTGTGCTTAAAGGGACCCGACCCCCCACCCCGGACAGACAGTTCTCAGGGGTTCCCCGCTCGCTTGTCTAACTCGATGAGGGACAGCAAAGCATTCCTGGCTTGGAGTGCCCTGAGTGCCCACACTCGGCACATCACAGCACTTGGCCATCAGCCCGGCTGCACTTGCTGCAGGCTGCCATCCTTGGGGAGTCAACCGGGGGGCTGCAGGAGAGCTTCCACCCCGAGGAGCCCGCAGAGCCACCCCAGTCCTCCCCATCGGGGGCTCGTACTCCATTCCTCCCTCACCCCTTTCCACTTACCCTTCCCTAGCCCCCCTTCCTGATGTACAAAATAAAGGACACGTGTGTTCAAAAATAGAAACTCTCTTTATTGAACAAAACTCGGGGAGACTAGGAAAAGGAGGTGGGAGAGGGAAAGAGAGAGAGTGGGAGAGAGGAGGGCAACTAAAATGATCAGGGGTTTGGAACAGGACCCATATGAAAAGAGGCTAAAGAGACTGGGACTTCTCAGCTTAGAAAAGAGGAGACCGAGGGGGGATATGATTGAGGTCTATAAAAGCATGACTGGTGTGGAGAGGGTGCATAAAGAAAAGTTCTTCATTAGTTCCCATAATAGAAGGACTAGAGGACACCAAAGGAAATGAATGGGTAGCAGGCTTCAAACTAATAACAGAAAGTTCTTCTTCACAAAGCAAATAGTCAACCTGTGGAACTCCTTGCTGCAGGAGGCTGTGAAAGCTAGAACTAGAACAGAATTTAAAGAGAAGTGAGATAAAGTCATGGAGGTGGGGTCCATAGAGTGCTATTAGCCAGGGGGTAGAAATGGTGTCCCTGGCCTCTGTTTGTGGAAAGCTGGAGATAGATGGCACGAGACAAATGGCTTGGTCATAGTTTCGGTCCATCCCCTCCAGGGTCCCTACGGATGGCCGCTGTCGGCAGACAGGCTACTGGGCTAGATGGACCTTTGGTCTGACCCAGTACGGCCATTCTTATGTTCTTATGTTCTAAGTTCATGGCTCAGGGTCGGGGGTCTCACTGGACCACCTTGCTTTTCATGCAGACCTGCTCCTGGGTGGCCAGGCTGGCAGCTATCCTGCCCTAGACGGCCACTTTCCTGTGCCTAGTGCGGAGGTTGTGGATGTTGGAGGCTTCCCCCCAAACCTGGATGAGGTCCACGATCTCCGCCTTAGACCAGGTGGGCGCCTGCCTCCTGTGGCCCCGGGCAGGCTCCTGGGAGCCGCCAGCCTGGTCCTGGGAAAAGGCGGAGGGCTGGGTGGCAGCGGGTGGCTGGCTCGTGCCGTGCCAGGTGTAGGGTCTGCTGGCTGGGTGCTGGCAGGCTTGCACCTGGCAAGGGCACAGTAGCCAGACCGTGCCCCTTTAAGGGCTCTGGGGCCAGGAGGGGGGCAGACAAGTTTCCCCGGTGGTGCCCAGAGTGGCCACCAGGGCAAGCTGGGGAGGGCTAGCCTCCCACTAGTTCGAATTAAGTGGCTACACAACCCTTAATTCGAACTAATTAAGTTCTAACTAGCGGTTTGTGTGTGTAGCGCCTATCAAAGTTAATTTGAACTAATGTCTGTTAGTTCGAATTAACTTTGTAGTGTAGACATACCCTAAGTGTGTAAGGGTGTAACATTGATAGACCATGGTTATCTGTGGGCAGACTCCAACCTGGTACCTCTGGAGCTATGTCCATGAGTATTTACCACATGCTAAAAGCCAGCTGGTTAGTAAAAAAGGCTGTAGGGCAGACTCATTCTCTCTGTAAGTGGTCTCCATGCTACTAGATGTACCAGTATACCACACCTAGAAGGCATGTGGAATATACTTTCATGGGGAGAAAATAGCACATAGAAAAGGAATCTTCAATCCAGTGTAGAAAGCCTGATATAGTGGAAATCAATGACTAGAAGTTAAAGACACACAAATTCAAATTAGAAATAAATCACATATGGAACAAACTACCAAGAAGTAGTAGTGGATTTTCCATCTCTTGATATTTTCAGATCTAGACAAGCAGCTTTTCCGGAGACAATGCTGTAGTTAAACAAACATATGGGCTTAAAAGAGAGGGAACAGTGAATTGTATGGTCTGTGTAACACAGGTCAGACTAGAATAAGCTGATTGTCCTTTCTGGCCTCAAAATCTATGACTCTGTGGCTTTAAGGGAATGAGCAAAAGCAAGTGCAACAAGAGACCTTTTGCAAAAGGAATGGAACAAGTTAACTTTTCAATAAACAAGGGTTTTCAACTATTCAAACAATGCTCTTCACTACAGGGGAAAGGGTAAGATGCTGAGGAAGTCAGTTTTCCAGCATTCTTTTAATGCCATTTTTTAATTTCCTGTAAATTGCTAACCAAAGTGAATAAACAGCTTTACAAAAGGTACTGGGCTGTGCTCACTAATAACAAAAAGCTGCCATCAAATAAGGAGTCTTTGCTATGTATAGAGGAAAATGAAGCCTTTGAGAATTCAGTTCACCTATGTTGTAAAAACCTTTTGACTTTTAAATAAAAGAATCTGCACAAATAAAATAAAGGCATAGAGGTTTCTAACAATCTCACCATATTCCTGCTCACAGGTGCCTGTGGTGTTTGCACTGTGCATTGCCCTGCTAAGTCCTAAGTCAAGTTGTTCTTTGTTAGCAACATTTTTAAATAAACATTTTCAAAACAAAGCATTTCCCGAGTAAGAGCCAGTGTAGTACTCGCCTTTCAAGCACTGCACCTTTCAACTCCCCGCTTCGCTTTCTCAATGGAATTAGTGAGACAAGCTAACAGTAGGAGTGGAGTGGAGTCCATTCTTTAGGGCTTTATTGACCACTTTCAACAATGTTTATTTCTTCCTCTTCCCCCTGAGTAAGCCATACCTGACACCAGAATATTCATTCCTATAGCTCAATGATTTGTATAATCTCCTTTTTGGATATTGTGCAAAATAGACAGAAAATTGTCAGATGTAGTCATCTCTGTCGCTTTTGCTACACGAACATCTCTGAATATCTTATGTGAATACCATCTGGGGGAGTTGATATGCTGTAGGATCTTATGTAATGTGATTTGATATTACTGATTTAACACAAGACAGTGTTATAATCCCACTACCTTGATTAGTGATCACTTACCTTCTAAAGTTCCACTGATGCCGCAAAAAAAGTTGTTTTTGTCGCTAATTTGTGACACTCATTTAACTGTCACAGCACAAACAGCTGAGTTGGGTCTATACAGCTACATTTTTCATATCACAATCATGCAATCCACACTCATCATGCTGTAGAAGTGACTCCTGCGACAATGCAGTCAGCAGCCTTATACTGTCTCATTGTGAGATAGAGCACTTTCATGAGATTTACAGAGTATCACCAGCAGTGTGTTAGACAACCCCTCTGGGCTTTCTTACTACAAAGTGAACTGGGAGAACACACAACAAAGGCACAGATAGATATTCCAAAATAAAGTAGGGAAAAAAAGTTTTGAATAAAGCAGAGAAAAACAAGCGTGTGCAAAATGCGATAAGCTTCCATATTACCCTCACTTTTTAAACATAGACACAAAACATGTTAATACCAACCACATCAATTTCTATTCTGTGCTTTCTTTCTTACTTTCCTCCATTGCTCTGACCAGTGTAGCTGCCATTAATGTTGGCAAAAGTAGGGGCATAAATGCAGACTGGCAACCAGCATTTTAACCAGGGCATCATCTAACCTTGCTCAGAGCAGGCCCAGGGAGGAGTTTCTGGAAGCTGTCCTCTTTCCAGGAAGGCAGGAAATGTGGGTTTAACAGCTAGCACCATGGTATTTCAACATTGCTACTTTAGGGCTCCAGTTAGAATGGGTAGATGCAGCAGAATAGCTATCTGCCTTCATTTTTCAGAACGGCTTCATGGCAGGTTTTGGTTTGAGGGCAGGGAGAAAATTGTGGATCCATTCCAAGCAATACAGTGTTTCAGTAATAAGGCAGCCTATAGTTATTTTCTTAGCCGTGGTTATGGCAAGCTGTGTTGGGAAAATTCTGTTCTCAAAACCATTGTGCTGCATTTGAGCCTTTTGAAACTTTGCTCGCAAGGTAAAGAGCCATACATAACCATGCCACTTCTTCACCCAGGCCCTTTCATCACATTGACACATTTCCATAATATCATTAATGCCGTCCTTTCCATGCTGCTATAGATAAGTATGTCATTGTTTCTCTTAGAATCCCCTATTTTTATGAGTTGGTAACTCAGCCATAAAAAATTAGTCCAGAGGCAGAAACTTGACATACGAGGTCTCTGCCTATGAGTAATCTTGCTTTTTTCTCCTGTCTGAGCTGGAGCCTTAAAGAAGAACGCTTATTCATTTTTTAAGTAGAGATGGGGCCTGGCTGCTGACTTTAGATCTAGATTTCAAAGATGGCAAGTTCTGAGTTCATATATTACACAGCAAGGGAGTCCACTATACATTTGATGTAGGTGCAGATTCATATCCTGAACCTACTTTAATATTCAACTGAGGGTTCTGATTGAGATCCATCTCAATCTTTACATTATAAAAAGATAAAAAGTAACTAAGTTCAGATGCTATTTTAGAGTTGTCTTAGTAGAAAACACGAGTGCTTGTAAAGAGAACATAATATAGACAAAGGCCTTTTAGTTTTTTGTGCTTTGCAAGGAGAGGGGAGAAATATTGAGGACTGTGGATTTAATTATATATTCAAGAAACTGGATCCTGATAAGTGCTAAAGACATGGCATGCTTACACAGTATCACTAAAGAATAACATTTTTGTCTATTCTAATTTATACTGAGGCCTTGCCCGATTTATACAAAAATAACAAAGATTTCTATATTCATGAATGATCTAAGCTATTCTGAGGAATCACATGTCGAGGCGGTTCCCCACTCTGGCACTTCGAGTGCAGAAGATGGAGGCCCACAAGAGACTTGAAAATACCCTGCTACTAAAGGCTTCTGCTTAAGATCTCCCCAAGGTCACAGATTTCCTGGCCTTTGATTGGTATTGCTGCTTCCACTCAAATGCAAAAACCCTTTTGAGAACCCAGGAAGACGCGCTTGGAAATTTCTTCCTGTGGGGTACTTTAATGTACCCTCTGGAGAGAGCTTGAAAACAAACTGTAATTTCTTAATAGCCGATCTCTCAGTGTCGGGCATGTGCACACAGAACCTCCTGCCTTGTAGGACACAGAAATCAGATCATTGTCTTTAAAAAAGGTGATTTTGTTTTGTTTATAAAGAAGGCATCCTTGGTAAAGCATAGTTGTTTGGTAGGTGTCACAGAGCAACTGAAAAAAGGCAGATTACAAACACAGATAATTGCTTCCCTGGGATTCAGTTTAAAAATTACAATGTATGGGGGAGGGAGGCTCAGCCCATAGGAGTTCAGCAAATGCCAAAATAAAGAAAATAACCTGATCACATCTGACTAAATATTCCCTGTTCTATTTACAAATCTGTTGTTCTAAGGTTCTTAGGCATGGATATCACTGGAAATTCCATGCCTTGCTCCTGGCTTGACTTAGATTTCCAACTCTTGCTCTGGCACACACAAAAGGTATGTCTAGACTACATCCCTCTGTGGCCAGAGGGATGTAAATTAGACACACCAAAATTGCTAATGAAACAGGGATTTAAATATCCCGTGCTCCATTAGATTAAAAATGGCCACCGCTTTTTGTCAACATGGCACTTTGCCGGCAACAAGCGGCAGTCTAGATGGGGATCGGTCGACAAGGAAAACCTTTTCCGACCGATCCTGTAAACCATGTTGCATGAGGCATAAGGGATCGATCGGAAAAGGCTTTCCTTGTTGACCGATCCCTGTCTAAACTGCCGCTTGTTGCCGGCAAAGTGCCACGTCGGCAAAAAGCGGCAGCCATTTTTATTCTAATGAAGCGTGGGATATTTAAATCCCCGTTTCATTAGCAATTTTGGTGCGTCTAATTTACATCCCTCTGGCGACAGAGGGATGTAGTCTAGACATACCCAAAGACTGCAGTAGGGAGGTCCTGCTTTTCAATTCAAATACTCACACTTATCATTGGCTCTCCTGGCTCCCTGCAAACATTTCCTGGAGACTCTCTAGGACCCACTGTCTCTGGATTTAACCTTTACAGGCAATTTAGTTAACTGAATAACTGGGATGTCCAGAAAAAGGTGTACCCCTACTATTCATCTCACACCCACACCCACCATATTTCATCCATCTCACATCAAGGAGATTCACAAAGCCTGAGTTCTTCACCTGCAATTCCTATACAGTGAACGAGAAAGAAATACCTCAGAATGAGATTCACAAAAGCCAGCACAAGGGGATCCAAACTGAGGGGTATGTCCCTGCAGGGAACTTGGTATCTAAATTCAGGATAGAGGGAGGTGCTTCCCTCTGCCTGGTGCTCTCAGCTGCAAATTGTTTCTTGGAGGTAGACCCCCAATGTCATTTTTGCAGGCAGCAGCAGTGTGGAGAACATCTCTCAGCACTTTTATCCCCAGGATTACAGTGTTCACGTAGGATGTGGGAGACTGCCCATCTATGTCACCCTCTCCGTGAGGGATTTGAACAAGGATTTACCAGCCCTCAGGCCAGAGTCCTAGCCCTTTGGGCTCTGGAACATTCTGGTAGCACTCCCCTGGGTTTGTCTACATATGTGATATTGCATTGTCTGGGGGAGTCTGATTTCTGAAGCTCACCAACGTGCCCACTAGTGATTTCCTCGTGCACTTTAATATAGCACTATTTTAAACAGCACTACCCTGAAGCACACCAGTAGGGTTTACACAGACCAAGCTATGCCCTACACATTAAGATATCATACTCCACCCCTCCATAGATACATTCCCCCACCATGCAGAAAAGCCATTAGTCTTTCCTGTTGAAGCTGTGGCACCATGGATAAATATGGAGGAAGCAATGGGCCAGAGAGAGAAAGCTTGAGCACACTCTCAAACAGACCTCAGAATGGTTCTGTAGACTGATTGCTAGAGCACATACCAGGGAGAGACAGAATCCAGCACCCATACTCCAATAATTTTTTTAATTTATCTATGTATACTGAACAGTTTCAACAGGAGAGACTGAGGAAGCCCTACATCAAAATACCCCATAGTCTATACCCTATGCAAAGATACTCAAACACATGACAATGGCCTTACTGGGTTAGACCAAAGGTTGATCTACCCAGCATCCTGTCTTCCAATAGTGACAAATGCCGGATGTCTCAGAGGGAATGAACAGGACACGTAATCATCAAGTGATCTATCTCCAGTTGCCCATTCCCAGCTTCTGTTAAAACTGAGGATAGATACACTATTATCCCTGATGAGTTTATATCATAGCCATTGCTGGACCTATCCTCTATTAATGTGCTTATGTCTTTTTTGAGCCCTAACTCTCAGATCCCTTGCTGAAATCCCTCCTCCCCCTTAAGTGAAGGGGATGTCTCCCACATCCCAGATGAGTACCATAGCCACTGGCCTAACAGTTATGGAAGATGTGGCCCTCCTCCTTCATACCCAACTGTTTTGTGTGAGCTCACTTCGATCTGGTAGGCAAGGTTTAAGTATATTTACTGGATTGAGCCCTGCTGGTAAGTTAAGCAGAGGAACACACATCTTCTGCTTTGTACATCACTTTAGGCCACAGCATCCAGAAGCCAAGAGTGAGGCAGCACCATGCATGCACAGAGGCAGAAATGTAGGTGCCTTGAGTGAGGTCAGCAGTAGCAGTGTGGGTTTTGTGAATCACTTGGCCTCATTCAGGGATTAGATAGCTAAATGGAACCTAGATACCCAAGTCTTTCGTGAATCTAGTGCTAACGTTATGTGATGTTTCGCACAAAATAAGATACTAGATCCAGAACCAACATGGAAGGCATTAACAGGTACAGCACAACTAAAAGAAAAGTTCTATATAGACATATAAACAGTCTTCAGAGAACAGGATCTGAAGGGAAAGGTGGGGAAGAGATAATAGGCACAGATTAGCTAGGAGGCTGTTCTAAGTGCAAATGGTAGCAAATTCTGCTTCACCATTTCATTCTTCCTTTAAGAAACTAATCCCTTTAGCCATAGAAACAAACAAACACATACAATAATCTTTTCCCTGTAAATTCCAGTCCTGGAAACTCTTATTCATAACAATGGTAATTAATCATGAGACTAGTCCTTTTGAATGGGACCACATGTAAAGGCTAGGACCCTAATTAATATTAAAAACCTCCCCATTATCTTCACGTTTTCATTTTCACTTTTTCTCTTTTGAAACAGATATTTTGTGACACTAAACAAATAGTCCATGCTGCAGAAGTGCTGGATTGGGAAGACAAAGATGCTGCAGAGACATTGGTCAACAATGTTGTTAATTCCAGGATCATCAATCCTTTACGACTATTTGTTAAGCCATCTACAGTGTTGAAACATGGCCAGATGTCATACTCAGACAGCATAGAAAACTTTTGGGATTGGTTAGCCAACATCACTGAAGTTCAAGAATCTCTTGCACGGACTAAGCGCAGACCGATAGTAAAAACTGGGAAATTCAAGAAAATGTTTGGGTGGGGTGACTTCCATTCCAACATCAAAACTGTAAAACTAAACCTCCTCATAACAGGGAAAATTGTTGATCATGGCAATGGAACCTTCAGTGTTTATTTCCGACATAACTCAACAGGACTGGGAAATGTTTCTGTAAGTCTGGTGCCACCTTCCAAGGTGGTGGAATTTGAATCATCTCCTCAGTCAACACTGGAGACCAAGGAATCCAAGTCCTTCAACTGCCGAATTGAGTATGAAAAAACAGATCGGGCTAAGAAAACTGCCTTGTGCAATTTTGATCCTTCAAAGATCTGCTACCAAGAGCAGACACAAAGCCATGTTTCTTGGTTGTGTTCCAAACCATTTAAAGTTATCTGCATTTACATTGCTTTTTACAGTGTAGATTACAAACTGGTGCAAAAGGTCTGCCCCGATTATAATTACCATAGTGAGACACCCTACTTGTCCTCTGGCTGATGTAATTCATATTTTGAGTAACTGTAGAAATACGGCATTGGTCATAAATATGAGTTTCCTTTAATCTTCCTCAAAAGACAGTGCTCCCCTATCAGGTTAAATATGTCTTAACAAAAATTGTAGTTGTTTGTGCTGTTTCATAGATATTCAACCTGTTTATGTAACAATCATTTTCATCTAACACAATTCTAGCTTTGTTGTTAATAATAAGGGAAATATCAGACATTAGCAACATGTGACAAGGAGGAACAAGATAATGCATGTGCTCAACACTGATCTTGAATCGAAGCAGGTTTAAGGGCTGATTAAGATAGCAGATATAAAAAGGTCTTTTAGTTGGTATGTTGCACCTTGCACGCTGTAGGTGCTAACAAAACAAACAACAAACAACAAAAGACAGACAGCTAGGCCAGGCCTGCAAGCTATCCACATACAAAACTCAATTTCAACAACTCTTCAGCTGATGTCAACAGGACTGTTGTACACATAGGATTTGATAAATTGAGTCATAATATTGAAATAAAATGCTTATGCTGTTTAAAAAAAATTAAGAATGGAATTTCTAACTCTGGGTTTTGGCAGTTACGCACAGTCACTGGAATGGAAGAGCAGTTTCTTCAAATTCTTAACCAGTGAAAATTCAATGATGTAATCAAACATTGCTCATCCTTAGTCCGTTAGATCCACTAAGTGCACAGGTTTAGTGTATATTTCTCCCTTTTGTTGTCAATGTTGTTTTGATTTATACTCAGATTTTTACATTTATAACAGTGCTAGTTTTACAGTGGCATTAGAATAGAAGTGTTCCTTGGAAAACGTGGTCCGTGTTCAATGGGTCCCAGAATAAATTTCAGAGAGTGGTTTCCATTTAAAGAAAAGCATTTACCTTAACATCTTGCTGTCCAGCACATCTTGATTTATTACCTTCCTGGAAATGGAAAAGATAAGACTAATACCCTAATAAAACATGCCTTTTCATGAATCCTAGTTAAACTAGTAGTATAGTGATGCAACTTTAAAGATATGAAGATCACAATCCCTGAAAAAGAAAAGCTCAACAAAATCTAGATATTACCCCTCATGTAAGATTACAAACTCCATCAGTACAGCACATTTCAACATATGTCTACATCCTCAGCTGGTATAAATTTACACCACCAGAGAATCTTGCACTATATGCTGATTATGTAGGAACTGATACTACTCCCCCTGCAGTCAATGGCAAAATCAACTCCAACTGCTCAGGATCAAGGAAAAATGACATAGGTTTGTTTTTTTGTTATTACTTTTAACAATGTTGCTGATTACCAAGATGTGTGCATAAAAAGAAGCCAGCTCCTGTTCCTCTTTTCTGATGTCACAGTTTAAGTGACTGATGTCACTGCTCTTTGCCAAGGTTTGAAAGGGGATTGACTGGCAAGGAGAGAGCTGTTTGTTACATACAAACTGATGAGCACTGCCAGAAAGGTACGTGAAGCTAATACATTTTGCTAAAGTGGCGGTGCTTCTTGACCAACATGTCATTAGAAAGGCTGTCACTCACTCGATTTCTCTTTTCTTACTTATTGCAAAGCCTCATGCTGAAAAATCCTTTGTTCAAGAAAATGTTTAATCTGTTTTTGTCTTAATGAGTTTCAGATGGGTTTCAGTTTTTACTTTACTGCTACTGATACCTACATAATGTTCTGTTTTGTGTTCTGTATAGGGTGTCTTAGATTTAGCTGTATATATGCTAGCATTTATTACTATATTCTATGCATTCAATATTTGGTGCTTTTGTATCTTAGTAGTAAGCCATGATTTTATTGCCATGTAGTTTTGCCCATCTCTATAAACTATCTAAACTATAAAGTATGTATTGTAGAGTATGTGGAAATCATATATGTATATATATTTAAATCCATATGTACATATACAGAATATATGTGTACATGTATTCCAATGTAAATAAAGAGAGTTTGCTAAATCTGTCATTTGTTTGTGGCATATTTAATTTTTCAAAAAAGGGTTTTTTTGCTCTTTTTACATATTTACTAGCATAACGTTTCACTTGTATGAAAGGTTTTTTCCTATTCAGTACTGATTCTAATTCCAGGTGTATGGTTGCACATCAGAATTCAGTATGCTGTATCACTCAGCAGAACAGAGCACTGTAAGATGCTATAATGTTTAAATGTATTGGACACAGATGACTGAGAAAGGAAATTTAAGTTTTGCCTGAGAGGCAACTGAATTCTTACAAAGGGCTTTGGTGACTTTGCTACTGAATAAGGATTCTAAAAAAATAGAATTTAAGGTAATTTTGAAAAGGTGTTTAAAAAGGGGGAACCAAATCCTAAAGAGATCATTCAGACCACAATCCTGGAACGAGATCCTTACAGGTAGACTTCCCTAGCATAACTCATTGAAGGATAAGGGAGGGGCCTCAGATTCGTCTTTGTGGGATGGTCCTTATTGTACTCCACTGAAGTTACATGCATGTCATGGACCCAGAGCTGGAATTTTTCAAAGTAGTAATGTCCATCATTCCATGTGTAAGCAGAATCTGAAGGAAAGCTTCCAATACAGCTGCCTGGAATGGGAGTGAAATCCTGTGTGTGTCTATGTAAATGCAGTTTTCTCCTGCTTTGCTTAGATTTGTTAGATATTTAGCAGATGGAGTGGTATTTTGCTCATTGTAGAGCAAATTCATTACCCAGCTCCAGCTATGTTTATATTAAATGCAGGGATAGCTATAATATGGTTACCAGTGTTTGTAATTTTGTGGGAATACAGAAAAGTAGGAGTGTGCTAAATTGTCCCAAATGCAAAGGCTCAGTTAGCAGAGAGAATCTTGCAAATGCAGAAGTTTGACTTTTCAGAGCTCTTTGGAGAATAAGGGATAATCTGGTCTGGAGGTTCCTCTACCTGGACTGGTTTGACATGTTTCCCCCCACCACTATCACCACTGTTCAAAGAACAGAGCTCAATAGGCATCATTAGGTACCTCTTATGTTAATTGTGTTGGAGCTGTGTTTCTTATCCTGCTTGCTAGGAGTTGAAATCACTGGGAGCTGAAATCATTTGAGCCTGATGGGCAGAAGTTACAGACAAGTGGATGGAGGCAGATGGTGACAAAGCCAGCAGGGTGGCAGCAGAGGGATGTGACATGTGGCCAGCAGAACAGCACACCAAGCGGTCGGCAGGGTGGCAGCAAAGAGGTGAGATGAATGGCCAGCAGGGCAGTAGCAGAGTCAGATGCCTCTTTTTCTTGCCCCACTCAGGATGGGAGGTGAACTCTGGGCCTGCTCTGGCCAAAGGCAGCAACTGTGAGTGGGGTGCAGAGAAGGGTTGGGCATGTGAAGGGGACACTTACACTGCTGGACTTAAGAACCTGAGAGGGAAAGGACATTGCCCAACCTACTTGGGGTGGGACTTTTACTCATGGTTTTTGTTCATGAAGTTTGTGAACTTCCTCTATACTAAGTTACTTTCCTTTCCTTTATTAAAAGTTTATTTTCTATACTCAGACTCTGTGCTTGAGAATGGGGAAGCATTGCCTCTCAGAGGTGCCTAGGTGTTTTGTGTGAATTTCCCAGGTTACTGAGTGGGAGCTCAAGCCAATTCTGTGTTGGATGGGTGGAGACAAACCCCTAGATATTGAACCTGGCCCTGGCCACTGCTGGATCCACAGGGCAGAAGGGTTACACATGCATGCACCCTTGCATTGACTTGTCATTTATTCTAAAGCAATAAATGGTGGAACGGACTGACCATGTCTTCAGGTCCTTTTCATAGCCACATGGTCCAAGTTAGAGCTTTTGCTGTCCTCTTGTTCTTGATGATGCATTTTCCAAACTTTTCAGAAAAACTATATTTTTATACATAAGATTCTTGCTGTTTTATAGAAATTTTGTTCCTAGAAAATTTGTAGGTTTAAGGGCTGGGGACACACTTCGATGGTTTATTGCTAAATAGTCCTGAATTCCACTTCTCTCCCTCCCCTCAGCACCCAGGTCAGTCTACAGTCAATATTTTGGGGGACAGGGAGTTGTAATTATTTTGTTTCTAGATGTTTTTTCTTCATTTAAGGACTTGGAATTCCTCTTCTGCACTTTCCCACCAAAAAGAGTCCCCCTCTCTCCAGCACAGAGGTCTGGGTATTGGATTATGCAAAAGAGACCAGAATTAAAAGTATGTGATTCTTGCCCTTACTTATTATTCCTCAGCAATGAGCACCAATGCTATATGTACTGTTTGGGCAAAGTCCACACCATGTCCAGGTGCTATATCTACCTCTCTTTCTTTGCTCATATACAAGAAGGCAGAGACTTCAATCTCAAGAAGCACCTCACTGAGGTTGCTTTGGGGCTGACCTCGGATCCTGGACAGGTAGGCCCTGACCCCGACCCCCAAACAGTTCAAGAGTGACCTTCCTACTGTGGAGCCAGTACTAAGACTACAGATTCTAGCACACCAGAGCCTAGCCATAGGTCACAGAAGCATGCATATAAGCATAACAGTGAGTCTTCCTCCAGGTCTAAGAAAGTCACTGTACCATCCATGAGTTCCAGCCATAGAGCAATGCTGCATCCCAAGGCCTACAAGAGACAAAAGAAGTTACATCATTCACTGAATCTGCTGGTCCCACTTCTGGACATTCATACCCCTTCTGCATTGGCACTGCTGATGTCCCAAGAACCATCAGTTCAGAAATGGATCCCCTGACCGGCCCTGGTTCTATTGACTCTGAGGAGATGTAAAAGTGCCCCTGGATCTCATGAACTGTTTGCCCAGGAAAGAATGAGGTCTCCATGTATTCCAATACTTTCGTCTACAAAGTGCCTCATTCACTGTCTTGGAAATGCCACCTTTTATCCTAGTGTCTTTCATTGCAGAGCCTTTGGCCACTATCTTTGAAAACTCGTGGAGATCGGGAGATGTCCCAGATGATTGGAAAAAGGCAAATGTAGTGCCCATCTTTGAAAAAGGGAAGATGACAATCCAGGGAACTACAGATAAGTCAGCCTTACCTCATGGAGGGGATCCTCAAAGAATCCATTCTAAAGCACTTGGAAGAGGGGAAGTGATCAGGAATAGTCAACATGAATTCACCAAGAGCAAGTCGTGCCTGACCAACCGATTAGCTTCTACAATGAAGTAACTGGCTCTGTGGACACGGGGAAGTCAGTGGATGTGGTATACCTTTAGCAAAGCTTTTGATACCATTTCCCACAATATTCTTGCCAGCAAGTTAAGGGAATACGGATTGGATAAATGGACTGTAAGATGAATGGAAAGCTGGCTAGACTGTCGGGCCCAACGGGTAGTGATCAATGGCTCAATGTCAGGTTGGTGGTCAGTTTCTAGCGGAGTGCCCCAAGAATCTTTTCTAGAACCAGTTTTTGTTCAACATCTTTATTAATGACTTGGATGAGGGGATGGATTGCACCATCAGCAAGTTTGCAGATCATACTAAGCTAGGGGGAGAGAGAGATACATTGGAGGGCAGGGATAGGGTCCAAAGTGACCTAAACACATTAGACAATTGGGGCAAAAGAAATCTGATAAGGTTCAACAAGGACAAGTGCAGAGTTCTGCACTTGGGATGGAATAATCCCAAAGCATTGTTATAGGCTGGGGACTGACTGGCTAAGTAGCAGTTCAGCAAAAAAGGACTTGGGGATTACAGTGAATGAAAAGATGGATATCAGCCAACAGTGTGCCCTTGCAGCCAAGAAGGCTAATGGCATATTAGGTTGCATTAAGAGGAGCATTGCCAGCAGATCTAGAGACGTTATTATTCCCCTTAATTCGGCACTGGTGAGGCCACATATGGAGTACTGCATCCAGTTCTGGGGCCCCCACTATAGAAAGGATGTGGACGCATTGGAGAGGGTCCAGCGGAGGGAAACCAAAATGATTAGGGAGTTGGACCACATGACCGATGAGGAGAGGCTGAGGGATTTGGGCTTATTTAGCCTGCAGAAGAGAAGAGTGAGGTTCCAAAGAGGATGGAGAGAGTAGTAACGGATGGCAAAACAAGAAACAATGGGCTCAATTTACAATGAGGGAGGTCTGGGCTGGATATTAGAAAAAAAACTATTTCACTAGGATGGTGGTGAAGTACAGGAATGTGTTACCTAGGGAGGTGGTGGAATCTCCATCTCTAGAGGTTTTTAAATCTTGGCTTGACAAAGCCCTGGCTGGGTTGATTTAGTTGGGATTTCTCCTGTTTTGGGCAGGGGCTGGACTCGATAACCTCCTGAGGTCTCTTCCAGCCCTAGGATTCTAGGATTCTATTATTCTATGATATATCCCGTTCCATCAGCAATACCACTTGGACTCCGATTCTTCTGAACCTGAGGATATGGATGGTACACTGCTTCCATTCCAAAGATATGACTATCAGGTTATGGCAGTATTGTGGAGATATTCTTACTTTACTTGACTCTTTGGGAACCAGCAATGCAACAGCAGGATCAACCAGGTTGGTCATATAATATTTAGTCTTGAGTATTTATGTAATTTTCCTATGGCTTCAAATGCAGGAATTGCAGATTTTCTCCAGGACTATCTATTGGTCCTCGTGGCCCAAATATTTGCCTTCAGAACTGTTCCACTCAATGCGAGAGAACTCCCCTGTGTCAGAACCACATCCTTTGCCTAGTAGATGTTCAGAACCATACCAAATGATGCACTTATCAGTCTGACCCCAACAGATCTAGAGAGATTATCTTCGTTGCCTTCAGATATGGCTGTATCCATGACACCTTTCTCTCCCCCAGATAGTTCATGAAAATGACAACAGTTATGAAGGGCAACATATGCTCTCCAGCATTGAACAAGGTGTAAGCACCAATTACTAGACATTTTACCTGCTGGGAGGCCTTACCAATCAACAATGCCATTCTCCAACTGGTTCACACTGTGTGGTATACACTGGCCACACAGGGGCAAAAAGAGGCAATTTGACCCCCCACAAGGGGCCTGAGTTTCTGTTTTCCTCATCCTCTGCCCAATTCCCTAGTGATCCGGGCTGCTATGGAACAGGCTAATCAAGAGCATCCACTCTCCACTCTCACTGACAAGCAGCACAAGAGATTAGACCTTATGAATCAAAAGATCTTCTCTGACAGCCTCCAGCTCTGGACTTTGAACTGCTTGGCACTTATAGAACTACTTGGCACAACTTTTTTAAGAAAGAGTTGGCAGAATTTGCAGATAAGCTGCCTTAACAATATCATGCCCGTTTCCAAGCTATTTTAGAGGAAAGTAAGTTGGTTGCTAGGTCCATACTTCAGGCAGTGTTTGATTAAGCTGTGCCCCCTGGTGACTGGAATTGTTGTAAGGAGCAAATTTTGGTTACATCCTTCATGTTTCCTTAAGGAGGCACAGACCAGCTGAGGTCTTCTCTTTAGATTAAACATACTTTTTCAGTCAGAAGATGGAGGATTCCTTGCACTCACTGCAAAACATTAGTGCCACTTTGCAATTCTTTGGCATGTATACATCAGTGTCAAAGCAAAAATGTTAATGCCCACTACCTATGCAATGCTTCAGAACTCCCTGATTCCTACAAGTGTCCACAGAAATGCCCAAAGGTCCACAGATACTGTCTGCCTGGTTCAGTGGTACAGTTCTCTGCACAACATACTGAATCTTTCCATAAGCAGTATTTCTTAGTGCAACTATACAACTAGTGACTTTGCACCCCGTGCTCTTGCCAGCCAACCTTTTTGGGGACCATCTCAAAGTCAGACCATCTGAAAGTGATAAAAGTGGTCAAGTGCATCTTGGAAAGCATTCAAAACAACTTTACCATTAAGTTTGTGATGATACCTTCTCCACATCCCCCATCCTGATCCCATCACTCTCACAACACTATCCTTATGCTAGAGGTGGATTAGCTCCTGCAGAGAGGAGCAGTGGAGCCAATCTCTACAGCAGAGGTTCTCAAACTGGGGGTCATGACCCTTCAAGGGGGGTGCAAGCTGGTTAAATAGGGTCATGAGCTGTCAACTCTGTAGGACTGACAGTCCTAAACCTTCATTACATTGTCTCCCTCCTCCCATTATTTTATAAGGGGGCATCACACAGAGGCGTGCTGTGTGAAAGTGGTCCCCACTGCAAAATACTGGAAACCACTGCCCTACAGCCTTTTAGAGCACAGGATTCTATTCTAATTATTTTATCATACCTAGAAAGAAGGGGGAGATGGAGACCAATCTTGGATCTACAACCCCTTAACCATTCTATTTGCAGGCCAAAGTTTAGCTGCAGGCATGACCAAACTATGATTCTCTCACTAAAAAAAAGGCATGTGGTTCATGGCTCTTGATATGCAAGATGCCTACTTCTATATCAACATTTATATGACCTATAGACGATTCCTGAGATCCATGATGGGTACTCAGCACTTCTAATACAGGATTCTCCTATATGGACCCATGACTGCCCTACGTGTCTTCACAAAGATTTTCTCCCTGGTTGCGAATTCATTTCCAATGACAAGGAGTCCTTGTTTTCTCTTGTTTTGGCAGTATAGTCCAAAAAGGAAATGTTAGAGTTGACATCCCAGCTCCTTCTACTCCTCCCTAAGAGCAAGTGTCAACATTGAAAAATCAACGTTGCAAATTACACAGTCCCTGGGATTCATAGAAGCTCACTTAAACACTTCCTCCATGTGCACTTAACTGCCAAAAGACAAGCTGCATAGCTTCCTGGACCCGATTGTCTTTTTGACACCTAGTCACTAAGACCCCACCAGAACTTGCATTTCCCTCCTTAATCACTTGACAGTGTGCATGTATGTCACAACCTTTGCTCATCTGCACTTTCATTGCCTGTTGCTATGGCTGCAGGGAGTCTATTTCCCTATGCGCTAAAACCCATGGACACCATTCTACCAGAACTCATCTCTTCCCTTTGATGGTGAACAGATCCACACCAAGTTTGCTCCACAATGTCCGCCCTTCGTTATCCCACAGCATGACAATCATAATGGATGTGCCAGTTGATGGCTGGGACACTCACATGGGAGATCACAGAACACAAGGTACTTGGATTGCTTGAGAAGACAGACTGCATGTCAACATCCTAGAACTTCAGGTGGTACACAAGACATGCCATACATTTTTATTAGGTATCCATTCTTACCATGTTGGATACCACCGTGCTTGTACATCTCTACAAACAGTGCAGCAAACATCTCCTTTTGTTGGCAGCCTACCCATCAGATAGGGATTTAATAGGTTTAATCAGTTAACCGGTAAGCATTCCCTTACCAGCATGCTTACTGGGGAAACTGGTTAACTGGCACCTGCCGGCCAAAGCAGCCCTCCACCACAGCATGCCACAGGCCGGGTGTTGCTCCAGCCCAGCAGGGCCATCTGTCTCCAGCTCAGTTGGGACCAGCCTGGCCAGCCCCACCATACCTAGCCACAGGCAGGGGGTAACTCCAGCCTGGCCAGGCAGGAATAGATCCTCACCCATGATATGATATGGTGGATCCTGCCCCAGCCCTGCCAGGCCCACTACCCTGCAGGGTGTGCTTCGGCCCACCTGGGCCAGAGCAGTCCCATAGCACAGTGCAGAGGACCCTGGCCAGAGCTGTTGAGGAGGCTGCTCCAGCAGGCATTTAAACAGGCTAAACGTGTAATTTATCCAGTTAATTTATACAGGTTTTTACATCCCTACTATCAGGAACCCAGAATGTGATTGCCAATGTTCTCTGCAGACATTTTGCACTCAGCCACAAATGAGAGTTGCACAACACAGTGATCAGAGTCATTTTTGGTCCCTGGTGAACTCTGATCAGTGACAACTTTGCATCTCATACCAGACTTAGCAAAGAGGCAGACCTCTCCACCCAGAGAATATCAAAATGGGCTTCAGGGTGCATTATACTCTGTCAACTATCAGGATGGTGCCCACCAGGTGGGATACAGGTCCATTCCATGATAGCACAAGCATCAGCTATAGCTGCACTCCAGGATATGCCTATTTCAGACATATGTCAGGCAGCCCTGTGGAATTAAGTACCAACCTTTTCTTTATATTATGCTCTAGTGCATGATTGTGCAACAGACAACTCATTCAGTGAAGCAATCTTCTGTTCCACAATTCCATCATCTTCCGCACGTCCCCCTCCTAGCTAGGTACTTCATGTTATTCACTATCAGTAGAATACTATAGGGACCCTCATGTGAAGGAGAGGTCACTTACCTATAACTGAAGGTTGAGATGTGTGGTCTCTATCTGTAGTTTACTCCCATCCTTCTTTCCCTCTGTTGCAGATCTAGTAGAAGGAATCAAAGACACAGTAGGTACACCCACTCTTTATAACTTAAGATGAAGTCACAAGGGAGTGCAAGGATGCATGTGAAGACCGATGGACATTACAACTTTGAAAAGTTCAAGCTCTGGGCACTTGTGCATAACTCGCAGTGGAATACAGATAGGGACCATACATATTGAACTTCCAGGTATAGAGAACTAACTTCCCTTATTCAGTTCTTTCCTAGGTATTCTCCCATTTAAACACTAATGGTTGGATCACCCTCTCACACAAACATCAAAACTGCCCTCAAATCTGTGGATTCGAAATGGCATAGAAGAAACTAGAGAAGCTGAGTTTTGCTACAGAGGCAGCTAAGAGTCTTTCAAACACTGGCTACGGGCATGTGAGGACCCACAAAGAAGGTTCCTTCCATGCAGATAATATTAGCCAGATTCTTTGGTTAAGACCTCAGTATCTGGCCCACTTTAAAAAAAAATCTCTCCCATGAATTGGACTAGATTGTGACTTTCTATATCTAGAGGATGCTTTGTATGACACAGCATATTTAGCACTGTGGAAATGCTATTACTTTCTTTCAAATGTTTAAATTATTTACTGCCAGAGACATGTTAGGTTAGCCTGCTCTGGCTTTATCTTTTTCCCTTGAGAAGCCAAGTTTTCAGCCACTGAAAATGGATTCTGCTACACAAAGAAAATAAAGTACATGTGCTTGCAAAGATAAGATTCCAAGCAGCACAGTAATGGATAACTTAGTAAGTAGAAATCCAGAAAAAGGTGTCCAACCAACATTAGCTGCACAAGAGCTTTTGCTTTTGATGATAGAGATTAACAATGATGAGAACAATAGTAAAGTATGTGTTTTGTTAACAAAACACATTCTGAAAGAATATTGGATTTTTAAAAGGTTTGTTACAACTATAAAAACAATCAACTGAAAGAAAAATTTAGCATCATTATAATCATTGCTCCCCATTACTGTGGCCTAGTGCTATTTGCCTTATTTGAGAAATCGGACGTCTGTGGGAACATTCATGGAAAGTGAGCAGGATTTGACACATGGCTTATTTTCCAATTAGTTCATTTTTATTCCTCCTTCCATTAGTGATGCATTATCATTCATAAAACATTTCTTATTTCTGTTTAAACAATCTATAAGTCAATTGCCTATGCCTTACAGGCTAGTCTACATAGGAAAATTGACTGGATTCACTATTTCAGAATAGCTCTCTGAATAGACACACTTAGTCAGGGAGCTATTCCAGAATGGCCCATAGAAGAATTCTAGTTATTTCCCTATGTAGACAAACCCTAAGGATTGCTAGAACTGAACTACAACTCCTGTTTACTAACTATATTCCAACAGCCTGTTAAGCTAAGATGCAGATTATTTTGGCATTTCTGGTATCTGCAGGACAAGCATTTGACCTGTATAGTGTGGAGCAAAAACTCTGAGCATGGCACTCGCTACCGTTTGGATCGAGACAATCCATTTGTTGAATATTAGAAACTGGACTAAACACACTGCACATCTGCATTGACAGACGAAGTCAGCTATATATGCTGCACAATTCAGAGAGATGTGTTTGGCCTGTGGTGGATTGGTTGGCCATCATGCTTTCAGATCTATTAAATTATTTTTTAATGTAAAGAAAACAAATACTTTAATCATTGTAAAAATATTTTACAATGAAATTAGAAGAAACATGTCTTACTCAAACCTAGAAATGAAGACTGACTGCTGAGCCCCTGCTGATACCTATTTACCAGGGCAGCTCAATGACAGTGTATCAAGCTTAACTCTGTATTTTCAGGCTACCAGTGTAAACAATAGGTTTTAATTCAATATAATTATGCACTGTATCTGATAATTACATAGGCTCAAATATACTGGTCACTTGCTACACTAGCAGATGTTTTTAAATTAATTTTGAGACACGTTAGGACTAATAATTGTTGCTATGTGTGAATATGAATTAGAATTATATTTAGAAATTAAAAGTAATTTACACCTTCAGTTAAAATATTAACATATAACATGTGGTAACAACAAAATAAGCAAGCAGTAAGTTGGAAATTGTTGTAGCAAACAGTTTTTACATTAAACTTTTATTTTAAAAGACTCCTAAAATATATGCTTATTTTAACCAAAAACGTTTCATTACTTTTCTAATTATAGCATTACAAGATTTTTTGGCATAATCATCTTTGTTCTTCCTTTCAAATTCATCAGTACAAATTCTACCTTTAGATACATGAAAAAAAAAAAAGATGGATCATTGAAAAAAAATCAGGAACGCAAAGTGTGCATATGAAGACTGAATTAGCTAAATCTTATTTATTTATATATAACAGAAAATCCTTTTGCTCTAAAAAGTAGTTTGTTCACTGGGTTGGCTGAGTTGTTTTTGCTTTTCCTCTGTAAGAATTGTTATAATTTGGAGCCATCAAATTCTGTTATATATTGGTAGATATAACCAGCCCAGTCCTGTGGAATGTTAATTGTTGAAAAGGGGCTCAGAAGCTGGCAGAGTCACAACCGCAATGTTGAAGATAAGAAAGAATAGCTTAATGTTGAAGGTATTAGGGTAGGACTCAGAAGGTCAAGGCTCTGCAGCAGACTTCTACTGTGACCTTGAGTAAGTTGCTTACTATCTATGCCTCAATTCCCTATTTGTAAAATTAAGGTATCAGAGTGATGAGAGAAGAGTTAGGCTGGTGGTGTACAGAGATCCGCATGTGTGTATATGAGAGAGAGAGAGAGAGAGAGAGAGAGAGAGAGAGAGAGAGAGAGAGAATGTGTGTGCTTCCACATTTGTCTATATCGCTCTGTCGTCTTCTACTTCAGTTATAAACTCCTGGAGCAAAGACAATCTTGTTCCCATGTTTGTACAACCTCTAACACAATAAGGTCCTGGTCCATACCAAGGACTCCCAAGTGCTATGATAATACAAATAATTAATAAGGTGCTTAGCGTGACAAGGGGTTCCATATGCTTTATGAAAATAGGTTTGTAAATATGGCATATCTTGAATATGCTTTGTGAAATACTTATTGTGTCATATCATTGGGAAGCTTGTCATCTATTGAATATGATTATCCTATTTATATGCCTGTATCATTCCTGTATTTATTTACTAAAGTAGTCATTCTAAGTGAGGGCAATTAGTAATATTCAAGAAACTTAATGGCCCACTACTCAGGACAATGATCTATTAATAGACTTTTGTTTTCCTCTGTAAGCCTGGGATGAGGGGCTATGATAGCTCCTGCTGAGAGATGTGGCCATGTCACCTGGAGTCCATCTTGGACATTGTATTTTTCCACAAGAGGAGAGGAAAGTTAAGACTGAACACAAAAGATTCCCACCTTATGCAAAACCTATTTAAGGATGGGGATTGAGGCAATCTAGATCATAAGTTTTCTCTGGCTCCTCCACCCAAGGTGACTGCTAGAAACATCTAAGACTGAACCTCAAGAAGCTTATTAGAACAATTTGAGGGTAAGAATTGAATGTAACTAGTCTCTTTAGTGTATTAAGCTTAGCTTGTATTCTATTTTGTATAGTAATGTACATTGTTCTGTCTGCTCTTGTGACCACTTAAATCCTACCTTTTATACTCAGTGATAGTTCTAAGGTGGTCTCAGAGACTGAATTCATCACACTTAGGCACTCAAGAGGTGAGAAAAATCTGAGACTAACAATTTGTGAGCTTATTGGCTTTGGTAGGAATGAACACTCATATTTAAAATGTGAATTAAGGCAGAGTGTTAGAAAGTGAACCCAAAAACTTAACTTCTATTGCAACTGTAAGAGCTGCCATAGCACCTGAGTGAAAATATTCAGCATGGTATCCATGGGCCATTTTTTTTTTTTTTACTATGAATGTAATATTTTTATTTGTGCCATGCAAGAATGTTAGAATTCTGATCAATGATATGCTGTTTCATTTAGTAGGTTTTCAGTAGATCAGTATAATCTGACTAATTTCTTATGCAACAACAACAATGTGGTTCCCCACCATTACTCTCCATATTCAGATATACAAAAAGATCTGCAGCAACAAGTAATAGATATCCCAAAGAGCTCAATGACAAGCACATCGTCAAATGAGTTTTTAGCTGTGGGATGCCTCATTCAAAATAAACTAGATTGTCATTCCTGTCTCTATGCCTTCAGTGATAATCATCTCTTACATATATTTAGTATAAGTAGTTTCCATTCCATATTACATAAAATGACATTTATATGAAATATTGGCAAACTTGCTTTGAATTATAATTGAAGAACATTGCCTGCACTGTACTTGTCTCTGATAAAAATCTAGGAATTAATGTAATACATTCATGGGTTTATGGAAACAGTCATTCAAGGAATGCCATAAATTCAAATAATGCCCCCGAGTGCTGGATTTAGGTCTCTGGCATTAGTTAAAATGTGTTAAATCACATATCACCAGACAGCTCCTTATTGATTGTGAATCTGAAGCTGTACAAATACATGGAATACAGAGCATACAAAACATGCTTCTGATGCAATTTACATTATTCTATCTAAAACTAGTGTATGTGGCTAACACATCTCAGGGAAAGATGGGCTCCGCCTAAACCAGCGGTTCCCAACCTTTTCCAGATAGGGACCCATTTTGACAATTCAGAAAGACTTGGTGACCCAAGGCAATTCAAAAAAAATGTGTGAATGGCTCCTTAAGAGCCACCTGGTGACCCTTTTGAAATGTTGGGAAACCCTGACCTAAACCAAAATAGAACCAGACTGCTGGCACTTACCATTAAAAAGGTTGTAGAGCAAGTTTTAAACTAAGGGCTGGAGGAAAGCTGACAAGTACGGAAAAGCACATGGATTGAACAGAGACATCTCTTAGAGGAGCATCTATTAATAGAGATTCTCTCTGTTTTAGTTAGGAAGAAAGGATGGAAGTATGGGTCAGATCATCTAAAACACAATTAAATGAAGAGACTAACATATCAGGAAATGGCAGGCAGATAAATAGTGACACATTTTAAGTGCTTTTACACAATGGTAGAAGTCTAAATAATAAGATGGGTGAACTAGAGTGCCTCATATTAAAGGAGTATATTGATATAATAGGCATCACAGAAACTTGGTGGAATGAGGACAATCAATGGGACACAGTCATACCAAGGTACAAAATATATCAGAAGGACAGAACAAGTCATGCTGGTGGGGGAGTGGCACTATACATGAAAGAAAATGTAGAATAAAATGTCCTTTAAATCAGCTTTTGTACCCAATAACTGGAAGATAGCTAACATGACTCCTGGCAATTACAGACCAGTAAGTCTAATGTCAGTACCAAGTAAATTAGTTGAAACTTCAGTAAAGAATAAAATCATGCCTTACTACTCTACTAGAGTCCTTTGAGGGGGATCAACAAACATGTGGACAAGGGGAATCCAATGGATATAGTGTACTTAAATTTCCAGAAAGCCTTTCACAAGGTCCCTCACCAAAGGCTCATAAGTATATTAAGTTATCATGTGATAAGAGGGAAGGTCCACCCATGGATTGATTAAAAGACAGGAAATAAAGGGTAGGAATAAATGGTAAGTTTTCAGAGTACAGAGAGTTAACTAGCAGGGTCCCCAAGGGTCTGTCCTGGAACCAATCCTATTCAACTTATTTATAAATGGGCTAGAAAAAGGTGTACACAGTGAGGCGGCAAAATTTACAGATAATACCAAACTGCTCAAGATAGTTAAGACCAAAGCAGACTGTGAAGAGTTTCAAAAAGATCTTACCAGACAAAGTGATTGGGCAACAAAATGGCAAATGAAATTTAATTTTGATAAATGTCAAGCAACGCACATACACACACACAAATTGCCAACTATACATACAATATAATGGGGACTAATTTAGCTTCAACTACTCCAAAGAGATCTTGGAGTTAATGTGGATAGTTCTCTGAAAACATCCACTCAGTGTACAGCATCAGTCAAAAAAGCAAACAGAATGTTAGAAATCATTAAAAAGGGATAGAGAATAAGACAGAAAATATCATATTGCCTCTATATAAAACCATGGTACGCCCACATCTTGAATACTGCATACAGATTGTATCCTTTGGTATATATGTTTGTGCCAATTTTCTTCCACTATTTGATCTGAGGAAGTGGGTCTGGCCCACGAAAGCTCATCACCTAATAAACCATCTTGTTAGTCTTTAAAGTGCTACATAGTCCTGTTTTTTGCATACAGATGTGGTCGCCTCATCTCAAAAAAGATGTATTAGTATTAGAAAAGGTTCAGAAAAGGGCAATAAAAATAATTAAGGGTTTGGAACGGGTCCCATATGAAGACAGATTAAAAAGACTTGGACTTTTCAGCTGAGAAAAAAAGGAGACTGGGGTGGGGGGATATGATAGAGATCTATAAAATCATGACTGGTGTGGAAAAAGTGAAAAAGGAAATGTTATTTACTTATTACCACAAAATAAGAGCTAGGGGTCATCAAATGAAATTAATAGGCAGCAGGTTTAAAACCAAAAAAAAAAAAAGTTTTTCTTTACTCAGTTCTCAGTCAACCAGTGGAACTCCTTGCCAGAGGATGTTGTGAAGACTAGGACTTTAACAGGGTTCAAAAAAAGAGGTAGATAGATTCATGGAGGTTAGGTCCATCAATGGCTATTAGCCAGGATGGGTAGGAATGGTGTCCCTAGCCTCTGTCTGGAAATGGCTGACAGGAGAGGGATCAAATGATGACTACCTGTTGTGTTCACTCCCTCTGAAGCATTTGGTATTGGCCACTGTTGGCAGACAGGATACTGGGCCAGATGGACCTTTCATGTGACCTAGTATGGCCGTTCTTATGTTACCTCACCTCACTTTTGGTCAAACCACGCTGCATTTTGAAAAATATTCCAACACAGGCCCACTAGACGTGACTTGAAGACTTACATCAGCCCGAACATGCCCTTTTGCAGGCTGGCAGCTGCATGGCATAGCAACAACTTAATGCAGAGAGACTATTCCTAGCTTCTCAGTCACACAGATTTTTAATCTCCATATTTGAAATTTATTTGTACATTTAAAAAAAATCAGGATTAACCCCCAAATTCTAGCACCTCTAGTTGAGTCCTAATGTAACCAGTACTCAATATAAAAACTTCAGAGGACAAGCCAACAAGAATCAACTATGCAAAGACACAAAGTGGTCATTAATTTGGTACAAATCCAGCACCAGCTACAGCCCACTTAAAAACAATATTTACAGGAAAATGCTGTTTACATGGAACAAATCTACTTACTTTTCATTTGGAGGAATTTGACAAAAGGGCCTACTTGTATAACTATTTTTGAAAGGTAGAGGGTCTTAAAGTTATGTGACATAAGCTTCTTCGCACATTATTGAAACAACAGCAACAGTCAAATAGGTCAAGTGGAATAATTTCAGAAAATTAAATACATTTTTATGTAGAAGAGGGTATATAACTAGGAAAGATGTTTAAGAAGTTGACTAGTGATATTTTATTTTCTGCAATATTGAAAGTCTTTATCCATGACTGCAAGTGCTTTTACGATAGTTTAAATGTGCAATAAGATACAAAATAAGTGTGCATGAAGTGGCCAGATAGAACTATCCAATCTAGATCATCATATTTATCTAATGACTGAATAAGTAAGCATATGTGCAGATAAACTGTCAGTACCATGTTTAAAACCTTTAGTCCAGATATACTGCTGAGATGCTCTGGGAGCAGAAGCAGAAAATTTGGGGGCATGTGAGACTAGAAATGCCAGCTGCATCTGGACTGTGCATGAAACAGGGGCACCCTTTTGTAGGGTTAATGGATACTGCTGAGGTGAGAAAGCATTTGGGTCTCATGTTGGTGAAAGCAAACAGTGGCCTTAGTACCAATCATTCTGATGTTGTGTTAAATAGGGACCCTGAAGAACAACTACTTAAAGTAAATTAATCAGACCTAACCTATTAAAAATCTTTCAGATGATTTGAAATCAAGATTTGAATTCAACAGTTTACCCTTTTCAATCCTATCATCTAGTCTTTGAGGCTCATCCTGTCTCTTCCTGTTGTTGCCACACATCTTATTTCAAGTTATGTTGTAAACTTATCTGGAGTAGGTTTCTGTACAGAGACCAGGAAGAAGAGGCCCATGCTCAGAAATGGGACTTTGAATGAACGAAGATAAGTAATGCCTAAGGCTGCTCTTTCTGTTATTTCTGGTGTGGGTTTTTTCAGACATTCCATTATTTCCCTTACACGTTAATGTCAGCTGGCTGAGAAAGCTGCGATAGATGCCTGTGTGTTATCATCCTGATCTGAACCCATTCCACCGCACCCTTCAATTTGTCAACAGACCCTTCAGTTCATGGACAATGATGTTTCAGTCAACATCTTTGTGTCTGTATCTGACAGGTTTAACTACATCAGATGCAAATTCAATTTCTGTTTCTTTCTATTTCCTTGCTTGGTTCCCAGAGGGAAGGTAGTTTGTGCTCTTTCATCACTGTGCAGTCAATTAAGTTTCAAGTTGCCTTATCTTAACAGCTCCAAATAAGCTGGTGATCTCCTGAAAGGTGATATGCTGTAATTGGTTCCAAATTGGAAATAAAGAGAAAAGTGAAATATGAGATGGGGAGGCCATTGGCAGTTAGCCCTAGATTTAAAAATAGGCACAGAAGAAGTTAACAGGTTATATGCCAAGATTTCCGTATTAGCCAGTTTGGATAGAACAAATTAGCACATTAATTACTTACCAGAGATCTTTTCTTTTTGAGATTTCATTAGTAGGACAGAAGCTGTCCATTTCCAAAGAAGATAACTTGAAACCAGAAGCTGTGAATAACAGTTAAGTTATTCAGAATTTGGCCCAAGAACTTGTTTTCATGATTGTGGGACTAGTGTCAATAACTACTGGGTTATGTCTACACTGCAGGCTTTTTGCCCAAGAACTGTTTTGCACAAGAGCGCATCCACACTGCCATGTGCTTTTGTGCAAGAGCGTCCATGGCAGTGTGGATGCTCTCTTGCGCAAGAAAGCTCTGATGGCCATTTTAGCCAAAGGGGTTTCTTGCGCAAGAAATCCCTGTTGCCCATCCACACTGCCTCCTTGCGCAAGAGGGCTTATTCCTCGTGGGGAGAGGAATAACTCTTGTGCAAGAAGCCCTCTGTTCCGACGCCTTACTGTAAATTTACTTGTGCAAGAACGCGTGTGCAGTATAGACGCTCCGCAAGTTTTTGTGCAAGAACAGCCATTCTTGAGCAAAAAGCCTGCAGTGTAGACGTAGCCCTGTAGTTTTGATTGCATAATAATTTTCCTCCCTAATCTTCTTTTCTTTTCAGTCACTTCTGGATTTTGTAAAGTTTTTCAAACTTGGTCTCTGGAGCAATCCTGGGGTTCATTCAATAACAAACCAGTGAATGAGAAAACAAAACCTGAATAAAACAAACTGGAGAGTGTCTCTGGTGAACCCCAGCATATAGCCATACGGTGTTCCCAAACCCTGCCTCCAGCGCACACTTCTCTGAACTTCAATGCTCTCAACACAATCCCTTTCGGGAGCATCAATCTTCATAAATATATCATGATATCTTCCTTGTTAAAGAAATGTGTATGTATATATATAAAAAAAATCAACAGTCTAATAATGCATACATTAGAAGGCTATCAGCCCATCATGTACATTTCTATAAGTGTGCCAGAGGAGAGGGTTACCAGCACATCATTCACAGTGAGTCTTTTCTACTCGCTTTCCTCAAATAATCATCCAGGCATGTGAGAGAGTCCCTCTGAGTCTTTCAGGATGTTTCATCTACAACTCGGATCTTCTTAGTATCAGCCTTTTATTACAATAGTGATGAGATTTCAAAAAAATTATCAGTAATTGGTAAATAAGATCAGATCCTTTTCCCCACTAAACAGCTGGAAAGAAGCCATTCTCCAACAGTGTACTTCAGTAAATAAGTAAATCTTTATATTAATCATGTCCACTGTCAAAAGTCTTTTAATAAGGTTCTTTACTATCTATATAGACTTTTCACAAATCCATTGGGAATAATTTGGACTTCATGTTTTCTGAGGACAATCTCAATCTATGTCCAATGGCCTAAAATCTGCTCTGGAAAATTGAGGCCCATTATTGATATCATCTGGAATTCTATGTCTGGAAAACATTCCTTTCATGCCAACTATCACTGACTTCTTAGTAGTATTGTTTAGTATACACGTTTCTAAATACAGAGAATAATAATGTATTAAATAATCCTTTGATTGGCAGGTAAATAAATTAGTGCTGATCTTCTCATAAGGTCTTTGAGAAACTGGATAAGGACTCAGTCTTCTGCTTGTTGGCACGGCTTGTATTTCAAGCAAGAAAAGCATTTTCCTATGACACTGGTGATTTGACTGATGTATGGCCAGTATGGCACCTAGTCTGCCCATTCTTTGCATTTCTCAAATCTTAAATGGCCCTCATAGAAATACTATGGAAAATGCCTTTGAAGGCTTATTGGTGTTACAAACTTACTGTCCTTGAAAAAAAGTCACTCATCTATCGGTCAATTCATGTCGGCAGTTCCAAAAGGGTCTTATACTTCAATAGCAAATGCTTATTTCTTCAGGCAACTCTTTAAGGATTTCCAACAACTCAGCTTTCTCCAATATCCTCCCTTATTTGTGGTAGTCCTGTTAGCTATGGGAACTGACTTTACAATCAGATTCACATAGGCTTGCATCTCTGTCTATAAAGTCTTATCTGGTTTCATAGAAGCCACTGCTCTGGAAAATGAACCCGCAATGAACATTAGTTTACAAGGCACACAGGTCACAATTGAATCATACTTCTGCAACTTTATCATCATTCTTTGTATCCTTCGGTTATAGTCATTTAGCAGTTTGCTAAAAACAGAGCCTTGTGGTTCATTTCAATTTCAATTATCTCTCCATAAATATACTAGAGAAATGGTCTGAGGTAAATAGGGTGAAATTTAATAAGGACAAATGCAAAGTACTCCACTTAGGAAGGAGCAATTGGTTTCACACATAGGGTATGTCTACACAGCAAAGTTATTTAGAAATAACAGCCGTTATTTTGAAATAACTTTACTAGCATATACACAGCCAAACCACTATTTTGAAATTAATTCGAAATAGCAAAGCACTTATTACGAATTTGGTAAACCTTATTCCATGAGGAATAATGCCAAATTCGAAATAGCTATTTTGAAATAAATGCTGTGTGGACACATATCGAAATAGGGGGCCTCCAGCCTTCCCAGGGTGTCCTGGTGGCCACTATAGCCTGAACCAAGAAAACTCCTCTCCCTCTCTCTTCCCTAGAGCCCTTAAAGGGGTTGATACTGGCCACAGTGCCTGTGCCAGCTCCAAGCCTGCAAGCCCAGAGCCAGCAGTCACTGCCCCTGACCCAGTGGCCCCAAAACATGAGCCAGCAAGCCACTGGCAGCCAGCCCTCCACCACTCCCCAGGAGCAGTCTGCTAGCTCCCAGGAGCCTGCCATGGCCCGGAGAAGGCAGGTGCCTTCCTGGTCCAGGGCGGAGATCACGGACCTTATTGAGGTTTGGGGGGGATGCCGCCAACGTCCATTGTCTCCACACTACACAGAGGAATGCGGCCATCTATGGCAGGATAGCTGCCAGCCTGGCCACCAAAGGCCACATGTGAACCCAGGAGCAGGTTTGCATGACAATCAAGTTGGTCCACTGAGCCCTGAGCTTCCCCTCCCCCCTTCTTCCCCTTGTTTCCCCCTTCCCTCCCCCACCCTCTCTTCTCCCCTCTCCTGCCTCCTTTCCCCAGACGCATCAGAGTTTCATTCCCCCCTGCCCCAGTTTTGTTAAATAAAGAGAATTTGTGTTCATGAAAATACGTGTATTTTATTTGACATAAAATGGGTGTTAGGAAGGGGTAAGTGGAAGGACGTGAGGGAGAAATGAGGCACAAGCCCCCAGTGGGGCAGACCAGGGAGGCTCTTAGTGCTCCTCAGGGTGGAAGCTCTCCTGCAGGGCCTCCTGGATACTGACAGCCCCCCGATGGACCTCTCGGATGGCAGCCTGCAGAAAGTGCAGCCAGGCTCACAGCAACACATCCACGAGAAGCACCAGAGTGCCCAGGGGCAGCTCTGGCTCCATGTTGCAGAGTGCTGTGGTGTCCCAAGTGAGGGAAACCAGAGTATGCAGAGAAAAAATATTTTTCTGTCCATCATTGAGGTAGGCAAGCAAGCAGGGAAAGCTGAGAATTGGCTGTCGGGGGGGGGGGGGTCCCTTTAAGCAAAGGCCTTAGATAGCCTCAGGCAGCAGCCACACAAAGTAACTCCTGACCTGATGCTCTGCTGGACCTGGCTCTGGCTGACCTGAAGTGCGATTCAGCATCCACTCAGTGTGGATGCTCTATTTCAAAACAACAAAACGCTATTTCAAAATGCATTTTGTGTGTAGATGCGTTATTTCAAAATAGCTTATTTCGAATTAACTATTTTGAAATAAAATATTTTGAAATAACGCTGTAGTGTAGACATACCCATACAGAAAAAGAAAGAGTATAGGAAAGAGTACTGCAGAAGGGGATCTAGGGGCCGTAGTGGACCACGAGCTAAATATGAGTCAACAGTGTGATGCTGTTGCAAAAAGATGAAACTTGATTCTGGGATGCATTAACAGGAGTGTTGTGAGCAAGACACAAGAAGTCATTCTTCTGTTCTACTCTGCACTGATTAGGCCTCAATTGGAGTATTGTGTTCAGTTCTGGGCACCGCATTTCAAGACAGATGTGGAGAGATTGGAGAAGTTCAGAAGAAGAGCAACAAGAATGATTCAAGGTCTATAGAACATGAGCTATGAGGGAAGACTGAAAGAATTGGGCTTGTTTATTTTTGATGAGAGGACTGAGAGGGGAAATGATAACTGTTTTCAAGTATCTAAAAGGGTGTCACAAGGAGGGAGACTAATTGTTCTCCTGGGCCTCCGAGGATAGGACAAGAAGCAATGGGCATAAACTACAGCAAGAGAGGTTTAGGTTGGACATTAGGAAAAACTTTCTGTCAGGGTAGTTAAACACTGGAATAAGTTGCCTAGGGAGGTTGTGGAATCTCCATCTCTGGAGATATTTAAGAGAAGATTAGATAGACTTCTATCAGGGATGGTCTAGATCAGCGTTTCTCAACGTTTTTAGTAGTGCGGATCACCTATTGCCCCCCTAAACCATTCGCGGACCCCCATCAAAGCCAATTCTAGCCACTTCTACACTTCATTAAATGAACAATGAAACGTAAATAATTAACATTTAAAATGATGCAAACTCATTTCTTACATCACAAAAATTCGACTATACATCTCATCACAACAAATTACCATGACTGGGCCTGCATAGCAATAAATAATAAACTTTTGGCTTACCTAGTGAGATCCCTGATGTTTCATTGACTTCAAAGGCAGGTTCAAGGTCTCAGGCCAGGTTAACTCTTTGGGGGTTCCAGGGTTAGTGGAATTTGTGGGCCCCTCTGCAGTCTAAGGTGGGGCCAAAAATGAGGGATCCAGTGTGTGGGACAGGGGATCCAGTAAGTGGGATAGGGATGAGGGTCCAGAATCTGTGTGGAATATAGTGTACAGGAGCAAGGTGGGGATAGGTGTCTGGCCAGGAGGGCGAGGTGGACAGGAGCAAGATGCTGGTAGGGGCCTGGGCAGGGTGCTGGTGGGAATCTGATACCAGAACCAACGATGAAGTTTCTGCTTCAACCAGTGATTTTGTTGCATGTGCATCCAACAATCCTCATTCTTCCATAAAAATCACTGGACCTGACTCTTTCTGTGAAATATCTAATGAGATTTTAATAGGCATCATTGGTTCTGGTATCAGATATTTTAAACCTTCCTTTGGTTCCTCCTGTTCTACACGTCAATACCATTCATTTTTATTGAGGCGTTTTCTCACAGCTGAATGTATGAACTTTTCAAGATGATTAACCATTCCCTGGAACCACTGGATATTTTTCTTTTACTAGGGATGTGGAATCCTTCAGGGGCTGCAGTCTTCCTCTGATCAAGTTTTACACCTTCATTGGAAATAATGTCTCCAAAAAAATTACTTCTCTAACCACTAACAAACATTTTGTCCTACATAGTTTGGGAGTTGCTTCCAGGACTTCCCAAAGTCATGTCCTTCTTCATTGCACCTGAGATGATGACATCAATTATAATGTTAACACCAGTAATATATTCATAGATCATTTGTATGGTTTTGTGGTACACTTCTGGTGCTGAAGCTATGCCAAAGGGTAAATATAAGAATCTAGATCTTCCAAATGGACAGATAATGGGAGGGACCTGCTTGTTTACCTATGTTCATCTGAAACCAATTCAACCCTTCAAACAGGTCATGATACTCCTGAAAAAGAGTGCCTAATAGCAAGCTTCAGTGTGATATTGTGGTACAGCACCTGTTCTACCAGAATTAGTTTCTCACATGCAGCCAACCTTCTTCCAGCACTACAATGAACAGGAGCTGGTACAAAGTGTTTTTATGACTGATGGTAGCAATACACCTACCCTTCACTGGTATCCTTGTTCCAGAATAACCAGACTGGGTCAGACCAAAAATCCATCTAGCTTAGTATCCTGTTTTCCAACAGTGCCAAATGCCCCCGAGGGAGTGAACAGAACAGGGAATCATCAAGCAATACCTCTCCCATCACCCATTCCAGCCTCTGACAGAGGCTAGGGACACCATTCCTACTCATCCTGGCTAACAACCATTGATGGACCTAACCTCCATGAATTTATCTAGCTCTTTTTTGAACCCTGTTAAAGTTCTTGTCTTCACAACATCCTCTGGCAAGGAGTTCCACAGGCTGATCATGTGCTATGTGAAGAAAAACTTTTATTTTAAACCTGCTACCTATTTATTTCATTCAGTGTTCCCTAGTTCTTCTGTTATGGGAATAAGTAAATAACTTTTTCTTATTCACTTTTTCCACATCAGTCATAATTTTATAGACCTCTATCATATCCCCCCTTAGTCTTCTCTTTTCTAAGTTGAAAAGTCCCAATTTTTTTAATCTCTCTTCCTATGGGACCCGTTCCAACCTCATAGGGTTGCCTTTTTCGGAGAACCTTTTCCAATGCCAATATATCTTTTTTGAGATGAGGCAACCACATCCGTAACCACTGTCTTAATAGAGGATTTTTAAAGTTATTTTAATGTAAAGTTAGTAACAGCAAGTTTTATAATTTCATCTTAAACTACTCTTTCTTTTTGACATTCAGCCATTACGTATCCAGTGAACCAGGGGAATAGAATGCCCTTCTCCTCGGAATTCTTTTAAAATAAAGAATATCTGAGGTTGAGGCTACCAACATCATCTTGTACATAATACAGTTAGATAAAATATTCTGTCATAAAACACAAAATACTCACATTAGCCCAATTATCCTATATTGCTCTTCACTGCTGGAAAACCTAGTTTGGTGCTCACTTCAAGGGCTTCCTGTTGACTATTCTACAGGGGTAATAGTCCCTGCCTCAAAGAAAGTTCTTTTAATCTGGCTTTAAGATGGTGGTGAGGGAGGAGTGGCCTCAACTGCAGAAATTGGAATATTTCAACCATAGCTTTGGGGACTCACCTAGGCACAACAACACTGTGCAGAAAATAAAAGTGTCATCAGATTAAAATGGAGTACCAGGCAGTCTAGACTGATAAAGTCAGAAAAGCTGGTTGATGCTGTCAGGAAATTCAGGGAGTGCTCACTTTGCTGCAAGAAGGAAATGGGGAGAAAATATATTTGGTTCCTAATGGTGCAAAGCACCTTTAAAAGCACACAACCCATTATTAAAATACAAGTACTGAATCATCTTGCCAAAAGTAGATTAATTGGAGCTTCCATCTTAGAAAGAACTCAGAGCTTATTTCATATCCACTTTTATTCCCACTTGCATTAAGTTTCTTATGCTACACCATCTCATTTGAATTTTTTGAATTGGTTTTACATAGTATCATTTACTGATGTACTATCTTTAATTACATAACACATATACACTCTCCAACTGCATTGTTAATGAAAGTGTTTTAATTAAATGGGTCTCTGCATAATATTCAGTCATTAATTCCACATGCTTAGGGTGTTCAGATTCTATTCTTATGGTCTGGGAAAAGTTTTGTACTTTAGGTGAGGGATAATTCTAAAGTGATAGTTTTAAATTTCAAGTTGAATGTCATTATGAGTATTGAAATTACCCTCCTAGCAGCTGGCACTGCAGTTCCTTTCTACCGTGCATTATTAATTCTTCAGCTGAAATACTTCTGCTCTTCCATGTGTAATAGGGTGGCTTTTCCTTAACAGGCGAAGAGGCCTGGGGCCAGCCAACCCTGATTATTAAAGAGACACACCTGACAAGGAATCACCCAATTCCCCTTAGAACATCAGGAAGAAAAAGGCTGCTGGCCTTACAATCAAAAAGAAGAAATTGTTCTCACAGAGAAGAGAGCAGAATATAGATACTATTGGAGCAAATAGGCTCCAGCTGAGAAACCTGGAACTTGGGAGGGAGAGACAGGCAGGGAGGTCTGGAGAGTGACCTGATAAAGAGGCAAATCTGTGGGCTTGAGGAGAGACTTGAGAACTTTATTTTGAATATTTTGTTTATTTAATGATGTATGCCTGTTCCACAGCTAATCTGTGCTCATGTTCGTTAACTTTTAAGAACATGAATGCTTGGAAAATCCATGTGGAAGGACACCTCTGTATTAACAGCAGAACAGAACTAAGGACCTCTGGCTATAATAGCATGAACAGAGAAGGAGAAACTACTGTGTGGATCAGCAATGGCAGTCTGTTTCTGCTGTGTATTTATGAAAGCCTCTTTACAATATTACCACAGTATGTCAATTTTTTGGCTGTGAAAAGCAAGCTGAGCAAACACTGAGATAAGAAAACAATATTGTTTAAAAAATCCAACCACCTGAAAAAGATAACTGTTCAGAAATATCACAGGCCTCAAATACCACAGGCTTTTAATATGGATTTCATCAGAGAAGAAAAATAACTCTTGTATTTTTATACAACAAACCTAATTACAATATATGTCCATATTCCAAGCATTTAATGTCTATATTAAAAGATTTCATCATAATGAAGATAATTGGAAGTCTGACTTTCATCACTATTTAATTAGCATTTGGTGCTAACTCATTATTTCGGTACAATTAATTTGACATCTTGCTCTGTGTCCTGCACACATTTCATTTCAGAGGGCTGTTTTATTGATGGGACTTAAGTAAAGGAAGACACATGCCCTGTCCCTGAGGCTTCTAGAATATACACTATGAAATATGGATAATATGATTGACATTTGAATCTACCCCTGAATATTGAAAGAATTATATACTGAAGATTAATATAAGAGGGCATATTTGTTTAATCCATTTTTTCAAATACATATTTTTACTAAAATCACTCAGACAAAATTGATTAATTAAAATCCTGGATTTTATAGTGAAGGCTTATACAGGCTCATATAATGTAGTGAAGTACAACAAGCAAAGTTCTGGCAGCCCTCTCAAAAAATAGATTTAAATATTCCCTTTCAACTAGCAGTTTTAAGATGGCTGCCAATAACTTGACTCTTCCATGCCATAAAGTAAAGGAGTATGAAAGACAATAGAACATCTCTAATTCAAAGTAATAATTGCAAGACTCAGTAACATAGTGAGCACATAAAGAGGAAAAAATGCTAATCACAAAATATACTTTCCTCATTTTGTCAGTTGTAGTTTAGTTTTAATGATTCAGGGAAGTATTTTATTATTATTGGTGCTTTCTACAGACATAGGAAGCCAGCCCTTACTCCGAAGAGTTTGCATTTTGATAGTTAACATAGCAGTACAACAGTAGGGAAGAGACAGAGATATAGTTAGTGTGCAGATAATGCAGGTTTGATGAAAAAACTTGGAAAATGCATCCTTTAACTTTTCACATTCTAAGTAGAGTGGGGCATGATGAGAAGTAGGTGGAAGATTTCAGAAAACCCAGACGGTTGGACATTCTAACATCAGTAGCTGCACATCTACCTTCTGCGCTAATAGTGAGGTACTATCCCATTATATAAAGGGCACTATAAATGGAAGCATTGCTTTTTAGATAGGAGATAAAACTGAGGTTCTGAACATTTGCAGTAATTAGATATTCCAATGCATTTTTTTCAGCATTATGAGTCTATTATTCCCAGCAAATAAAATACACATTTGGGTAATTTCATTTTGTCTAAAATCCATGTACTTCTCAGTCTAAAGCAAATATATTATTCTTTGGTCCTTATCCGAAATTGTTGCATTATCCTTATCCTTGTGCTGTTAAGCTGCAATGAGCTCATTGGGGGCATAGATTATCCCTTCTTGTCTGTGTTTATACAGTGCCTTGTTCAATGGGTTCTGCTCAACAACTGGTACCCCTAATGCTACTCTAATACAACCAAACAGTGTATGCGCCACTCTTCTAGGGCCTGGCTTCCACTGGTGGGGGCATATGCTGAAGGCACACTAAGTACAATAGGCTTGTGATAAGCTTTTAAAATGATCCATCATTAAATTTAAGAGTATGCCCTTTTCTTCCATCATGCCCTGTGTTGATGTTGTCTGGGTTAGTCCATGTATTGCCCATTCTCCTTTAAAGCTCTTGCAGCAGTGCTGCTTTTTAAAATTGTTAAATAAAACTTGAGTTTAAAACTATACCCTCTCTGGGTAATTTCATGCTCTATTTAAAACAGACAAGTGTGCAGTGGAGTGTTCTATTTACAGCTCCCACAAAAGCACCACAAATACATTTGATTATAGCACTATTTGCAAGCATGAAGTCAGGTAGCAGTGGCACAGTTGTCAGCACTGCAATTCCCAGTTGCAACATATGCAGGATACCAGCATGGGATATCCACAATTCTAGTTACACTCCGATTACTAGTAGCTCTTGACAAGTTCTGAACCAGAGGGCCCAATGCTGGGTAGTGAACCACTGCTGCCTCCTCTGCACTCTTCCTGGCAAATGTATTTTTGGGAGGGGTTTAGAGGGAGGGCAAGTGTTGTGCTCAATGTAACATTCTGAATTAATAAAGGTGAGATCAAGGGCAGACATTCCTCTTCAGAAAACACCTCCATCTCGCTTTGCACCTTTTGAAGATGCGTGATCACCTTGCTACCGCTAAAACTGCAAATATTAAAAAATGGCAACATTCTGTATCAAATACTTTTCACCTGACTTCTGTAGATATCAAAGAACCTTGCAAACTTTAAAGTGCTGAAGTACACTACTACTGTGCTACAGCAGTGGCCAAAGTTCTCCCATCAGCATTAGGATCCCTTTGTGCTAGGCGTCACATGGGCACATAAAAAGACACTGTCTTTATCACCGAAAGGGTGCAGAGGGAAGGTGTATATACTACATACAGTTTTATAAAACATGTATTTGTCAACATACACATTGATCACATTTTTCAAGTGACGAGCAATTTTGAGTACTCAACCTGCAACATCCCGAAGTGATCTGATTATCTGAAATTGCTCGGCTCCCTCCATCTGAAAGTTAGAGCCCCTAAAAGTGGTCTCAAACTGAGTATCCAAAAATGGAGGCACATAAAATCAACAGACTTTTTGAAAGATTTGTCCATATACTTTTAGTAAACATTAGTAGAGTCAATAATTCTTATGCAACTTATGTGTTATGAACAGCACTCTAAACTGATATAAGCTGGATGTTTAAGATCTGCTATAAAAGATGGTTTATCTTTACTTTGTACACTTCACTTTTCCATAGCAGCTGACTGATTCTTGGAAATTTCCTCACTTCTAAGAACACTTTGAATCATGTATTATTGCAAAATTTAAGGAAAGAATATCTTTTGTTTCTTTTATGATTTTAAGAAAAGTCCAATAGCTAAAAGCACAGAATCTATAGCTTTCAAAAGTGACAGAAAAAAATTAAAAGGTTTCATTAAGTTTCAGTATAGCAGTATATCTAAAGAAAAAAAACAAAAATGTATTGAGCTAGTTCTCCTTAAAATAGTGAAAAACAGGTGCTGACTGAAATAAGCATGTTGCTTAAATGGCTATGGCCACCATCATTTTTAATACTACAGGCTCCTGAATAAATTTTTTCAAATCCCATTCCAGGAATCAAAAGGGCTGGATTTATATTGCAACAAAATATTATTCCTGTGTAAAGTCCAAAGAAAAATTGTTCTTCCTGTCCATAAACTCATCACTAATTAGATCCTCCAGATCCATCAAAGGACACTCCTCCCAATCCAAACCCAGAGAAAATAAAGACCATATACACTTGTTCTCTCTCATTACATTTATGTACACAACTATTACTCCGTTGTCCCATTCAGTGCTTTAAATTTGCCAAGTTACAATGGAAGTTAAGTTGTCTATTCACTCTCTACCGTTGGTCTTTTTTGCCCTCAAAAGAAATACATGCACAGCCACATTCAAATTAACATCAGAATTAAAATACGGGCTTTCAACTCTATGGTACAGCTATAGGAACACCCATTTATACAATTCTTGCTTTGCATATAGCACAGCTTAGAGATATTAACTCAGTATTGGTGCACAAACCAACAAAAGGTTAAACTAGAACTTTAATGACTTTTTACACACTAATCCTTTCCTTTGGGTACACACCAAAGTGGTTTTTCTTACAGATTTTTAAAATTGTAAGCCAGTAATTTACTATTGATGAAAAGTGCCAAAAAGACAGTTTTGGAGACTGAAGACTTTTCCAGAAAAGTATTCTGCCAATGTAGATGCGCTTTTCTGGAAATACTTATAACGGAAAAACTGTTCCGTTTTAAGCATTTCTGGAAAAGGGTGCCAGTATAGACGTAGCCATACAGAGGAGGAACACACACACACAGACTAAAACATTAATAAAAGTATGAGTAAAAAGGGTGGCTTTACCCTGACACCAAAACAACGCTAGTGTTGGCGCCATGCGAATATCCTGAGGAAGAGAATTCCACAGCCTGGGAGCAAACGCTGAAAATGCCCTGTTCTGTGTAGATGTTAATCTTATCTCCACAAGTGGGGGAACACGAAGCAAAGCCTCCCCAGCTGACCCCAATCCCCAGGCAGGTTTATAAGGGAGAAGACAGTCCTTCAGATACCCTGGACCCAACTCATTTAAGGCTTTATAGGTCATAACTAAAACCTTAAATTGTTCCTGGAAACATACTGGAAGCCAGTGCAGCTGCCGAAACACTGGCATAATGTGCTCTGTATAAGTAGTGTTAGTTAAAACTCGAGCAGCCGCATTTTGGATCAGTTGACGTTTCCGAAGGCTCTTTAGAGGCAGCCCCACATAAAGTGCATTACAATAATCCAGTCAGGATGTAACAAGAGCATGGATCACTGTGGCCAAGTCATGCTTGTTCAGTAAGGGTCGCAGCTGGCGGATCAAACGAAGTTTGATTTCACATAAACCAATGTCCTAACTTCAGATAGCATTGAGTTTTAAGGTTAATGAGCTGCCGCAGACCTGGATAAGTTATTTTTATTTTTTAATGAGACAATTGAAAGAAAAAAATCAGTTTCTCTTAAGAACAGTTTACGTCCATATTTGTTAAATTCTGTTAAAAAGAACAAATGATCTTTTAAAAATAATTTCGGTGCCCTAAGATTTACCTCTGTAAACTTTTATGAAATGTCACCAGGGGGAAACAGGTAATCGAGAACTATGAAAACATGTAGACGGGCAAGATCACCATTTTGCTGGTAGCACCAACTTAAAGATAGAATATAAAGTATCCTAAGAGGAATCAGAATGCAGAGGCAATTATTTTTCCTCTAATTTACACAATACAAGCAACTGACTTGGATTCACACTTGGTCTCATCCCAAGTGAACAGCTTAAATAGCTGCTTGGTATACCGGTTTTCACAGCACCAACTCTAAAATTCTTATAAAGCATTCTGTAATATTTAAGCTAGCAGCAATTCCTAATCAAACAGTTATAAGGATGCTTCAACTTTGTCTCTTCATTTCTTTTCTTAAAACCCAAATATTACCTAACCATCAGTGCAAAATGGACAGTGGTCATGAAAGAATGGTTACTTACTATTCATAACGGTTGTTCTTCGAGATGTGTTCATTCCAATGTGTGTGATCATGCACTGTGTGCATGGTCCTTGGAAGATGTTTCCCTTGTGATACCCATAAGGTCAGCTGTGACACTCTGTGTGATGATGCCTCACAGCATCATATATACACCCCTGCCAACCCAATCCCTTGCTTCAGTTCCTTCTTATTGGAACAGTCCAACAGAAGTAGGCGGGTAGGTCTGGAATGGACATAAAGAATGCACATCTCAAAGAAGAGTTACAAAGGTAAGTAGCCATTCTTTCTTCAAGTGATTGCTCATATGCATCCCAATATACGATTTTACCAGTAATTTGTACAGAGGAGGGAGTTGGACCTCAATTTGTTGCCAAGTGAAGTACAACTCTGTCAAGTGCCACAGCATCCTGGGACTGCTGGGAGAGCTTGTAATGAGTGGTGAATGTGTATACTGAGGACCATGTAGCAGCCCTGCACTTGTCCTGAATCGGGACTTGTGCCAGAAAGGTTGATGATGAGGCTTGTGCCCAACTGTAATATGCTGTGATAGGTGGGGCTGGCATCTTGGCCAAATCATAGCACAGCTTGATGCACTTAGTGATCCAGGACAACAGGCACTGCAGCGTAATCAGGAGGCCCTTCATGCGGTCTATAATGGAGACAAAGCACCGTCTCGACTGACAGAATGGTTTAATGTGCTTGATATAAAAGGTAAGGGGGTGCTGGACATCCAGGGAGTGCAGCATCCTACCCTGTTTGTGTCATGTGGTTTAGGGAAGAAAGCAGGGAGAAAGACATCCTGATTGATGTAGAAAGGCAACAAAACCTTTGGAAGGATGGGGCCACAGCTACAACTTATCCTTATAAAAAATGTATATGAGGGCTCGGAGGTGAGGCCTCCCAGCTCTGACATCCATCTAGTGGAAGTAACAGCTTCCAGGAAAACCACTTTGTAGGAGAGATAGGCTGAAGAACAGGTATCTAGGGGCTCAAACAGGGAGGCCATGAGCTGGGAAAGCACCACATTCAAGTCCCCTGGCAGCAGCGGCTGCCTCAGCTAAGGGTATAAGGGAGCCAGACCCTTGAGGAAACAGCCCACCACTGGATTCCCAAATATGAATTTCACCCCAAACCCAGGTGGAAAGCTGAGAGAGCCACCAGGTGTACTTTAATAGATGAGACAGCCAGACCTGGTGTTTGAGGTGAAGGAGGTGGTCCAGAAGAAGGGTAAACATGGCCTGCTGGAGGTTGGCACCCTTATTGAGGCACCACAGGAATAACCTCTTCCATTGGGTGAGCTAAGTAGCCCTAGTAGAAGGCTTGGGGCTGCCCAAACACTGGAGTTCAAGGTAGTTTAGCCACGGAGCTTCCATGCCATGAGCTGGACTCCAGATTTGGGTGGCACAGCTGGCCGAACTCCTGCACAAGCAAGTTGGGAACCAGTGGGAGCATTATGGGCCTGGCCATCAACAAGGACAGCAGAAGGGTGAACCAATGCTGCCTCAGCCATGCTGCTGCTATCACCGCCGCTTTGTCCTGTTGAATTTTGAGGACAACCCTGGGTGTTAATGGCACCGGAGGGGACGGGAAGCATACAGATACTGCTCAGTCCACAAGTGGAAAGCATCTGAGACCCTCCACTCCGGCTGTGGCCCTGAAAGGAGCAGAACTGTGGGCATGTCCTGTGTAGGCAGGTCACAAACTGGTCCACCCCGTGACAACCCCACTCTTGGAAGATGGAGCCACATCCACCCTGAAGGCCCACTCATAGGTCTGCAAAGACTAGCTGAAGTGCTCTACAAGGTTGTTTTGCATGTCTGGAAGGTACAGAGCATGCACATGAATGTAGAAGTCTTACAGAGCAACAGCCTCCCAGCAAAGAGAGAAACGAGCACCACTCCGTCGATATAACATCAGAATATCACAGCTAATATTTTATCCATCACCACCCAGAGGTACTTGCCCTGCAGATGGGACAGACACACCTGGCAAGCTAGCTGGACTGCCCTGAATTCCTGGATTTTAATATGCAACATCATTTCTGTGTGAAAGCAAAGGCCTTATGTTAGTCAGTCAGTGCACACTCCGTCTCCCCCAACCTCACACAAAACTCGAGCTTTCATACGAACACGTTCAGTTTTCTGAGATACAGGTTTCTGAGCTTCTGGACAAATGGGACTCTGCAGTATACTCTGATGCTGACTATGGAGGGGCTGTCAACTACCATAGGGGTGTCAGTCCTTCCTCTAGCAGTCACTCTGGTTTGGCTGTCTCCCTCTCACCCTCCATCAGCCTATTTCCATTCTGCCCCTAGCCTGGCAGCAGCGGCTCTTCTCTCTCCTCCTCCTGCCCTTCACTTTCCCCACCAGAGGACGAGATTTAAGACCTCAGGCAGCCTTTAATTGGATTCAGGTGTTCATAATTGACCAGAGGTAATCACTTCTCAGCTTGTAGAAAAAAGGGCCTTTAACATTCCAGGGCTAATATATTGGCCTTCCAGGACTCTCTTGAAGCCATCAGGCTTGACTTTGTCACACCTATCAAGTCTTTTAAGAAAGCATCCAACTAGTGGATTGGAGAAGACTGGCCAGCCTGGCATAAGTGGGTGGAAGGCGGAAATGCCAGCCAAGTGGATTTTTATGAAGACATAGAAAGTGCTTGCTGTTTCAGGTACAGAAAGTAATCCAAGACAGAAGGTATTGTCGAGTGCATAGAAGATGTATTTTTGTGATAACCAAATTGTGATTCTCTTCCATTGGGTTAGGTAGGTGGCCTTGGTTTCCTACTGCTGAGGAGGGTTTCCCTAACTGAATCAGAGCAAGCAAGCTCTTTTGGGTTTAGCCATGGAGCTTCCAAGCCATGAGGTGAAGGGGTTTGAAGTTGGGGTGCTGAAGACCATTGTGGTACTGATTTATCAAGTCGGGGAGCAGTGGCAGAATGATCGGCGTTTCCACTGTCAGCTCCAGCAGAGATGTATAGCAATGCTGGTCAGGCTGGAGCAATCAATATCACTGAGAATTCATCACCCCAAACCTTGAGTAATAACTTGTGGACAAGTAGAAATGAGTGGAAATACGTAAAGGTGGTGGTCCTTTCAGGGAAGATGGAATGTTTCCATGACAGACTGGGTTGTGATTCAGGAAGAAACAGAACTCTGGCTAGTTCCTGTTGTGTCTTGTCAAGAACAAATCTATCTGGGAAATTCCCCACTGCTCGAAGAGTGTTTATGACACCCAGATGGATGGACCACTCATGGTTGTGAAAGGACTTACTGAGATGGTCTGCCTAGTCTTTCTGAGCCCCAGGTAAATAGCCAACTTGATACTCTTTGAAGCATCCTATGTCCCACAGTTTGAGGACTTCCTGACATTGGGAGAGGCGTATGCTCCCCCATCAGTTTACATATAACATCACTGGTGTATTGTCCATCATGACTGACACACACTTCCCCTTTCAAGTGAGCTTCCACACACAGCTTCTAGATTTAACCACCATAGGACAGATTCAAGAGCCAGCCAGGATGAGAAATTATCTCGTCCAGACTGTCCCAATTTGGTTGATACACCAAGGCTAGACATGTGTGAAGGGGTCAGAGCCTCATTCTGGCATACTGCTCTGTATTAGTACAGGCAGCCGTCTGGCCAGAAAGCTTCAGGAAATTCTACACCAGGGATGCTAGGGAATTCTCTGAGAGCTTGTATTATCTCTCAGAGTCTGAAACCAGGATTCTAATAGTCATGCTCTTACCTGTTTTGAGTCCAGTACTGCCCCTATGAACTCTATCCTCTGAACAGGGTAACGTCTGCATGTTCAGTAGAAGGCCAAATTAGTCAAAAGTTGCTCTTACCAGGTTTCCATGTGCCTCCACCTGTGTTTTGGAGTGGCCCTTTATCAGGTAGGGTATGTCTACACTTGCACCCTTTTTTTAAGAGAGGGATGAAAATTTAGACATTTGAAATTGCAAATGCAGCCGGGATTTAAATATCCTGCACTTCATTAGCATATCTGCATTATAGCGTTATTTCAAAATAGTGCTATTTCAAAATGACACTGTTAAGACACGATTATTTCGAGAGAAAACCCTTCTCTTGAAATAACCTTTATTACTCATACAATGAGGTTTACCAGTTATTTTGAGAGAAGGGCTCTCTCAAAATAACCGTGTCTTAACAGTGTGTTATTTTGAAATAGCGCCATAACGTGAATATGCAAATGAAGCATGGGATTTTTAAATTCCGGCTTCATTTGCAATTTTGACTGTCTACATTTGCATCCTTCTCTCAAAAGAGGGTGCAAGTATAGGCATATCACCAGTCATTGAGTATGGAATCACCTGAACCAGCACTTCTGTAAGAAAGCAGCCATGATTATCATGCACTTGGTGAGTACCCAAGTTTCTGCTGAGTTCAGGATTCCAAGCTAAGGATAAAGACTGAACTGATGATTGTGCTTTACTGGAACCTTCTACGAGATGGGGTTATAAATATGTGAAAATATGCATCCTGCAAGTCAAGGATGGCTTATTCACATTCTGGATCTAGGGGGCCCATGTGGAACTTCAATTTCTTCAAGAACTTGTTAAGGTTTTGGCTTTGGAGATTAGGAAATGATGAGAGAAATAACCCTTGCCCCTTAGCTATCAAGGAACTCTTCCATCACTCCCACACTGATGAATAGCTGGACCTCTTGCATTAGGAGATGTTGTAAAGGGTCTCTGAAGAGGGAAGGGGAATGGGAGTGGTAGGAAGAGGGGGAACTGAACTGGAGAGTGAGTATCACAGTTCTACTGGGCAGTGCACCCAGCGATCTGATGTGCTCTGGGCCCATGCATGGTAGGGTATCAGTTGGCATCAGAAGTATGGAATAGTTTGATCTGGAGTTTCAAAGGGTGTGTCATCCTTGGGTGAACCTTCAAAAGGCTTGTTTTTAACCAGAGGGCTGATGGAAGAAGCCTCCTCCTGTTGTTTCTATTATACCTCCTAGAAAAGGCCTGTCTGTTCTGCGGTTGGGAGAATTGAAGCAGGGGCTGAGGTTTATAATACTGCCACAGCAGAGCATCAAAGCCCATGCCTACTCGCATTTCATTGCCCATTTGGCAAACTTTCATCTTGCGTTGCTCATTATCTCCTTTTGGCAATTCCCTGCATTAGTGGAAGCATCTCCTTTCCATTGAATCTGTGTCTGTGCATGGTTCTGCCAAACATTTAAATTATATTCAACTTGGAAAAATAATTTTATTTCCTGTCCATTACACTCTCCCAATTTTCAAGTTGTCAACCTGGTCTTTTTTGCTACACACTTTAACAGATTGCAGTTTTGATTAGAGTTGAGTTTAGCTACAAATATACTTGTGTCAGTGGCAGAGAAGGCTCTACTGCTGGCCATATTAATAGAGATGGCAAGATGATGGTATGGGGAACCCAAGGCCTGGGGCTGGATACAGCCCCCAGCTTGCTTAGATCCGGCCTGAGGCTCTGAGCTCCTGCCCCTGCCTTGAGGAGTTTGCACTGGTGCTTAAGCTCCCTCCTTTCTCCCCACCGCCGCCAGCTCCCGTGGGGCTGAAGCACACAAAATCTGCTAGCCTGGGTCCCCGGGGCTCTGGTGTGCAAAGGGAATGTGGTGGGTGTCACTTAGTTGGGGCCTCGTCAGTGAGGGGGTTTGTTTGTGTTTGTTTTGTTTCTTGCTTCTCACTTGTGTGTGGCCCCCAACTGATTTTTCTGTGGGTCAGTAGCCCCCGACCCAAAAAAGGTTCCCCACCCCTGGATTAGACACACAAACCAGACTACTGAACCTCATGGGAACTTTCATACCTGTGCTCATGCTGACTTTGCAGTATTTTATATGGACAGTGTTCTTCTGAATGTTGAACAAACAATATTTTTAAACGCTAAATTTGGCGTCCCTTTGTGGCTGCAGTAAATAGCAATTTGTTAAAAGGAGCCCTTCTGCTCTTCCAATCAAAGCAAAGGACAGCACCTAAGAGACAACAGATGCTTTACAAACCAAAAAACCGCACGCAAACACACAAATAGATCCACGGCCTAGTCTATGCACAATGTTTCTTTGGGAAAAACAGGTTAAACTCATTCAAATCAAACCACTAGTTTCTTGTTCATCTGAAAAAATACTGCAATAGTGCATTCAAAGCCTTTTAATCTCACAAGAAAATACTTGGCTTGTCCTCACAACAAATCTGCATTTTTCAGAAATACTGGAGCCTGAATATGCAAATAAGAAGAATGTATTAATTATCATTAGTCATTCCTTCACAAAGACTAGAAGTAATTGGAGAAATAATTTGAGAAAATTGAAGTACGTGACAGAACACATTAAGATTCATCAAGTTTCAATTCTCTTCTTCTGTCAGTTTGTCAAAAGTAGATATCTGCTATTCCAGCATTACTGGTTTAAACATTTCATTCCTCCCTCCCCCAAACTGGTGCACCATTTAGCACTTAAATTTTGCTCTGAAATTAAGTAGATCTGACGTGGTACATTTTCTATTTAATGGACAATATTACAAACAAGATTAAGAGAAATGATTCTAAAGTGTTTTCAATAGGCTCAATTAGGAGTGATCCTCACTATTAGTGAGCTTAGAAGGAGAAGGACAAGCAAAACGATACCTATATTGGTGAGAGAAACTTTCAAGCTCTCTTACCAACAGATGGTCCAATGAAAGATTTGCCCCTCTAATATCCTGGGATCACACTCTACAAATGCTGCATAGTAGTTAATTTACAAGTTTGCTAGATGAAGTATCCTATATTGTCACAAGTGACTTGGAAGGTGCCAACATATAAACATGCCAGTTATGCAAGTGGAATAAATTTACCCTTATGGTCCATAACAAAGCATTCATAGAATCTCAGAACACTAGAGCTGGAAGAGACCTCAAGAGGTCATTGAGTCTAGTCCTCTGCTCTCATGGGGCATTTACTCAGACATCTAGTAGAATTTGTATAACATCACTTCAGTATTTAAAAATATAGAAAAAAGATTAGTTTACAAGTCTTTCCCTGCATATCATTATTAAAGAGTTCTGATAACTTCTCAATATAGGACTTCAAAATCAGCATTATCCCTTCGTCAGGCCAAGAATTATTACACACACCACCTAAATGGAGTGCAAGGATGTAATCACTGAAGCAGCTCATTTGGCAATTTATAACTGTTCCAAATATCATTATGGTCTTTTGGAGCCTCTCAGCCTTTTGCTTGAATTGGCAGGGACTGTAATCGGCAAAGGCAGCATACTTATTTCCTGGCATGGGATCCGAGTGTCTTATTAAACGATGATTAAGGACTGGTGACTGATCTGTTACGAGTCTCAACCATTACTACTCCTATAGTGTATGGGTGGAAGAGATGTTATGAAAGCTTTTCTATAGCAGAATACTTGGAGGGGAAAGCAGAGTTATCTATTTTATACTGTCTTCACAGCAGTTCAGACTGGCAATACTTGTTTATGTTGAGCCTAGAATCTTCTACTTATGTATGTTTGAACCACCCAAAGATGTCTCTTACATATACCAGCGGGTATCTTACAGATTAGCCAAGCTCTACACACATTTACATGTAGATCACTGCGCAGGCCAAGAAACACTTGCCAGGTACTGCTGAAGTATGTATGCTGTCCCCTCTTCTCTCAACTGTGGGCTCAGTTGTAGCAAAGGAATAAGATGAGCCATAACTGCAGCCATATGTCACTGAAAGAGCCCCCCAAGAACTTGGGTGAGCCTCTTATGATTAGCTATCCTGGTTTTAAGGGCCAGTTTGAGCCATGGAAATGCATAGCAGGCCAAATGCAGGAAAGAATAGAGCCTCAGTACTTTTCATTTCTTCTCACAGGTTATTTCCTTCAGGCTTTTATTGGTGTGTGAAGACATACAGAAAAGACAGCAGCATTAGATTAGTACAATTTAATGTGCATCTTACTTTCGCCAGCCCTTTGCATGGTGCGTCTGGATATCACTGGAGCATGACTTTGGTAGGGATAGAGTGGTGGCGGTGGCAGTGTGATGCTACAGAGTTCTTCTTGTCTGCTGTGGGGAGGCACTTAAATTGCATGATTCAGTAGCAGGTAATTTGTTTTGGAATGTCAAGGCCCAATAAATATAACTGTATAGGACTGGAAAACAATATGCACCCAATACAAATTAACCATAAACCTTTCAGAGTTACCATTTTAAAAGTCAAAATGATTTACTTGGGAAAAAGGTTAAAATATCCTGGTTCCCAACAATTTATTTGTCAATGCAGTTTGGCATCTTAAACATACCATTTTTTGCAAATATTTGTAATATGTGCTTTGAGGTATGAACAATAATCTGTTCACTACCATGATACTGTATTGCTAAACATTGAGCAATAAAGTTACAAAATATCTGCATATGTAAATACATGCAAAGAAAGAATTTTGAGCTCCAGGCATGGGTGCTACTGACATCTCTGCCACTGACTTTCTATAGGACCTTGGGAAAGTTTTTAGATGTCAGGAGGAAACTTGTACAGTAGTTACCTGTTCTATTATAGTCTAGACACAACTATCCTATGATAATTTTAAACTTGTCTTGCGTTATAGTTACCCTTTGCAAAATGACTAAAAATTGTAGATTCATATTCTGCAGAATTATGTATTTGCTTAAATTTATGAACTGTGAGCAGACCTATTAATTTCCCTGGGACTGCTTCTGGTGCATAAATTAAACGTGCATTTTTTTCTTTTGGTGGGATGAAGGCTACTGCCACCACTATGTGCGTCTTTCAAAGACTTCCACAAAATATGCTTCTCTAATTGCTAGGACAGCAAATAGGAAATCAAGTTGCTTTCTTTTGGCTTGTGCATCACTAGTAGTAAGTAAATTTTGATAGAAAAATTTAACAATTTTAATGATTCACAAGCCATAACAGAATCCATCTCACAAACTTGTACCAATGTTGACTTGCAAAGCCAGAAGTTAGAAAGAGTAATAACATACCTGATTTAACTGACTGCCACCATTCTGATCAGTTGGTGCCATATTAGAAGTGATCATTTTATCGCTGGGTTCCAAAAGTTGACCCAGAACCCAAAATAAATACCAGTGTCAGGCCATGACACCTAATTTTGGAATAGAATCTTTCCAAACAAGTTAAATCCTCTTTACTTCACAGGATTTATTTGTGTATTTTGAAGGACATGAACCTAATTAGCACTGGAATCTTTTAGTACCTACTCAAAATCAAAAAGTCTATAAAGAGTAGTCATGCTAAATTCTACAATCTTGTTTTCTCTCCCAGGAGTTTCAAATGGCAAAGTAACTTATCTGTCACATATATTTAAACAATGAAAAATTCAATGGCATATTGTGCATTTCATTATTAGCACTCTAGTACTGTCCTGGAGTCTCCAGGAATTAATCTTTAATTAAAAATTTTTTGTGTCATGTGAGTAAACTTCCAGGAGTCTGTCCAACCAAAATTGGCAACCCTAATTGAATACATGGCTTCATATAAAACTGTCAACATATAATACTGGATTGAGATAACTTGTTTGCCTGTAGTTGGGATGCCATGAATACTGTCAGCATTAACTATCGGTTGTGGTAGTAGTAAAGTCTCTTGCCCCATAGATCTGAAGTGCTTGCTTCCATTTCTGTGCTTGTATTTCTTCCAGCTTTCCCTAGCAGAATGACTCTTCAAAATAAATGATACAACAATAAAATAAGCTACTCAAGGTAGACAATGGAAAATTACAAGAGAGCCTACAGCAAGACAAGCCATCTAAGAAATCTGGTACACTGAGTAGTCTGCTCAATTTCTGTACCATTATAATTTTAAATGCAATGTCAGTTATGTCTTTCATAAAATCTTTTAAAAAAACTCATCCAGTAATATTTGCATTGGAATTTAACTGTGCAGTAAGTTAGTGACACACGCTACAAACAACACCATTTTTAATGGAAGTTCAGACAAACAGAAAAGCTCAAATTTTGGAATGTTTTCAATAACTCATTGCACTGTATACTTGATTTAAAATAAAGACTACAATAAATTACATTAAGATCTAAAAATAAATCAACATTTTAGATCGAAATTAACTTTAACTAAAACCAGTGTAGCTTATCATGGCTATTAAATATGTACAAGCTACAAAATTCAGGGGAGTAGCACTAAAATATACGTTGTATGAACTGCTCACCTCTTAATCAAAGGTCTGCTCTTGCATTCTTTGCATTATGTGCAGTTGTTAAAAATCTTTTTAATGGCCTACATAGTATAAGGTAAATTTTATATTAGGGTTTGTTTTCTGTGCTAGACCAATATTGCTTGCTTTGAAATTAACTGAGTGAGGACATTGTTATTAACTGTTGGCATGGACCTCAGAAAGATGGAAGTTAACTGAGTTCACTAGACTGACTCCAAGTGAGGTAACTGCTTAAGACCCTAGTAATAGGCAATGGGAATGAAAAGGCAGCTTTGATGTTTTGACCAATGTCAGGAAAACAAGTTGCCTAGGCATTGCTGCACTGGTATTTCTTTATCGCAACAGTCAATATTACCTTTTGATCACTTATTTGATATAATAACCTACCTTGATAGTGTCCATTTCTCAAAATCTGTCTTCTCAAAGCGTTATGCTTTCTTCCAAATCCAACATGATTCATTTTCTTTAAATCAGCAACACATATGGTTCTATGCATTTTTGCAAATATTGAAAGAGTCAGGATACAAAATATCTGCATTAAATAAATGAGCTATCAATACAGCTCAAACCCAAATATTTTCTGATTAATAATGCCATCAGCCCATCTGCTTATCATATGCCTATAGCCAGTCATTTATCAAAGCTCAAGAAAATTATTTTTGAAGGACTCTTGTAAGGTCTTGGTTCTGTGTGAATGTGGTGGATATGGAAGACACATAAGAATATTTTATAGAGCTTCTACTTTCCCTAATTGTTAAACCAAAGGATTTTAGGTTGGGTATCAACCCCATAATCTTCATTTTGGAGATACTGCATGGGCAGGTATTGTCTCAGGTAGGCAGGTCTCAAAGTATTTAGAGCTTTATAGGTTAAAACATTTAAGACATCAGTCTGAAAACAAATCAAAAGCCAGTGAAGAATGTGGATTTTAGTTGTGATATGCTCTCTACTACAAGAGCTACATCTTATGGGGGCAAAGAGATTCTACACTATTTAAAATTTCTCAACTGTCTTCTGTATATGTGTTTATTAAAATACCCTTCTCTCAAGAGAAGATACATAGATAATTACAGTGGCGCCCAAATCCAAAGAAAATACAAGTTGCAGAGAAGAATTCTGTATAAGTAACAACTTTATTGTAACTTGATGTGCTGAAATGCAAAAATATTTTCAGCAACAAGATACAAAAAGTATTTCACCATTAACATCAGCTGATAAAAATTATGGATGGTTTGATGCAAGTGTTTACATATCTGAATTCTCTTAATCATTTCCACCTCAAAACAGGTCTAAATAATTTCATTAGTTTCATTTCTAATATAGGATTCATTTATGTTAACCCTCCTCTCTGAAGTCTCAAAAGCCAGAATTAGCTAGGTTACAGAGAGTAATTAAATCTACCAATGCAAATACTTTAAAAAATGCATTCCCTTTCCAAACTAAATCCATTTACTGCAAACAAAAGCCAAGCTGAGAGACTAAACTATATTAGAAACTAAATAACAATCATGAGATCAATGCCAGTTTAGAAAAAAGTCAAGTCAATTTTAGTGTCAATTCAAAATTAAAAGTATTGGGTAAAGTGTAGATTTTAACATTAATACCGATAGCTATTAGTTGTATCTCAGTTTTCACTCTGGTATCTTCGATAACAGTCTTCGTCTATGAGAGTGAATTATTCTATGAGGGTAGGTAGTACATAGGCCTTATGCAGTCCCTAAACACAGCAATGAGTTTCATTCTAAATATTTAATGCACTGTGAGAATCAAATACTTGAAGAGTAAGAACAAAATCTGTATTCAGTAAAACTGAATTTAAGAACCAAGTAAAAAATGGATTCAAATCAACATTCCATACCTCGTATCTATGTCAATTTAGTTATTTTGTACCAAACAACATTCCCCTTAAGATTTTGTAAAATACTTTTTTAAAGATTTAATATCTTACTAATCTTGTATTCATTGCAAAGATATACTAGAAAAGGCACTCTGTGTTCATACTTCAGAATGCAGTAAATGAACTTCAAGACAAGGATTTTTTAAGCTTCATCCATTCTAAATATCTCCCTAGAAAAGGTTCAAATGGAAAAATGATGCAATCACTTCTACCATCATTCCAAGAGTGAATTGAGTACTTATTTTAAGAAATTTGTTAAAAAAAGACTACCATGCAGAAATCATACACACACACACACAACACATGCAGGGTTCTCCACAGAAAAATAAGAAAATGGTGGCTCATTTCCGAGAATAGTGTAAGAAAGTCAAAACAAGACAGTCACACTTTGTGCTTCAAATCCTTTAAAGAGACTAAATACATTTTCAGGATTTCTCTATGATGGCCTGAAAAACTATACTTTTGTATTATAGAGTTTTACATCTGCTGAAACTGAAACTGATCATTCTTGAGATGTGGGGAATAAAAATGGAGAATCTAAAGAAGGAAGTTGTTCTTACGGACTATATTCTTGGGTCCAGTGAGAACACTGCAGGCGGTTCAACCAAGAATGAGAAGGTAAATAATCAGGGCACACTTGAGAATACAGCAATTATTTTACCTTTTTTCTTAAGAGCGACAAAACTTAAATGTATACATAATAAATAAAACAAAATATAAGCAGATCAATGACATGATTTTCCATTTCTGTAATGTATAGTGTGCACTGCCTAACCAGAAAAATGGACATTTCTACCAATGTAGATATTCCTACAGCACAGTGTTTGACTTTTTTGGTACAAAGTGTGCTATTAAGCTTTTTTTTTTTTTTTTTTAAATCATCAGAACAAAATCCTTAAGCTTCACATTAGATTACTGTATTTTGTAATTTAGAACAGGCTGAACTGGACAATCATAATTATGGTATTAAATATTCAAGTCACTTTGTATATTAGAGCTGCAAGTTTCAACAGCGAGCTTGTTCATGATGAGTTTGAATATATTCATTCTAATTTGTTACACACTGCAGCAAAAACGTCACTATTTTGGAGGGAGCAGGTATCCTAATAAACCCTAACATGAAGAATGCTTAAATGCCAAAATCTTAATTTAGATAAATATTTAAAGAACAATGTGATAAAGGTTAAATTACTTCATAGAGTCTAGTGGGGTGTGGCCTGTAGCATTTAGACACTTGTCTAAGAATGCTTCTTATTTTATATTTAAGCCACAAAGATTTAGTTCAAACACAGTGTATACAAGCATTCAGAGGTTTATTTTTTAAAAACTGGACTGGGCACTTATTTGCTAAAGGTTTACTTGGTAACAAAATATAAAAGCATATATACTTTACCCTACTAAAACTTCACTGGGATTAATTCTGAGAAATCGTAAATAAATTAGGGAGGAGATTTACCTTTTCAGAAGGTAAATCTTAAAATTTCATTGTTCATGTAAGCTTAAAGGCAAACTGAAGTGTTTTATCTTAATAGTATGTTTATAAATTCAATGAGATTTCTTCCCATATCTCACTGTTAAATGAAAATCTTGACAAACAACAAATATAGCATATTATCACCCTTATAGCAAATTCAATGTTATAACTCAGAAAACATTTAGAATGTGCATTACTGCAGCCTCTCCCTCTCCCACATTGTAAACAAAGCTATCAAACACTGAAAACGTTGATATTAAAGCTAAGGTTCATATAATAAAGAACTGGCCCATGATAAGCAGTTTACAAATGTTTCATCCTTTCACATTATGCAGAATTTCAATACCATCCACAATGCTAGTACAATAACTGAAATGCTAGAAAAAGTAAGCTTGTACTTGCAAATACTATCTGACATTTCAGGGATCTATTCCTCCTCCTCGATGTTACTACCACTAATGTGAATGGAAATTGTGCACACATGTTAAGTGGAGAACAGATCCTCTTCCAAAGTTTTGTTTGTCATTCACATGCCTTTCTCAAAAATGTGAAAATACTCAACAATATAGAACGAGAGCTTACAATATTCAGGTTCAATTAAGTCTTCAAAGACATGCTTTTCTTGTTCATAATAACAAAACTAAATCCCATGTGGCTGTGGGCATCTTAAAATGTATTTAAAAAGTTACGCCACAATTACCTGTACCTCATTAATTCATCAAAAGCAAAATATATATGTACCACACAACATACAAAAGTTACGCATTAAAAGTGCATATTCAGAATCCATTTGGCCCATTTCTTAAATTTACATTTGGTCATTCTATGCATCCTTTACTTTTCTATGTACCATAACACGTGAGATATAAATAATTTTTCTTCAAATACAATACCATTCTCTCTTCACAGCAAAACCTTTACCTCTTACCTTATTTTCCATTAAATGTAAACTAGTGATGGACCATAAAGAAACACAGGCAAAAGATTTATTATGTGTTTCTTTTTTTAACGTTTGTTGGACAGCTTTGACATACACACAATAGGCATTACAAACTATATTGAAAATACATTTTTGGGCCAAACCATTGCATATTTGCCCCCACAATGAAAAATAAATTACGTTCAAAGCAGTATATTGCCATTAACAGCCTGTTGGCATCCTCTGAAAGTAAACTGGTTCTTCCTATGCTTTGTACTTGAACTAAGGGCACATTATGTGCCCTTAGCTCAAGTGCTTTTAAATGAGAGTCTAGTTGAAACCTTCCAGTTAGCACAGAACCAAACTATAATCTTCATTCTTTAAAAAAAAATAAAAAAATGGAAGATCCCTTTCAAAAGTTAATCTTCAGTTATGAACTTTACTGCATTATGGAGCTAGTGCAATCCTGCATAGCCTAGTCAAAAAGACAAGGCACAATAAAAAAAAAAATCAAGATACATTAGACTACATGGACTAGAGTCATTGAAGATAATTTAAGGCCTTTCAGTGAACTAGAGAGTAATCAGTCTAATTTAAAGCTGAGGATTAAACCATAAATTATCCAACTGAAAAGCAAACAATAGGCTTTTTCAGCTTCTGTTCTGTGGACAAGGATAACAAAAATTCTTGTATGGTTTGTGAAAACACCTCTGGACAAGGAAGAGTAGAGTCATTTCAGTTTCTCTAAAGTTCGTGGAAGATTTCATGACTGCTTTAGCCGTTTGCGTGGAATGCCAAACTGTGGACACTGTGCAGACGCTAATGCTCGAAAGGCCTCTGCTACCAAGTGAGGATGAGAGTGGATCATTGACTTCCAGCCTGCTGTTTCCATTATGTCTGTTGCTTGGCTGAAAAGAAAAGGTTTAAGAATTATCAGTTAAAATGTATTGTGTCCACATAATGCTGAATCTGGAAAATATTTAGAATGATTTGACATGTGAAATATTATAATTGACTACAGCTGTATGTTATTTGTAACCTACAATGTATTCACTTACAGTTTAGTGAAATTACAGGTCAATGAAAAGAAATACATTTAACATTGTTCTAGAACTGGAATTTTCCCCAGAATGAAGTTATCTACATCATGCCTTCAGCTAAGACTATACTCTAATTGAGTAGGAGTCTTTAAAAAGAGTATCAATGTATTTTATATGTCAGTTATAATTCTTCACTGCTGAACTCACTGACACTATGGCAGCACATGGAATATCCTGGGACACGTAGATATAAAAACTTTTTGTTGAAGGTCAGTAAAGGAAATGTACCCTTAGAAACTGTTCATCAGTTCTAGCTCAGCTCCTCTGCACATTTGGAAGAATGCAAAAATTGACAGGCCATGCCAACTCAACCACCTCCTCAAGACCCACTTCATTTACAACATTTACAGGAAAGTGAGGTAGTAAGCAGCATAGGATAGTTGATTATGTCTTTCTTTCTAAAGTTCCCTTTCTGAATGATTTGGAACAGTCAAAACTGTGTACCAGCTAACCTATGCAACTCTGTGAACTTATCTCTCTAAGGGCATGACTACACTATAGTGTTATTTTGAAATAACAGGCTTCTTATTCTGGAATAAATAATCCCTTAAAAGGAATAATGGCTATTTCGACATTGCTATTTCAAAATAGCTCCTTCCCAAGGCCATTCAAAGTAATTACTCCCCAGTGCTTCCTGGGGCTCTAAATTGAGGTACTGTGTTCACATTAGGAGAACCTGTTTCTCTGTAGTGTGGATGTGCTATTTCGAAATAGTTATTTTGGGCATTGTTATTCTGAAATAACTTATTTCAAAATACCCTTGTAGTGTAGACATACCTTAGGTTCTTATACCGTGCCCAGCATTGGGAATACATTCGCCCCCTTATTTCTCCCTCTCCTTTCTGCTTATTTCACTTATTTGTTGTCTCTTCTTTCACATCAGACTGAGCTCTTTGTGTCTGCCTATATATTTGCAGAGTGCCTAACACAATCGATTCTGGATCCTGGGTGAAGCCTTTGTGCACTGTCATAACACAAAATAGCAGCCCTAGTCTCCCTACCTAAGCTTCATTCTGCCCTAGCTTCTCTCAACTTCATCTGCTCTGGAATAGGGCCTCTTACTTTTCTGCAGCCTCCATGGGCAAAAAAAGAAACTTGATAGGTCTCTATTTAAAAAGTGGACAGGTCGCATGCTGCCATTTCACTACTCCTCACAGCATTTCGGGTTAAGGGGGCAGTAGGGGCAGATGGGAGCCCTAAACCAATGGCAACATGGGCCAGGAGGGGAGGGACCTCCCCTGGTCTGACAAATCCCCTTGTTCTGGACCCTCAGGTCCTGAGGGTGCTGGACCAGGGAGGTCCAACCTGTACTAGGTAACTTGGGAAGTTCTTCTGACAGGAAAAGGTAACTTTATATTTTGGGAATCATTTTACTTACTTGCTATTCCAGTTTTTCCCATCTTTACACCCAAGTTGTCTAAGAACACTGCACCTATGACAGGGAAAATTATACAAAATATTTAGAAGGAAGACATATTTAAGTACGGATATTTAAAGCATTATTTCAAGTGTAATAAAGGAACATTACTTGCCTGTTAATAAAATCTATTGCTTGTGCTTTCAACTGTTCTGCGCTGTGCAAATCTGCGAGGATAAGAATGTCAGCAACGTTTTCAACTGAGAGGTTACTACAGAGTGCCTCCTCACACATGACCTTCAGCCGTTCCAGTGCATACTAATGAAAGAAAAAAACTATACTAATCATTCTTCACACTTATTCTTTCTGCTGTAATCTGTAAGTACAATAGTTCAAAAGAACAATTTCCCCCAATCCTGTGAAATGCTTAGCACCATTCCTTAGGATTGACTAGTGTCCCTCACAGGAGAATTAATAAAATGGCTAAATTACAATTAATTTCAGATTTTAAATTCCCTCCCCTTTTACCAACATGAAGAAAAGCTAAAGAGAAGCCATAAATATTATTTAAATGGGAAGTGCAATATTAAATCAAATCACTGGCTCAATAATCCAGTAAGATATTTCTAGTCCCAGAAATTCAAATGGAAATAAGAGAGATCTCAGAGGAAAATTAAGTAAAATTCCACTCTAAGGGAAGGATCCTTCTAACTTCTCTCAGTGACTGACTTATTCCCTGGCCAGAACATTTAAACTTCTCCTAACTTCTTATCGTCAATGGTATACAGTGACAATGAATTTCAATGATATACATGAGTCCAAAGAACCCTCTCATCAGTTAAATTAGTTGTATTTCATTAAAAGTTCAATAATTATTCCACTAAGAAGGGATGAATAAGGAGTATCCAATTTTTCTCTCTCTCTCTCTCTTTCTGCAAATCCTCCACTCTCCTCTTTCAGGGAGAAATTGTCATTAGGTACTATGCAAACAAATGTATCAATCTGTCATTTCGTTTTTCCACTTATGAACTCTCATATCTGCCATATTTTTGAGATAGCTGGGTTCAGTTCTGGTCACCCTATCTAAGCAAAGGTATAATACTGACATGTAAAAAGAATTCTCTTGTGCATTCTCTTTCTGATTGTATGTGTCTTAACATTGTTTACAGTTTGACCACTGCTTCATGTTGAGCAGGTTCTCATTAAACAGTACATAAACACTACCCACATCTTTTTTCTGTGTGGCTACTTCATTTAGAATCCATCAATTGTACAATTCCAAAGTCTCTAACAAATTTAGAAATAATCTGAATAAAAATAGTGAAGGTGCCACATGTATGTTACTTATTAATATAAATAAAATCAAAATAAAATGTATCTGCGTAAAACAAAGGAAAGCTGCATTGCTCTATATCTTAGTCAAATTTCTCTTTTCAAAGTTATATTTATTTTAGATTTATGGTTGTACTGTTCTCTAAGGTGCTTCTCTTCAGAGCATATACATTAAAGCCAGTTACTCTAAAGACATTTGTAGCAGACTACACAAAAGTTGAATACAGCTGTCTTGTAACATTGCAGAACTACTTTTTATAATACTTTTCATTCATGAGAAAGGCAGAGCAAGAACCATTTCGCAGTTTCTAGTTATTACATTCACTTTATTTAGCAATCATGCCTTGGAGAAAAGTCTTTAATCATAAAGGAACACTACTTCTCTAGTTCTCTCCACTCTGGAGTGCCTTTATCATCTGTCTCAGACTCAATGAGATCTTGAAGATGAGGCACTGTGACAGAGAGGTATGAGAAGAGGACTAAATTACTGTGTCATCAAAGCCTGATAGTACCAATAGAGTAGTTCAGAGGGAATTTAAGAATGGAGTGTTTGACAAAGTTAGCCACTAAGGGGCAGTCAATGCTGTATGTATGTTAAAGAAGGTGGTAGGGTTGATCATGAGAGATACAAATGTTACTTCAGTAACAGGAATATTACTTCAAGATACAATTCCAGGTGAGTATAAAATAATAAACAAATTAGTACAGCTTTCGTACAAGAAAAATCTGTTTCTCTAATCTAGTAAGGGTCGGTGCAAATTCAATTACACAGTTTGGTGAAAAACCTCAAATGAATAAAATGTAGACAAAGTCTAAGGTAATGCATCTTGAAAGGAACAAAGTTAACACTTCATATATGGCTGGCTTTTAAATTAGCTGCACCCACTTTGAAGAAGGTAACTAAGACTTCACAATGAACAGCCAGATGAAATTTGGCTTCTTGTACAATAATAGTGGTATGTTAAATATGAAATGGTATGAGATCATCTTGAATACTGTGGTGTTATTTGTTTCCCATATGAAGAAGGGCAAAAGGAGTAATATTTCATAGGAAAAGTGAAAATATTTAAAGGGTGGGTTTAAAGGATAAATATTTAAAAGGCAAGAATTAAGTAAAAGGACAGATTACAACTATTTAGAGTAATGAAAAAACAAAAAGTTATAGAAGTATTGATAGTTTACAGGTGGTCACTAAAGTACTGTTATTTATCATGTCACAACAGAAAGATCAAGGAGACACTTTTATCAATACTGATTTTCTACCATATACTTCTAGCAGTCAGAGAAGGTTTTATTTATTTTTAACCTTCCCACCACTCAAAAATCTGTTTCTCTCTCCCTTTTCTTGTATCTGTTGGTCCACTGGTTTATTTTTCTTAGACATCAACTGTGGTAGTATTTAAGCTATTCAAATATACATTTTAGAAACAGTTGTTTCTGAAATAATAATTATGAGGACTTTAAAATTACTTACTTTGTCTGCAGCTGCCAACAAGTTGTCAGCCATTTTGTCAAGGTTTGGTGCTTTCCCTGTGTAAATGAATCTCATCATTTCTTTAAAAACCTCAGGGTCCACATCATTTATTTCTACACGATTCTGTTGAACAAACATAAAAAAGGAAAACCATAACATCTAAAAATTTTGTAGTACAAATTTAAGATCACCACCTACTTTGCTTGTTACAAGTTTTTATATCATGTCCTTCATATAGAAGCCTTAAAAATTTATATTGACACATCTAGATTCAATTATCGGCCTCTCATCAACCTCCTCTTTTGCCAGTGGCTTTACCAGTTAGACAGATGGACATCCCAGCTCTTCTTAGGAGTGGCTCGATTTGTACAGAATCTGCTGTGCAAAAATTATCTTAAAGTACATACAGAGAATCCTAAATATGGCCTGTGGAATTTTTAAAAATACATCCTGGCCTGGATTTAAATCCATAAGCATTCCTTGGAATAGCAGAGTCTACAATATTGGAGAGAACAAAAAGTTATTCAGCTGCAAAGAGGAAAACAAGACTTAATTTGCTCAGTTTAATATGGCCAACTTGTCCTGGAAGACCTGGCAAAAACTACATTTTTACCACACCTAAATCCCACAGCTGTTGCAGAAGAATAAGGTGTGGAGACATAAGCTGTAAGAGGCAAGGACAAAGACCTTAAAATGAATACAGAATTGGAAAGGTATTAATGCAGTAGTATTTAGGAGTATAGAGTCCTCACCTATGGGAGTCACTTATGAGAGGAAGCATCATTGTGCCCTGCAAGACTCCAAGGAGAGCCAAAAATTCAGTGAAAATGAGAGCTGCCCATTAAAAATCCTTTGGGATCTAACCAAGAGCAAAATGTGAATCCATGATAATGAAATTCCAGCTACTGCTACTGCACCATTCAAGCTCTTAACAGCACAATGTTAAAAATAGAGGTAATACAAACATAAGCATATATGTTTGAGCTGTGCATAACCCCACAACCACAGACTCAGGTACAGCGAGGCTCAATGAGATGAAATTCTTTTGCAAGCAACCCTAATATTGCCATAGAACTTAACTCATATTCCATAACCTCATGAATATTGAATTAGTCTGTGATATTCAACCATGGATTTTTTCCCTAGATTCTGCAGGTGATCCAGCTCCATGAGCTTTTTTGCAGTTGCATTGCTATCTAGAAGGCTTGGCTCAAACTCTTGCTTCCTATGTCTGCTTGTAACCAACTACACCAGCTCAGCTCCACAAACTTGAGCTGTTGCAGTGTTCTCTAAACAGTCCAGCCAGCTAGCCAACATTTATGGTCAGAATAATAGAACCATAGAGCTGGAAGAGACCTCAGGAGGTCATCAAGTCCAGCCCCCTGCTCAAGGCAGCACCAATCCCAACTAAATCAACCCAGTCAGGGCTTTGTCAAGCAGAGACTTAAAAAACCTCTAGAGATGGAGACTCCACCACCTCCCTATGTAACCCATTCCAGTACTTCACCACCATTCTCTTGAAATAGTTTTTCCTAATGTCCAAACCCAAATCCCTCAGTCTCTTCTCATAGGTCATGATCTCCAGTCCCTTAATAATCTTGGTCGCCCTCTGCTGGACCCTCTCCAATGCGTCCACATCCTTTCTATAGTGGGGGACCCAGAACTGGACGTAATACTCCAGGTGTGGCCTCACCAGAACTGAATAAAGGGGAATAATCACTTCTCTAGATCTGCTGGCAATGTTCCTCCTAATGCACCCTAATATGCCATTAGCCTTCTTGACTACAAAGGCACACTGTTGACTCATATCCAGCTTCTCATCCACTGTAATCCCCAGGTCCTTTTCTGCAGAACAGTTACTTAGCCATTCGGTCCCCAACCTGTAACAATGCTTGGGATTCTTCTATCCCAAGTGCAGGACTCTACACTTGTCCTTGTTGAACCCCCATCAGTTTTCTTTTGGCCCAATCCTCTAATCTGTCTAGGTCACTGTGGACCCTATCCCTGCCCTCCAATGTGTTTACCTCTCCCCCTAACTTAGTGTCATCTGCAAACTTGTTGATGGTGCAATCCAGCCCCTCATCCAGGTCATTAATAAAAATGTTGAACAAAACTGGTTCTAGAACAGATCCTTGGGGTACTCCGCTAGAAACTGACCACCAACCTGACATTGAGCCATTGATCACTACTCATTGGGCCCGACAGTCCAGCCAGCTTTCTATCCATCTTACAGCCCATTTATCCAATCCATACGCCCTTAACTTGCTGGCAAGAATATTGTGGGAGACCGTATCAAAAACTTTGCTAAAGTCAAGGTATATCACATCCACTGACTTTCCCATATCCACAGAGCCAGTTAACTCATCATAGAAGCTAATCAGATTGGTCAGGCACAACTTGCTCTTCATGAATCCATGTTGACTATTCCTCATCACCTTCCCCTCTTCCAAGTGCCTCAAAATGGATTCCTGGAGGATCCCCTCCACAATTTTTCCGGGAACTGAGGCAAGGCTGACCGGTCTGTAGTTCCCTGGATTGTCCTTATTCCCTTTTTTAAAGATGAGCACTACATTTGCTTTTTTCCAATCATCTGGGATCTCTCCCAATCACCACGAGTTTTCAAAGATAATGGCAAAAAGCCTATGCTTGTTGACTGCAAGCTAGAGCCTATCTTGTTCTTTGTCTTCCTACTAGGAAAGGGATAGAGAGCATGCCCTGTAATCCAATTAATGCCCTCTTGTAGTGAAAACTGGAGAGCTGCAGACAGTTGTGGGAAATTCCAACAGAAACAAAAAACCTGAGTGCAGTAAAATGGTGAATTCCAGGTCATCTTGGAAAAATACCAAATTTTGGGTCATGAAATCCATCACTAACGGTGAGGAAGTGGTACATTCACACCTCTTAGAGGTGCTGTTTCAAGTTCCAGACAAACCCAGGAAGAAAAAAACCATCATTTTATGCTTTGTCCATATTTCCAAACGTATTTTCACACACAAAGGCTACAATGAAAACTGAAATTCTAGAACATAATTCTACTCCAAGGGCTGAAATCCATAGCAAATTCTATATTTGCAGAACCCATGGAATACACAGAGTCCAGCCTATAACGGGTTAGATGAGTGTCATCTCCAGAGCTAATAGACCAGGAGGGTTCTAAGATTATGTTACATCTAAGGTTCTACTAGAATAGGATAGCCACTAACTACAGATAGCCTTACCCAAGGAGGAGATATTAGAGTTTGAAGTAACTAGCATGTGATTGTTTCACGATTTTTTAAATTTGTTAGGTTGCCCTGCAATGTTCCCTCTACTTTTTTCCAATACATGTGCAGAATAAACTTTGTTATGTGCACCATGAATAGAAACAAATGCTGATGGCTGCGGAAGCTTTGTTCATCCAGTTGGGTAGACAGTATTTGAATTTATTTTGGGTGGCCACCTAAGCACATAGCTTACTGGGAACACTGATGCCATCTCTCTGTTAACATTTACATAGTGACCCCAAACATTCAGAGCTAGCTTTCACTAAATAAGAAGAGAAAAGGTCAAGTTTGCATGAAGTAGCATGGATTTACTTTAGTGTTTTTAGACGGTGCTTGGAAAGCTAGCTCAAACCCAGCCAAAATATGCAGTACAGTTAGCTATTCTGCACTAGATCCCCAATTCTATGGTGCTTCACTATGAAGTTAATTTGAGTTACAACTAACCATAACTCTAGTCGCATACATATATACATTCCCTTTATTCAAATGTGGTGGTGCTTTTCACTCTAGTTGGCTGATTTATAAGTCACAAGCTCCAGCTGGAGTAAGCACAATTTATCAGCTGCTAATACAATCTCTATAGTGTGTGTGCAGACTAGCTTTACTTGAATGCCACTAGTTTTGCAATAACTTCCCACAATTCTCCTTGTGTGCTCAGAAATGTCAGAAAAATTTTCCCAATTAATTCGGAAACAATTCAGAGTGGCTCATCTTACTGCAGCAGAAAGGATTATGGAATATGGCCCCCGAAGTGCTACAAAAAAAATATGAGTGCAACACCAGCAGAGACAGAGAAACACAAATGTAATTTCACAAAGTGGCCACTCATTTGAGCTATGCTAGAGTTACTGACATTTGATGGCATCAGTTCAATGATACCTTGAGATATCTACCTGACTGACCCAGGCCTATTAAGTATTTACTTTTATCTTTATCAATCCATGAAGTACAATATTTTCTATCATTCTTTTTCTTTGTTAACAGAACGGGAGTGGTATCTTAAACTTCGAGTCATGCTTACCTTTTTGCTTTCCTCCATTTCATGTTCAAACATTGCATTAAAAACTGGTGAACGAGCTGTAGCAAAAGAATTAAACATAAAATACAATTAAAGAGAAGGATTTTAACAGCTTTATTAATAAAATAAAAATGTTAGAATACAAAAGTAAAACGTACCTGCAAGGACAGACTTATGAGCTTTGAATTCTTGTCCTCCTACATAAAAACTGCAATCTGTAAATCTTGTGGTTTCCCAGAGATTCCCTAAATCTTCTGCTAGTCGACATTCAGGTACCTTCAAAGTGTTTGTGTTGGACTGTCCTGATATATTTACTGAATCTTGGACCACACTTACCTAGCAAAAAATTACAGCAAGACAGAAACTCCTTTATAACTGAAGGCCAATAATCATTACATTATAGCACCTACACTAGAATTCTTAAAGTAAGAATGTTTGATGCTTTTGTTTCTCATTTACAACTCTAAACCAGTCAAAATGCAATATTAGGAAGGAATAAAAATTTCAAACAGAGTCTTGGTGTTATGAAACAATACTGGAGCCAAAGAAATGTATCTTTTCAATTATAGAAATAATTAATCATTTAGCTTAGTTACCCTAACCAAGACAAAAATTAAGACCACAATGCCAGAAACAGCATAATAAAAAGGTCAGAGATTAAATCAATGCAGACATTATTCTTTGGAGAGAAATTGAATCTCTAATTAAAATTATTGCTATTTCAGAGACAAAAGGAAAAAAATTAGACCATTCATGCACTTGAGACACAGAGCACATATTAGTAAACCAAAAATGCTTAAAAGTTCTCTCTTTACTGAATACAAATTGATTATGTGAGCACATGATCAGAGTTTCATAAAAGTGATCTTGGGTAGTTCGTATTAGTAAGTTAACTCTGATTAATCAAAATGAATTTGTACATCTTTATTTGAAGGGATGGAGTGAAAGCAAATTAACTAGATACAAGTAAAATACATCCTCTTCACTATTGTTTGCCTTTGCCCTACTGGGGCACAAATCAAATGTAGATATGTTCCTCTTAGAGAGATTAAAATTGGCTCTTCTAAAAAAGTGAGTCTATAGGTGGAGTATAAAGGCACTATGTAAACTCAAGTAGTGAAATGTTTGTTCATAAGATGTGAAATTTGGTTTTAAACTAAAATAAAATAAGATGATTGCGAAACGTGCATCTGACTTTTCTGCATATTTTGTTTGTTTTTTTTGTCTTTGGGAAGGAAAAGAAAGGTGCTAGTGGAGTTCTTCTGATGTGGTTTTGAGGGTTTGTCTACACTACAATTAAAAACCTGCTGCTGACCAGTGGCAGCTGACACTCTTGGACAGGCATGTCCAAAGTCCGGCCCGCGGGCCAATTGCGGCCCATGTTCCGGTTTAATACGGCCCCCGCTTCCTCCCCCTCTCCTGGCTCCCCGGCGCTCTTTTGAACTGGCGCGCCCAGCGCGCTGCTTCCGGCCGCGCCGCCGCCGCCCATGGCCTCCGCGGTCCTAGAGCCTGCCCTGTAGGGCACGTCCGCAGCCCCGCTCCCCCACTCGGCTGCGGGTTCGCCCTGCCCACGGGCCACCGTGAGGCCGGCGTGCCCTGCGCTCTCCGCTCGCCTCCGACCCCGCGGGCCCTCCGCCTTGGGGCTGAGAGTGCGGGGACGGACTCCACAGCTGCAGAGATCGGGAAATGTCTCAGTACCTGTGATTGGAGCTGTGCACTGTTAGCTTCCTGGCGGGCTCAGGCACGTGGAGCTGTGAACACGCCCGAGCTCATCCTTAGACTCTTCACCACACACAGCCACAAAGGCAAGAGAATTCTTGTTGGGCAGTGTATTAGTGCAGTGTATTACTTGGGCAGTGTATTACTTAGACCAAAACCTCTGGCACTGCGCTCACATGATCCCTTCCCCTTCTGGTCAATTTCAAAAATGGCGACTGTAAATAAGAGAAGGAAAGTTGACAGTGAGGGCCGCCGCTTTCAGGACAGGTGGAAAGTGGAATATTTCTTCACTGAAATATGGAATCACTGTGTTTGTCTGATATGCCAAGAGACTGTGGCTGTTTATAAGGAATTTAATGTCAAGGGACACTACCAGTCAAGACATAGCACATACGACAAGCTCACAGGGCGCGACCGCAGTGAAAAGTTGAAGCAACTTGAAGCTGTTTTAATGTCACAACAGCGATTTTTCATAAGAGCCCGTGAGTCAAATGAAAATGCCACAAGGGCGAGCTATGAGGTGGCAACGTTAATTGCTAAAAATTGCAAATCTTTTGCTGAGGGTGACTTTATCAAAGAATGCGTTATGAAAATGGTTGAGAATATCTGTCCCAAGAAGAAGCAAGAGTTTGCCAACATTTGCCTGGCTCCTAACACTGTAGCATGGAGAACTGAAGAGATTTCATCAGATATTAAGAGACAGTTGACGTCCAAAGGAGTGGATTTTAACTTCTTTTCAATAGCCTGTGATGAAAGCACGGACCTATCTGACACAGCTCAGTTGCTGATTTTTATGAGAGGGGTGGACGATGAAATTAATGTGACTGAAGAGCTACTTGACCTCCAGAGACTTACGGACCAAACAAGAGGAAAAGATTTATTTGTTTCTGTTAGTTCCGCCATAGATGACATGAAACTGCCTTGGAACAAAGTTACTGGGATTATTACTGATGGGGCACCTGCCATGGTTGGTGAACGAAGTGGATTATCAACCCTAATCTGTAACAAGGTGATCGAAGAAGGAGGCAAAGCTATTAAACTCCATTGTATCATTCATCAACAAGTTCTCTATGCTAAACATCTCAAATATGATCATGTTATGAAACCGGTGCTAAAGACTATTAATTTTATTCGCTCTAAAGCCCTGTGCCACCGCCAGTTTAAACAGTTTCTACTGGACATCCAGGCTGAATACGAAGATGTTTTATATCACAACGATGTAAGATGGCTCAGTCGGGGGTCTGCACTGCAGCGTTTCTACTCTCTCAGAAAGGAAATCGGAGAATTCTTGGAAACAAAGGGACAACCAATGCGAGAACTATCTGATCCTATTTGGCTGGCTGATTTAGGGTTTCTAGTTGACATAAAGCATCTGAATGTACTGAACACGAGTCTTCAGGGGAAAGATGCAGCAGTGAACCAGCTTTATTCACACCTTAAAGCCTTTGGGACAAAGCCGCAACTTTTCATAAGGCAGTTGTCACAAACACAGCCCAATACCATACATTTTTCAGCGTTGCAGGAAATAATGAACAGTTTTCCACAGGACAATATCAGTGCGCAAACGAGTAGGTATGCAGCAGACATCGCATCTCTGGCTGGGGAGTTTAAATGGCGCTTTCAGGATTTTGCAGCTATTGAAAAGGAGATCAGCCTTTTCTCCTCTCCATTCTCTGTTGACCCCGATGATGCTCCAGATCAGCTGCAGCTCGAGCTCATTGAGCTGCATTGTGACAGCGAGTTACGCAGTCGTCACCAACAGCTCTCTCTTGTGAACTTTTACCGCCAACTGGATAAGAGCCGGTTTCAAGAGATTCGAACATTGGCTAAGAAAATGCTGAGCTTGTTTGGCTCAACATATATGTGTGAGAAGACATTCTCTGCTATGAACTTTAACAAGAACCGCGTGAGGACAAGACTAAGTGACTCTGACCTGCGTGACATTTTGCGCATCAAAACCACTGCCTTTGAACCAGACCTAGCCTATGTGCTGCAGTCCAGATCTCAGTTTCACCCTTCACATTAGTGCAGGCAAGTTTTTTTTTCCAATTGAGATGAATACATTGTAAAATCTTAGTTAATGTCAGTTGGTCTAAATCAGTTATAAATATATTTGGACACAAAATGTATAGTTGGTGTTATGTTCCTGTTCATATTTTTTGAACTTAAAGGTTGACAGACAACCTTTATTACCAATAATATGTAATGTACTTTACAATGTTCCTAACATATATTTCAGCTTCCTGGATTTTTTTTTCATCTGGCCTTCAGATATGAAAGGCAGAGTGATTTAACACCTGTTTAGATTTGTCATCCATGTGACGAAATGAAAAGTATGCCGTTTGCAATAAACTTTGCATAAAATAGTTAATTTGCATTTAATTTTAATAGTTCAAAGAATGTCAGGCAAAATGGTCGGCCCTCATGCATGTTCACTTCTTCAAATCTGGCCCTCTTTGAAAAAAGTTTGGACACCCCTGCTCTTGGGGGTCTTCATGCAGTCCAGGCTTTAGGACCCTGCAAGATGAGAGTCCTAGAGCCCAGGCTGAAGCCTGAGCCTCAACACCACCACTGAGTCAGCTGGCACAGAGCAACCACAAGTTTCTAACTGCAGTGGAGACATACCTTGAGAGCCTGCTAACAGACTGAACACCATCTTTTTATTTTGTGGCGATGGGGAAACAAATAGGAAACAGTTCAGCAGTGGGTCTGATTTGGTGACAAATGCTTAGAAATTAAGCTTCCTAAAAGAGAGTAGTGAGCAAAAGCGGTGCTTAGAAACACTGGATGGATGCCAGTCCCCAAGGTCTCCTTGACACCATTTAGGAAGGTAGCAAGTTGGCCACTAATACCAAAAAAAGTTAAGAAAAACAGTTTATAGGATCTTCATCGGTAATTCCTCAAACCAAGCTAAAGGAATTTAGGAGTGGACTAGGTAAGGTGAGAGGTCCTTACTGAGCTCTTGTTTTGGATTTCCAAAGTCATAGAATGTGTGTGACAAGCCCCATGAATGCATCTGAGTTCATCAACTTCATCTGAAAAGTACAAACATCAGATAAGGAAAGGAAGTATGGGCCAATGGTTAAAGCACTTCTTGGGTTCTATGCCCTGTTTCGTAACAGACTTTGGGCAATACACTGAGGCCTGGGTCTATACTACAAAATTTTGCCAGTTTAGCTAGGACAGGCTACAGTGTGGAAAGGGAATGAACCTCCTTTAATTGATATGGAATGGTAACACAAACCTATAGAGGGACACTTTAACCTATCTGGACACTTAATTAGCTTCATTAACATAGGTCGAACAATTGCTAAGATTGTATATGATTCTGTTACTTCCACCCCAAGTCATCCGATGAAGTGGGTTTTACCCACAAAAGCTCATGATACTATATACATGTGTTAGTCTCTAAGGTGCCATAATATCACTTGTTTTTAAATTTACAGACTAACATGGTTACCCATCTGAGAATTATTAACTGATATGGTTATTCTGCCCACCTTGCTATTCCCATTATAGATGCAACTATACTACCATAAGTGTGTTTTTCCTGACATAGTTAACGTTATTCAGGAGGTGTTTTAGGTATGCTAGCAGAACTCCTTCTTCTGGCTTATACTGTAACTGCATAAGGGGGCTCTGTTCATACAGGCATACCAACAAAGGCTCTGAAGTGTATTCAAGACCTGAGTGTGTCCCTATGCTTCAGTTCCCTCTCTGTAAAATGGGGTACAAGAGTACTTTCCTGTCTCACGGGTATGTTGAGATGACAAACATTAAAGATTGTTATTTTTATCATAATATGAGAGTAAGGCCACACAAATACCTAGGTGATATAGATAAATATCCAGAAAAAGTCTACAACACTGGCTTAACTTAACAAGATATTATCTATTTTTTTCATATCCACAATTTTAACGTTAGACTACACATTTTATTACAATAAGAGATAATGAACTAGCTATTTAAACAGTACATATGACTCTAAAATCTGAGTTTCACAATCTCTGCTCTAGCCATAATAATTAGTGCCAGTTTTTGGATGTCTGTTATAGGCATTTTTCTATGGCTGTTTAAAACAACCCTGAACTATGTTTTTTGCCCCTATAAATCCTTACCACCATGAGTTAATAACACAACAATTAAAAACTTCTCAGGGAACAAATATGCAATTACCACACATTTTCATAGTGAAAATACAGCAAATGGGGCTTTAGTAAAACTTAAAAGACCACAATGGCACCACCAGAAAGTGGAGGGTCACAGCTCATCTGCATGTTAATATGTACACAAATGGTGCAATTCAGTAAAAGTACACAATTCCAAACAGAGTAGGAAGGGGAAATAGTTAAAAGACTACCTTGCTATGCATTCCTTTCTCCCTGTCACTGACAACCACTTCATCCCTACAATCCCCGTCATTTCTTCTGTTAGGAAAAGGGGATGGGAGGATGAGAATGGGAGAAGATAAAGATAAACCTTAGTCCTTTCTTTATGAGTCTATAAGAACAGAAAAAGTTTAAGGCCAGAAGGGATCATTATTATGATAATTTACTGCCCCAGGCCACAGAAGAACTGGGACAACCCCCTCTACAGGCTGCGCCTCTCTCCGCCTCTGCTCCACTCTCATCCCACCTTTTTCTCATGATCTCTGCCAATCTTGTACATGGGAGACCAGAATTGCACACACTGCCATGGCCCCTGGAAGGTAGGGCTCCGCACCCTGGAAGGGGTGGAATCAAGGGCGGAAGGGGGTGAGGGCAAGGACAGTCAGCCCTTAGCACAGCCCGGACTGTGGTATTGGGCCACCTGCAGCCCTTAAAAGTTACGCAGAGAAGAACCCTGGTACTCCTCTTGCAGTTCAAAGGGGCTCAGGGCTACAGCCACCAGACCCCAGGGCAATTGCCCTCTTCGCCCCCACCTGCACACAGTATTCCACATAAGGTGTTCCCAGTGCTTTGTGTAAATGTACTAATACTTCTCTATCTCTACTGGAAATACCTCATCTGATGCATTCTCAGATTACATAAGCCTTCTTTATGACAGCACTGCATTGGCAGCTCATAGCTATCCTGTAGTCAACTAATATCTACAAACATTTCTCCTTTTCTGCCGCTTCAGAGATTGGTGTTGGCTGCACATCTAGCACAGGCTATTTGTTGTGTTTGCATTTTTGTTCTTCCTTCAAGATGGGTGTTAATGAGGCCCCGGATTTGCCTCTTTCATAACAGAACACACAATTAAAATTCTAACTGCCTCAGATTAAAACTATTCAAATTTTTAAATCTATTACTAGATAAAGAAGTACAATACATGTACATTATAATGCAAAAAAGAGCTTAAATGTAAATGAAATTATTAAATTTTTAAAAACATTACTGAAAATGGATTAACAATCACGTTTTTACCCACCCTCCTACTATTCATTGGTGACTCAGCTTGGTAAGCAGCTGCACTCTGCTTGGCTGTTTGAACACTACATTCTTTGCTGCCACTGAAATTATTACCATATCCTGTTGGGTCACAGGAATAACTCTATAGCATATTACAAAAGGAATTATATGTTCACTAACAGACTGAATAAACCACCTCCCGCCTGCACAGAAAGAATTGTGTGAAGTTGTCCCTCCTTTACTATGAGTGCTGGAACTCCATGCAGTGACTTCCTGTGAAATCCATATCTAAATGTATCTACTACTTTGTTTTCAAACTGTACATACAGTAGATTCACATATTAGTATTATCCTTGTTGCCAGCAAAGTTATCATTGTCCAATGGTTTGTTAATAAGCAGCAGGCAGGTTGGTGGGGCTCTATCCATGGAACGAAATGCTGAGAACATGGCTTCTCTGGCTGAAGATCTGTAAAGGGAAATCACGCCTCACCAAAGTCATGCTGACATTTCTCCAACATATTGTTTTTAGCTATGTGTCTGGTAATTCTGTTCTTTTCTATAGTTCCAACTAATTTGCCAGGCACTGAAGTTATGTTTACTGGCCTGTAATTGCCAGGATCACCTCTGGAGAAAAACTGGCATTGCATTAGCTATCCTCCAGTAATTTGGTATAGAGGCTGATTTAAGTGATAGTTTACATACCACACTTAACACTTCCGCAGTATCATGCCTGAGTTCCTTCATAACTCTTGGGTGAACACCTTGTGACTCAGTGACTGCTTAATGTTCCAAAACCTATTCTACTGACTCTTCAATCTATGACAGTTCCTCAGATTTGTCACCTCTCCCTGTGGTGGAAGGAGAGGATAAAAGAGGCAGTAGCAGGAGAGGTGGGCACTGGAACCCTGCAAAGCTGAATATGACTTTTCTTCCTGACAGCTGTGGAGGTAGCAGCAGGGAAGCATGAGGTCCATGGATCCACACAGTATCTTTGGCCCTGTGAGTTGAGTGGAAGGCTTTAGGGAGAGCAAGAGGGGAGAGAAACACGCAGCTCTGCAGACTGCGAGACACAATCGTGACCCTGAGGAAAGCCCTGGTACTTGTGGTGCAGCCTTCCTCCCCAATGCTGCTCTGCTCACAGCCTTCCCAACAGGTCTCCAGAAGAGGATCTCTCATTGAGCAGGGATGAGGACTGCCCAGCCCAATCACCAGGCTCAAGAAGGTTTGTGGGGCTGCAGCCAGGAAAAAAAGTACTAGGATGTACCAAGCACTAGCCCTTCTTTCCTTGACTGCAGCCCCACAAACCTGCCTGTAGCCAGGATCTTCCTGGCTACTTTGTAATTACAGATTTGTAGTTAGCAACAGTCTCCAGGCCTGTGTATAAGTGATGCAAAAACAGGGATTCAGAATTAAAGCTGAAAACAAAAAAAATTTTTTGGTGGGTTCCTTTGTCATAGGACCTTAAAATAGTGTAAAGTCTTTCATGCAGCAGCCTAAAAACTACAAAAGAATAGGGGAGCAAGTGCAGTTTTAGCAGAATTTCAACCTTAATATAGCCTTTGCTTGGTGATAAGCCAGAAGTTATTTTAACACATCTATTGTATACTTCTTAATGTGATGCATCTGTCTGCCTTTAGAGGCAGAATATCTACAACACTTAATATTAACCATATTAATATTGATATTTTGAAAATATGGAGAACTTTATTAGGGAAGAAATAAATATGTTTTGAGATTAAATAATATGTTTAAACTTACTGTTAGGAATATAATTTCTTAATAGAACAGATTATCTATATCTATCTATATAAATAAAATTTCATCCTTTAAAATTATATACTGCAAATCATTTTCAAATATAAATGCCATCAGGTAAAATAATTTGATACGAGACAGGATGTAAAAAGAACTCATAAGACTCCTCACATAACCATGAAGTATTTGCTTTTATTAACCAAATAATTGTATTCAGAATATATTCATCATGTAACTAATTTAACTTGTCTGTCTAAGTGAAAATAAGATGCACTATATTTACACCATCTAGTCTCAGGGGTCACATTTCAATTATTCTTCCAACACAGCATAATGACATATAATTAAGTTGTAATCTTGCCAAGACAATTTTACACATTTCCTGTAAATACGGAAATCAAAGTAAACTTATTAGTGGTTAAAGCATCTATCATCCCCCTAAGCCGCTAATCAGTCCATGACAGCAGCAATAACCTGCCAATGTATATTTAATACCAGATGCACTAAGATCACAACCCTTTTTTAAAAGTTATAAACTATCTTACTGGATTTTAAAAAGACAATTTAGGTTACTGGCATAATTCATTATGATTTAAATTTTATGTAATTGTATATTTATTCATAAGGCTAAAATTAACTCAATGATATACACTAAGTTTTCAGGTATTTATTCTGTTCTGCTTTAACTGCCATATGTGTACAAGAAATATTATATAAATTTAAATGGTCTCTCATGAACAGAAGTTGCTGAAATTAAGACAACTATTCATCAAATAACTGATGTCCATTTTACTTGAGAAACTTTGTTCATTTGCTAAAATACACTAGTCATGAACATAGTACTGTTTCCTTTTGACATATAGCTTGTTTTATAACAATAATCAGGATCCAAAAGTATTCCTGATGTCCCTCAGGAAAGAGAGAGAAAGGGAAAGAGAGAAGAAAGAAGTAATCAACACACCATATTCATATTTATGGTTTTAAACTTGCTAATTTACCATATTGACAAGGAAGTGTATAATATTGTTAAATAGAACCTTTTTGCTTAGATATGAAAAGCTATGTTAATTAGTTAAAAACCCTTACCTCACAAAATAATGTAAGCTTGTCATCTGGTAACAAACCATTAGCTTCATCAAGTAAAAAATCTCTTCTGATAAACTTTTTAAAACCCCAATCCTTGCCTTGCACAAATCGATATGCTCTTTGGCTTTCTGGTAAAAGATAAAAGACAAACAGAACAAGCATGGTCAAACAAAGCATTCTGTATAACAGAAAGATAACCAGGGTACGCTGAGCTTTTAAAAAAAAACAATTAATGAAAAAGCTTAAGAGTTAAATGTATTTAGCTATGGTTAGTTTGACATAGTTCAGATGTGTCATTTGTTAGAAAAATCCATTACTGAGCATGATCCTACATTTCTCTAAACAAGATCTACTTTGTTTTTAAAATATTTGTCTAGAATAATTTTTTCTAGATTATTCTAGGTGACAAACTTATTTGTACCAAACTGAGGACTATTGATTTAGATAACTCCTCTATAGTTACCAGCTAATTTGTGTAATAACCCAAACTGGCTGGGAAAATTTTTTTCCAACAAACAATTCTGAATATTCAAAAGCAAAATTGTTTGAGAGGAAGGACTGGCTTTGATGACTTTAAAAAACAAAAAAACCCAGAAAAACCCTCTAGCTTTTCAAGTCAAAATGACCTTTTCATTTAGACATTTTAAAATTATTTTATGATAATATAAATATAAATGAAAGCAGCTGTTTTAATTTTGATCTCTCAACTAACGTAATTTGAATTCTTTAGATTTTTGGTTAGTGAATTTCTCAAGATTTCAACTCAAGATACAAGCTTAGGTTACTGTTTTCAACAGTTATAAATCTTGTAATGTCAAAGATTACACAGGTGGAACTGAGTTAATGAAGGCACAATATGGGGTGCAGAACCTTTATTACAGGGAATAATGTGCAAGAGAGAACTCAGCTTGCCTATCAATTAGGATTGCAAAACCTCCCAGACTGGCCAGGAGTCTACCCGTATTGGCATTGATCTGTAGGTGATAACTGGAAAAAAAACAAAAACAAAAAACTGGAGAGATTTTAAGAAGCCACTAAAATTCCATTTGGCAGTGCAGCAAGACTAAGGCAGACTCTTCCTGCCTGCCCTTGCTCTGCACTGTGCACAGAAACAAGTGGCACATTCCTGTGTCTCCGAGGTGCAGGGGTAGCCAGGGGATCTCTGGACACTGCCCCCCATCCCAAGTGACAACTCTGCAGCTTACACTGTCCAGACCTGCAGCATGCAGAGCTGCCTGGCCATCCCCGAGACTAGAAACCAGACATGTTGGTCACTTACGGAAGCTTCCTGAGGTAAGTGCCTCTTGGCCAGAGACCACACCACTTCTCCCCTCTCATACTCCAGCTTCCTGCCCCAGCCCCGAGCCTCCTCCCTTACTTTGCTCTCACCCAGTAAAAGTGAGTGATGATGGGAGAGAGCAAGCAAGCGAGGCTGTTTGGCCTTGGATAAGGGGCACAGCAGGAATGTTTGGGTTTGTGTAATTAGAAAGTTGGCAACCCTGCTCTCAACAGCTAAATTGAGCTTGTACGACTGACAGTTTGATAAACAATCTTTTACTTGCACAATGATCTTGAGACTTGAAGTCAGATATAAATATGGAAACCTCCACCCCACCTCCACATCACCAAATGCCACTTTTCATTTTACCCTGGTATTAGTTCAGTGTACATATAAGCCAATATTATGGCCATAAAATTTTTCCTGGATCTTATATTTACATGTAGGTATAAGACATCCTAAATGTTTTAATAATCAAGCCTTTTTCGTAAAATGACAAACCAAAAAATCCTAAATTATGTAGAATGCCCATGAACTTTTATTTATGGCATTTCCCTCACATTCAAGTGCCTGGCTTTGCGATCTGAATTCTCCGCTCTTGAGCATTATTATACAGTTTTAAGTTCCACAATCATATTTTACTTTTCCCACACCATAGTATCTTTTCTCATTCAGTGCATAAAGTAGTTTTTCAATTGCCCAATACCTTGCTTACTGCAACACTGAAATCCTGTACTGTACTGAATACAAAGTTAATCATTTTTTCATGGTCTTTTCTAGTGTCCTCATTATGGCAGTATCTGAAAAGTTTCACAAACATTTATCTATCTTCACATTTTCTCTAGCATCTCCATTTCAGATGTGGAGAAACAGGCAAACCAAATGACTATCTAGCACAATGGTTCCCAAACTTTTGGGCATCACACCCCCTTTTTTATTTTTGACCCCCCCCCCCCAAACAGCAAAACTTGAGCAAAAAAAAGAAAAACAAAAATAGCAGCAAAACTTGGGGGGGGGGGGGATTTAAAGGGGGCGGCTGGGTCACCTCGCGCCCCCCCTGGAATCCATGCCCCCCAGTTTGGTAACCTATGATCTAGCGAATCAGCAGGTAGGAGAATGGAACCCAAACTGGTCTCAAGTGCTGAGTGGAGCAAAACAATTACTTTTGATATCTTATGTACAACATTCCTCTTAACACAAGACAGAATGATATGGACTCTACCTTGGGTGCACAGCGACACTGACGCACTATCAGAGATTTGCATTAGCAGTGCCCCTGGCTGGCAGCGCATATGAAGTGCCAGCATGAGCGGTTTGAGTGCAATACTCCGCATGTGCAGCCGGTTGTTTTCTGTTCCTTCTTGACCCGGATACCTGTGAGTCCGAAGTCGAGGGGAGGAAGGGTGGGTGGTGGAGCACCCACGGGAATAACCATCTCAAAGAACTTCATTTACTGCACAGGTGAGTAACCTTCCCTTTTTCTTTGAAGGTCCCTGAGGGTGCTTCACCTTAAGTGATTATGAAGCAGTGGTCATGTTAATAGGTGGGAGCTCAGGAGTGCATGACTATGATGGCGAGTATTGTTTAGCCAAATTTCGTTACAGAGTCTGCGAATGTCCGGATGGCATAGCGCTGGGTGAATGTGTGTGGACACCCATGTGGCGGCCTTGCATATCTGTTCCATTGGAAGGCCTTGTAGGAACGTGGTTGTGGCCACCATGGCTCTTGTGGAGTGAGCTCTTATGTTATGAGGGGATTCCTTTTGTGCTAATGTGTACGCAAGTTATATGCAGCTAGATACCCATTTCGATAATCTTTGTTTTGATATAGCTAAGCCTTGTGATCTCTGTGTCATTGATATAAATAATTGTGGAGATTTTCGAAAGGGTTGTGTGTGCTATCGGTAAAAGGCTAGTGCCCTGCGGATGTCCAAGGCATAGAGCACCTCCTCCCTTTGGTCTTTATGCGGTTTTGGGTAGAAGACAGGTAAGCATATTGGTTCGTTACAGTGAAAGAAGGCAAGTACATTTGGTGTGAATTTTCAGTGTGTTCGCAGAACTACTTTATCTGTGTGGAATATTGTGTATGGTGGGTCCGACATGAGGGCCCCCAATTCACCTATACGTCTTGCAGAAGTAATTGCGACAAGTAATGCTACCTTCATCGATAGGTGTAATAAAGAGCATGTAGCTAACGGCTCGAAGGGTCTGCCCATGAGCCTTGTGAGTACTAGATTTAAGTCCCATGATGGTATTGGATCCTTAGTTGGCACATAAATGTTTTGTAGGCCATACAGGAACCTTTTGACCGCTGGATGGGTAAAGACCGAGTGTGATTGTAGTGGGGGGTGGATGGCTGACATGGAAGTGAGGTGTGCTCTATATGTCAGGATGATGAATCTGACCGTTGCATTGAGTGAGCAGAGCTCGAACTGGTGGGAAACAGCGTGGTGGACGGATGCTCATCTGTATGGATATGACGTTTGCCTGGGCCAGTTGGGTGTTATGAGAATCATTGCATCAGAGGGAACAGAGGGAATGCATAGTATGGATTAAGGATGTTAAGTATCAATTAATTTACTAGTCGAGTAGTTGATGAAATTTCCATTGTTAAGGAAGGGCACTTTGTACTCACTTCTGGCTCAAGCTGCATTTGAGCAGAACTCCAAGCTGCCCCTCCGCACTTTTAAAAGGGATACAGCAGCAGCAGTTGCTGCACCCCCTCCCCCAAACACCCTCACGCTGCCCCTCTGCATTTTTTAAAGGGACGCAGCAGCGACAACTGACTTGTGCTGAGACAGACAAGTGGACAGGCTTCTGCTGCTGCGCCCCGTTTAAAAGTGCAGATGGACAGCATGAGGAGGATCAGGGAGCTGGCTGCCTCTGCTGCGTCCCTTTAAAAATGCAGAGGGGCAGCATGAGGGTTGTCCTGAGACCCTGCAGGGGACCAGAGAATGAGCCCGTGTCTTGGCATGCTGGCTCCTCTGTCCCTCTAAGAGTGCGGGGGGGGGGGGGGTGGAGGAAAGGGGGAGTGATCAAGTAGTCGATAGTGCTACCCGATAAGCTCCTGCTTATTGGGTGGTTGACTACTCGACTAGTCCTTCACATCCCTAGTACAGATGTGTTTTTCACTGTATGGCGAAGGTACCTCCTAGTGAGTTGTGTCCTATGCCCACTCTGGAGCAATACCGTGGGCAATGGGAGTTGTGTTGTGTGGCAAATAGGTCTATCGATGAGAACCCCCACTTCTTGAAGAGGAAGGTTAACACTGATGGGTTTATTTCCCATTCATAGTTTTGCGGGAACTGACTGCTTAGGCTGTCTGCAAGAGTGTTGTCCTTGCCTGAACTTAAGTTGTGACCAGATGCATCATCCTTGGAATGTACCACTCCCATAAATGGGTTGCTTCTTGGCAGAGCTCGTATGATCTGGCCCCTCCATGTCAGTTGATAAAGTACATTGTAAAAGCGGCGAGGAGTCCTGTCGCACCTTATAGACTAACTGAAGTGTAGAAGAATAAGCTTTCATGGGCAAATACCCACGTCGTCAGATCTGACGAAGTAGGTCTTTGCCCACGAAAGCTTATTCTTCTAAACTTCAGTTAGTCTATAAGGTGTCACAGGACTCCTCGCCGCTTTTTCAGATTCAGACTAACACGGCTACTACCCCTCTGATATAGTACATTGTCAGGATCTGTACAGTTCTGTTCTGAATGAAGGAAAGGAAGCGTGCGCATGTGTGTCTTACTGCCCTGAGTTCGAGCACTTTGTGTTTCTCTATGTCTTGCTAGGTCCACTGAGCCAGTGTTACGTGGTGACCCAGGTGAGTGCCCCATCCCATCAGTGAGGCATTCGTAGTGATGGTGGAGTTCTTTGGAAAGAGACTCCGGTACATATGTTGTCGTGTATGGTCGACTACGTGAGGCAGGCCTTTATCTTGTTTGGTATGGCGATTTGTTTGGTTTTGTGATGGATGCGTAGCTTGTACACCATGCGGAGCCATGCTTGTAGAGATCTCACGTGGAGACGGGTGTGTGGCACTACAAACGTTGCCGTGGCCCTGTGGCCTAGAATTTGCAGGCAGTGTCTGTCTTATCACTGGGCTGGGCTGCACCGTTGAAATCATTGCTTTATTGCTGTGAATCTATGTTCCAGTAGAGAGGCTATGGCTATTGTGCAGTCCAACTGTGCCCCTATGAACTCTAGTATTTGAGTTGGTGTCAGTGTGCACTTGACTATGTTTATCTGGAGCCCCAGATTGTTAAATAATTCAATGATGGTATTGACCACCTGAGATGTATGGCTCTGTATAGTGCCTGTTAAGAGGCAATCGTCTAGATGGGGTATTGATGCCCCCTCTTTCGTAAGTGTGCAGTTACAACTGCCATGACCTTCAAGAACACTCATGGGGCTGTTGACAGTCCGAAAGGCAGCACTCTGTACTGAAAATGTCTGTCTTTTATCCTGAAGGGCAGAAAGCGTCTGTGCGTCAGGTGGATTGATATATGAAAATAGGCGTCCTGGAGGCTGAGGGTGGACAACCACGCTCCTTTTTCCAAGGTAGGGATAAATTGTGGCAAGGGTCACCATTTTGAACCATTGGTATCTTACGAAGCAGTTGAGTTTCCGGAGGTCCAATATGGGTCTCCACCCTCCTGATTTTTTTGTGGTCAGGAAATAATGGGAGTAGAACTTCTTGCCTTTGTACTTTTGTGGAACCTCTTCTATGGCTCTTAGCATGAGGAGGCATTATGCTTCTTGTAGGAGCAGCAGCTCATGAGAGGGATCCCTGAAGAGGGGCAGGCAAGGAGGAGAGGACGAGGGGATAACTTAAAACAAGATACAGTAACCAGTTTTTAATGATTTCCAGTACCCACCTGTTGATGGTGATGGACCTCCAGGCTAGATAAAATGGGGCTAATCTGTTTTGGAGGGTTCGAATTGCTGCCTTGGAAATGCTGGGGTTGTCTGACCCTCAACCAGTGCTTCAAAATGCTTGTCGAGATGTAGATGGCTGTTGAGATGTTGACTGTTCGGAAGGTTGCCTGCGCCTGTTTGGCGTGGTCTCCATCTGTTGTCATAATGATGTTGCTGATTAAAGCATGTGGATCTATACCTTTGTGTAAATGGTCTACCCTGCTTTCTCTTTGTGACAGGTGCATGGATGTCCAGAGTCCTTAATGTTGCTCTAGAGTCCTTGAGAGTATGTAAGGAGGTGTTTGTGGACTCAGCGAAGAAGTTGACCCCATCAAACAGCAGATCCTCTACCCATCAAACAGCAGATTGCACTTCTCTGGGGAATCCTGACAACTGAAGCCAAGATGCTCGCCTCATCACTACTACAGAGGCCAGGGATTTGGCAACTGAATCTGCAGAATCTAACCGCCTGTAAAGCTGTTCTAGATATTAATGTTCCTTCCTGTAAGCTAGCCTTGAATTGATCCCTTTTGTTATCTGGAAGCAATTCAATAAAATTTGCCAGTTGATCGAAGGCATGATGTGTATATTTTGCTAGTAATGCTATGTAATTGGCTATTCGGAGCTGGAGGTTTGCCGATGAGGATGCCTTTCTGCCCATCGTGTCCAGTCCTTGTCATAGGGGACAGTTCGGGTAGCCTGTTTGCTCCTGTGCTTAACTGAATCCACCACTAATAAATTCGGAGGTGGGTGGGAGAAGAGAATTCTGCTTCTTTTGGGGTGACCAGATGTTCCTGGCCAGCTCCATGAGCCTCATTCATTGGGCATGCTAGTTTCATGTGTGTAGTATGTTCATGAGTTTGTGTTGCATTTCAGGCATGTCTGTCAGGGAGAGCTCAACTGAGTCAACAACACTCTTGAGGAGTTCCTAGAATGACCTGAAGTCATCTGCAACATTGGTGGCAGATGCATAATCGTATCAGCAATGGAAGCTGATGCCATATTTATAGAAGTAAGTGTGTGTGTGAGAGAGAGAGAGAGAGAGAGAGAACAAACACCACATGTACTGTCCTCCCCGTCCCTCACCATATCTGAACTGTGTCTGTCTGGGGAGCGTTCGATTGTAGCGCTTGGCTTTTGTGCTGGAGAAAGGTACTGTGGTAGCTGCATCTGTTACATATACTGTGTTCTAAATGGTACCCATTGGTCCCAGTAAGGTCAGTTTGCTGTGATAGGAAGTGGGAGCCATTGATGCGAGTGCCAGTGCTGGTTGGGCTTGCGTGAGTATTACTGTATGTGTTGGTGTGAGTATGTGTTGCCGTTTAGTTCATCCTCACTAAACACCGGTACTATTGATGTGGCAGGGGTGAATGCCTTGATGTATGTGAGGTCCCATTGGTGCCGAAAAGGGGTGAGCCTGGTACCGATGTGACTAGGAGATACCCAGCGGTAGTGAACTGCGGCATTGGTGCTTGGTTTTTATGTTTTGTCAGCACCAAGTGTTTATCGGGTGCCGATAACACTGCTGTGGAGTTCCTTACCACTTCTACAAGTGGCTTTGTTGGTGCTGACAGCGCTTTAGCGCTCACTGCTTTGTTCTCAGCATGGCTTTGTTGTGGTGTCTATTGCCACTTCCCAGCACGGTTTTATCTTTGCCATGGCCAGTGCCGACAGTTTTGTGCTTGGTGCCAGCTCGGAAGGCTTGCCTTTCGCCTCTGTCTGTGCCTTAGTTGTAGTGTGAGTACTTAGCTTGGGGTCATGGCCCTTTTCGGTGCCGTCCCCATCAGCTTACTGCTGCTCTGACCCCTTTATTGTCTGGGTTTTGGAGGCAGTGCTGCTACGTAGGGAGCACTTTCTCGAGGGAGAATCTGTCCCCGAGGAGGAAAGAGACCTCTTCTTGGGCTGTTGCACCCTGTCACGGTCTCTTCCACTGGGCACAGTAGTAGGTACTCTGTCCGATGCCACCCCCAGTGATGGTGCGTCAGGTGAGGAGGGTAGTATGCTCTGGGTCTGAAGCAGGATGAGTCATCTTCTCCAAATGAAGAATTTTTAATTGTATTTTCTGGACCGTCTCTTTCTGGATGTTAGTTTATTGCAGCGAGGGCACTATTCACTAAGGTGCTCCTCCCCCAAACAGCGAACGCACAGGTCGTGTCCGTCAGAGACTGATATGGATAGCTTACAGACTGTGCACCTTTTAAAGCCAGGTGATCCTGGCATGACCAAGATAGAGTATGTTTCTGCATGTTATCGCCGAGAGTTCAATGTTCTGTAATCTACTATACTAATTAAAATGGAGTAACTAATAAAGGAAAATATATTCATTTAAATTTTAAGGTAACGAGCTAACAAATATCTACTACTACTATACCTTTTGTGGTAACTGTTGATCTAACTATGTACAAGAAAAAGATTAGTCGTGAGGTGAAGCGGGCAACAGCTAGGCTGCGACCGGCGGCGGTTAAGAAGGAACTGAAGCAGTGCCTGCGCATAGGGGCACCCCGCGTGCGCCGCTGACCAGGGGCACTGCTATTACAAACCTCCGATCGGAGTGCAGTGAAGTTGACCCATCTAAGGTGAAGCATCCACGGGATCCCTTGAAGAATTACCTTTTTTGCAACTGTGATGAGAAGTCCTTTGGCACCTTATAGACTAACAGATTTATTGGAGCATAAGCTTTCATGGGCAAAGACTCACTTTGTCAGACTAACAGGGCTACCCCCTGATACTTTTTTGCAACTGTATCACATTAACAACTCATTCCATATGTGATTCAGTTTAACCCCAGACCTTTTTCAGCAGTACTATTGCTTGCCTAGCAATTCCCCATTTTGTATTTATGCATTTGAGATTTTTCCTTCCTATGCAAAGTACTTTATCAACAAGATGGAACTGAAGTGTATCTGATCAATTTTATAACAAAAAAAGTATCAAGAATCTAAATGAGAATATGTCAAGCTATAAAATTGCTTAAATAAATATGCATAAATATCATGTATCCTCCTAATTAGCAAAAAGTGCCAAGTTTAGTTTAATATCTATATTTAGTTGCAAGTTAGCTCTTTTAAAAAAAAGGTTATCAACCAATGAAACTCAACCTCTCTTTAGGGAAATAAAAAAAGTACAGATGAAAAACAAGATTCAAGTCACTTAAATAAAGTTTTCCTGCTTTCTAATTTAAATCTATGGCATTAAACTGATTTAATCAAAGTCAATCCACTCAAATTCAAGGTACCCAGGGGCATGCTTTTGATTCTTCTGACCAATATCTCATAACACCTACTGTAAAACTTCAATCACAAAAAAATTTCCAGAAAGAAGATAACAAAACATAAGTATCTTTAGAATTCGCCTAGCAATAATTTCCAATTTCGTGAGTTAAAATTAGCTATCTATATAAAATCACCAACGAAAATTTAACTGAAAACACAGCCGTTTGTAAGTAGGGTGAGATACATAAGGCCCATAGGCTAGATCCAACCCCTGGCTTACATGAATCAGGTCTATGGTGGACTAATTTAAATCACAATTTAAATCACCAAAAAAAATTTACTTAAGTTTCCCCACTGTAATGTCTTCACAATTCTTCAAACAATGGCGCAAATCTGATCACTAAAACATGTTAATTTGCAGCTCAGTACAGTATTTTACAACTTTTTTTAGATAAAAATCAAGTTATTGATTTAGAAAATAGTGCAAAATACTCACTACCTGTGTCAAGCTGCAGATGTAGCAACAGGGTATTAGGACTAAACCATACACACAAACACAACAGCACTTACATTTTATTAATATAGGGAGTCTGTCTAAAAAGCCAAAGACACTGCCCATGGTCTTCAGGTGCACTCAATTTCCAATTCAGAGATCTGTGTAGGTAGCTGTGACGCGTCAGGACCCGCTTGGGATTGTTACCTGATGTGCTGAGAACCCACTAAGCCTGCTTTCCCTGACAGCCTGAATATCTTGTAATCTTGTCTTGGTGTGCCAGACACACCAGCCTGCTGCAACACAGAAAAGGACCACATTCTCCAGGATGCAGACACACACTGAAAGCAGAGCAGCATGAGACCTCTTCCTAGCGCCATCTTATGTTGTATAGAGATCTGTACTAGGGATGTACGGGAGCGAGGCAGCAGGGGAGGGGAGGGGAAAACATGAGCCAGTGCTGTGCACTACCCCCATAACCAGTTTTCACAGACCAGGAACTAAGGGTATGTGCCATATCACCCTCAAAGTTGCTCTAAGAAGCTTCTTTCACAGTTCTTCCCGCAGTTCAGTCTGAGATGTTTACAGTCATTCTGAGAGGAGTTCCAGGGGAGAACTGATGGCAAAGATTACCTCATTCCTATTGCTTAAATAAGTTTTGCAAAAAGCAGGAATCCTTTATTTTCAGTCTAAATGTTCCTTCTACTCCTGTGGGAAAAACACAGCATTCAAGATGGATCTCTGCCTCAGGTGATATGGCCACATGTCTTAGTAGAACCTACCATAAGCCATTCCTCTCATTCTCAAAGGAAAAACATTCTATTCACTGATCACTGTCCTGAGTACTGGGCCATTAAGTTTCTTGAGTATTACTAATGGCTCTTATTTAGCAAAACTACATTAGTAACACAGGTTTTGTACTTCATATTTCTAACATAAAATACAGGAATGGTATATGCACACAAATAAAGAGATACACATTCAACAGACTGTAACCTTAATACGTCACATGAAATATTTTGCATAAAGCATATTCCAGTTACATTATATTGATACGCATATTCTCAAAGAATATGTCACAGCAGCATTTTGAGTATCTGAACTTTTAAATAGTTAAATAAATGCATTGCTGCAGCCTCTCACTGTATTTGATATTTTTCTTAAACACTCCAGCTCATTGAATCATATAGTTATAGAAATATCTGAGCTGTCTTGTAAAAAAAAACAAAAAACAAAACAAAAACAAGAAACCCAAAACCAAACACCTCTACCTCACCCTGAGAGAGAAAAGTTGGAAAATAAAAACCAAAGAGACAAAAGCAGGATGTCTTATAAAAAGAATGCCAACATGTTTTATTTCTTTACATCTCATGGTCTTTTGAGGCTCTGGCTTATGATTTTTGAACGCTTGGAATCATCCACACCCCAGCTGAGCAGAAGTAAACTAAAGTCCGTAACCTCTGTTTGGAAGGAATGACAAGGAATGGATCACTTGATGGTTACCTAGTCTGTTCTTTCTCTCTGGGGCACTTGGCACTGGCTACCATCAGAAGACAGGATACAGAGCTCAACGGACTTTTGGTTGGAGTACGGCTATTCTGAGTTTTCTACACATGTTTAAAAAGATGCCAATATAAAGAGTATTTCAGTTTAATGTAATTAATATGGAAATCAATCAGCAAACGTCAGCATATGTCACTGCAATTATCCACAAATATAGAAATCCTTTATTAAAAGGAAACAAAATTAAGGTAACATAAAACAGAATCCACTACAAGAGCCACATAACAGAATAACGGCTGAATTTGAAATGACCGTGGTTAGCAATGTATAATAATTAACAAAGTTTAAGAAGATTAGCTCATTGTTCCTACAGATGGAAAAGAAGAAATAAAATTGTTTTTAAATCAAATGAAGATCCTATGAGGACCTTAAACATTAGATACTTTAAAGTTTGCCTCGGAGTTAAATTCTGTTTTACTAGTGAAAGTGAGTTAATTTCAGAGTTATTTCATGGGGATTGCCTTACAAGCCTGCATTACACAATTTGCAATTCCACTTACCCATTGCTTTTGTTTCTTCTCGTTTAGCATTCAGAAGGGAAAATTTGAATTTTGCTCTGACTTCACTTTTTGGACAACTGACTAAAAGCAAATATAATGACAGGTAGTCTTTGCTTTCATCATCTAAACCCTTTGGGTTTACTCTCAGGCACCTGAAACAAATGTAAAGGACTAAATTTTAAAGTGGACAGAATCAATTTAGAAACATTTTGATAATATATCATGATGATGTACACCAACAAGTTAATGTTTCCCTTGTACTGCCCTCCCACTTCATGACTGCTGTAACAATGACTTTCTCTCACAAACACTAGATACTTAATATTACAAATCTCTCAGAAACTTCTCTTGATTCACTAATACATTACTTAACTTTCCAAACCCTTACGTGAGAAAGGCCACAAGCAACTGACAAATATAAGAGATCTTACCACTTCATTTTGTCATTTGGCCCTGATGAAAATGTAGAACTCTTTAAAACTTCACCCATTTCTTCTCGGCAAAAACTGAAGTTATTAATGGTCCACATGTAGGAAAATTTTACTACTTTAACCTGAACAAAAGATGTAGAAAATTACTTCAGTTTTTAAATTCACTTGTCACATGAGTAACTGCTACCAATGAGAACTATCTGAACTGTCAGCACTGTTCACATTTTTATAAGAAAACTATTTGCCTAGATTGAGCTTGTGAAAAGAAAAGCCCAATCACTGAAGTTTGTATGAGTTACCTGTGTGTAACACCAGCTTTCAGCTACAGGTCCACTGGACATCTCTCCAGGTGGTGGAGGGGTGGGAACTCTCGACATTGCCACCTTTATTGCAGATTTACAAAATCAAGGCAGCAGTCTACACTTCAGCAATTTTCCTATATAAATAAAGAGTACTTTATTTAATTAACTGGTTAACCATTTGCATCCTGATTTTAGGTAGTATTAAAGACAGAGCATAAATTTAATTAAAAAAAAACGAAGGGAGCTGTATTACTAGCAATAAGCTATGAGTACCTCCATAAGCAATTGCCACGTCCACTCCCATACCCCAACTGGGGGAGCAGCAGTGCACGAGCTGCTCGCTCTGTTGCTCTCTGCAAGCTAGGTCTGGCGGGGAAGGTCGGGGCTTTCTTCACCTCCCTGCCCCCCACACCATGCCCTCTGAGCTGGAAGCCAGAGCTGGTGCTCCAGCTATGGCTTCGCGGGCTCCCAACTGCATGGGGGATGGAGGCCCAAGCGATCTCCCGCACCCCACCCCACTGGGGAAACAGCAGAACAGTGACACACTGTCTGGAGGCACTCCCTGTTACAAGGGGGGCATAAAGCCAGGTAAGCATGCCTTCTCCCCCCGCCCCCATGCCTAGACCCCCGCACTCCAAACCTCTTAACTCACTTTCCTCCCCCCGCCAAGACCCCATGCACGCAGCTTACTCCTACATTCTCCTTTTCTCCTCCTGGCCAGATACCCTACTCCCAGCCCGCTGCAGTCTCCCTCCTGCATTCTCCCGCTGCAGTCTTCCTCATACCATACTCCCAGTGCATTCTCCCTCCTGACCATACACCTTACCCCCAGCCTGTCCTGCACTCTCACTTGCTCCTGTACTCTCTCCCCTGGCCAGACATCAACCCCCACTCTGCTCCTGCATCCACCATTGCTCCTGCACCTTTCCTCCTGGCCATACACTGCACACTCCCTTGCTCCTGCTCCCTCCACCTGGCCAGACAACTTACTCCCAGCCTGCTTCTGTACTCCACCTCACCTCCAGATCCTGTACCTCATCCTTATCCCATTTACTGGCAGTTTTCTCCCATATACTGATCCCTCATTTTTGTCTCCATGCCAGAGCCTAAGAGGGTCCATAAAATCAACTAACTCTGGAACCCCAGAAATGTAAATCTGGCTTATGAAAAGCCCTGAACCTCAGTCCTTGTCCCTTTCCCTCGCCCCGTGGGACTGGAGCGCCAGAGGAGTAAGGTGTCTCAGCTGGGGGCCATATCAGTAACGGTTGGAAGTTTCTGGAGTTTTTTTGCTTGTCACTTGTGTGATCTCCAAATAATTTTAATATGAGTCAATGGCCCCTAACCCAAAAAAGGTTCCCCACGCCTGCCATAAATAAAGAAAACATTGATACCTTCTGTGGTGGACAAAAATTAATACTTTACTTTATTTAAAATAAAGTTTAATAAACTAACATGAGACAGATAAAACACTCAATCTGTTTAATAATTTAAATTAACCCATTCTCCTTAGCTGCAGCACTAGCAAAATGGCTTGGGTGTAATTATGCAATTAATGGTAAGTTTCCATTAGCAACTGGTGGTCCACAGAAAGGTTTACATTGACCTTGCTCTGATTTTGGTTTATTATCTTTGCCAGAAATGCCATGAACAGAGGCCCCACCTACTCCTCACCCCTATTATTCTTTGCAACAGAGACAATGCAGCATCCCTAAACAATCCTCTATAGGAAACTGGAGCCCCATTACAATGTGTGTGGGGAAAGAATATCTTCCGTAGACACTCCTAAATTTAAGATTCCAAGAAAAGTGCTACTACCATGCCGTCAAGAGAGGAAAGTCAGGAAGTGCTTCACAACCATATTTTTTTTTTTATCCAAAGTAACTAGCTTCCTCCTTGAATCAGTTCTGGTTCAACAGTTTAACCTCAAAAGCAGAAGAAAGTAAATGGTCTGTGCTTTCCTGCAGCATCATAATCTTCACCTCCTTATCACTCAGTCAGACTTTCAGTTAGCCTTTTCCAAATCGATGTGCTAATGAGATTTTTTTTAAAGTTGTACATGCAGCATACAATCTCAGTTTTACTGCAGTACATTTTTACTTGCGCTTTCTTTTTCCTGCTGGTTACAGTTCAGCTGTCAGAGGATCAGCTACATCTGTCACTCACTTTAAAAGTCTCAAAACAAGTCTAGTTAGCATTTATAAGAGTCTAAAAGCTAAAGTATAAGATGTTAACTACCTTAAAAGGAGCTATAGCACACATGAAATCTTTATGGAAAAGAGTTTTACTATACATAGCTCTGTGTGTGATTACATGCTAAAGCCTTCTAAAGTGGTATTGTAATCATATAACATTTTAAAATATATGCATTTAAATAATGGGCCACCAATAGTTTATTCTTTAGCTATTCAGATCATGCTCTACTCCTAAGTAGAGAATAAAATTTATTGAATACCTTTGATATGAAGTTTATTCACATTTTTCTCCCCAAAAGTTAAGCAGTGAAGAATGACTTAGGAAACCTGTTAAGATTTGTAACACTGGTCCTCATCTACAATAACCCTGCCATAAATCTAATTTACATAACCTCAACTAAACCAATAGTCAACATACTACAGTAGTGCCTTGCTAACCAGGTGGATACAGTGGAACAATTATTTTAGGCAATTATATAGCTTTACTTTTTACTAGATGGTAACTCATTTTTTTACTTGTGATTTGTGTCAAGCTGTGTTTGGACAGAAATTCAAATACAGTTAAAATGCATCCTTTTTATTAAATAAAACTTTCTTCAATGTGCTATATATGGAAGAAAATGTATCAAGTCATGTTTTCCATTTAGAACTAAATAATTTATTAAACAAAAGAAGTTTATAATTAGTTAATTTAACTGATTGTTACTTATGGCTGGTTAAAATGGCTTTAACGTCATTTTGTCAAGGCAACCATTTTCCTTCCCAAGTCCTACAGATACTTTAAAAAAAAAATCTCATTCATGAGAAGCCTTATTTACTACATTGCTCTGTTGAATTAGTCTTGTAAACTGACTGACTGTTCTTAAAAAAAAATTAACTACATGTTATTGGAAAGAAATTCTGAATCTGAGGACAAAACAGGACAGTCAAAAAACTAATTAAAAGGACCACTTTTGTTTCAAATGTCAAACTGCATTTCCTGCATACCAAACTATACTAGACAATTTCCTGCTGGAGGACACAGCATTTACTCAATATGTATTTACCAAGTAAAGGCTATGCAGTTTGCCAATCTGATCATTTGTTACTTTGAAGAGGATGCTGAAAGTCAGAGGTAACTCTAAAAAGCCCATACAAAATACTATTTACCTAATATTTACTAATTCTTACTACACTCGCTATTCTGGCACTACCATCTAAGCACCTAATATATGCTAATTTAATTACTTTCCTTCAATTACTAAGCATTCTAATTTATATTGAGTATGTCACATTTTCATGTAATTATAAATATTCCTTGGACTATGTATGTATTTAAATTAGATTATGTTTATATCTTAAAAATATTAGTAATAAAGTCTTGCTTTCTTGACTACTTTTTGGAGAACTTGTTGGTTAATTTGTATGAGGAGCAAGAATGTCAACTTCAAGGCAGATTCTTTCATAGCACTTTAAAAACACACGCTGACAAGGACAATTTTCTAGTCTCTGCTTTAACATCACTCAAGTCCTGCTCTCTGTCTTAGCTACTTTTGCCTCCTTTCCATCTTTGTAGTTTATTTTCTAGCAGATTTAGAGCTACATACGCCATACCACATTGAACACCCAGATGTGTTCAATGACCCAGATCTTGATCAGAGCACCCACTGAAGCAGCAAGAAATTGACAAGATGGTTCACTTTCACTCCTACCTTAAAATCAAAGCAGCAGAACATGAGTTTTGTTAAATATCTATGCACTTTAAATGTGAAACTGCTTTAGTCAAAACTCGGTTTATCCAGCAAAAACATACAACATCCCGAGCTTTAATTGGTTGGTCTTCAAGGCAGTATGATTCTTGATCTAAGTCTCCTATCTTAGCTGCCTGGGGTTTCCAATAGGATTGTGTCAAGAATGAGTACCCAGGTAGTAAAAACAGGGTAAAGCAAGCAAACGCATATTAAGTTTTTATACTTTAGAATAAGTACATGTAAGCTAAACAAAGGGGTTACCAGAAACTGAGAGGGAGCATATTGCTTCTAAAGATCCTTTCCACTGGAACCAGAAATGCATACAGGAGTTTTAACACCACTTCATAATTATATTTACCCTCCATTTCAAACCAACACTTCACAGTCATTATTTTAGTGACACTGGATCTGTATCTTACCCATGAATACAAGAAGCATTAAGCATGTAAGTTCACTGTAATAATTCTAATATTCCATTTCTAAACCAGTATATTCCTATTTTTAATATGAAGGTAGATTAAAAACAGGAGAACTGTTGATAGAGATGCAGTCTTTATAATTGGTTGATCATAAGTTTCCCATTTTATAAAATGTCATCTTCTCCGTGTCTCTCTTGTAGGGATAACATATCAATGTATTAAAAATGTGATTCCCACAAATGGAAGTGACTCCCCATAATTTGTTCCCCACAACTTAAAGTGTTTAGATTTATTATTAATTCTTCTTATTATTATTATTTGTTAAGATTGTTAAATGTTTAGATTTATTATTATTATTGCCCCTTTAGAATATAATGTATTAGGTCATGTAACTTAGAACTGTTAAGAATATAATCCTATGTAGCCAGAAACAGCCCCCCCTCTGTGCTCCAGGGCATGCTCAAGCTTGTGCAAGGGGCTGCTTGAAATTGACATTGCAGAGCTACATTGTAACAATGCATTGTCAAGCCACTAACTCTGCTATGGGAGCCAAGCCCTGTAATTGACTAAGGGCATTGTTACTTAAATGACGCCTGTTCTCTTTAAAACATTGTAACTTTATTCAGCACTCAGAGAATGTTTTAAGCAATACCACCCAGAAACTTTTTGTAACTACAACTCTGAGATATGTAAAATTATTATTATACAAAAATATTGTATGGGAAACATTAATTAAGGAATGTATGTACGAGAGAGAGTGCATGGATGATGAGTGAATGGTTCTGAGAGGTGCCAGCCTGAGAATACAGCAACAAAGGACTGAAGAAAGCGTCAGGTGCCAGTGCAACCAAAAGGTGTCAAGTGGAGAAAACCCAGTACTGGAGGTCCACCCGATGAGATCACTGACGAGCACCTGGCAGCAACCCTGGAGACATCAGCATGATGCAGCAATTTCCATAGACTGGCATGGGAAGAAATTCCTATAAGAACTGGACTAAAAAACTATGGAATCGGGAGTCCAAGGTTCTGCTGCCAGCCTACCAGGAGCTTCAGATGCGCATCTGATCAGGACTTTGCTCCCCACTACCATCACTTGTGTACAGAGTACCTGGCCAGTATTCTGTCACAAGCAACTTCCAGGCTGGTAACTATACACAGAACTTGAATGAATGGATGTATGAATGAATGGTTATATATAAGTGTATAAGGGTTAAGTAGTGATAGGAATAAGTAGTTAAACAACGTTGTTTGCTTCTATCTTTTCTTTATTTTTTTATTATTATCTTTACAATAAATGTGGCTTTTTGCCTTATCCCCCTCATAAGATCCTGCTTGCTTTTATTTGGTATAACACTCTCTGATGCTAATAGAGAAACAAACACGAACTCCTGGGAGGGGGAGAAGTTTAAACACGCAATAACTCAGTTTTATGCTCCTATAACATGCATCATCAAACAGACTTTGAGAATGATCTCATCTATCCACTTAAGTCAATGACAAAGAAAAATGGGGAGGAGTCAGATAAAAAATTCTGTAATATTATTTATTTTAGATCTGAGATATACTGAGTGATTGCTAGAGAACAGGGAAACTTTAGCACTTTCCTCCAACCATGTATGCATCTCAGGTAAAGACTGGAAACCCAATATCCTAGTTATCTTAACCTATGTTTTCAGTTCTTATTTTCCAATTATCATTTGTGTTCTACTCTCAAAGTTTGCTTTTTTTAATGTTATTTTGAGGTGTTCAAAACTAGACTCTGTACTTCTCTGAATTCATTGCTGTGAAAAGTATAATAGTATTCTTTCTTGGCTCATATATATTAGAAAAACTCAGTTATCCTTGCATCAATTATTTTACAACACAACGGATAAAAATTTAATTAAATATAGACTTATTTAAATTCAATAGAGAAAAATGCACCTACAGGCAGTCCCCGAGTTATGCGGATCCGATTTATGTCGGATCTGCAGTTACGAACGGGGCTTTTCTCGCCCCGGAGGACGCGAGCGGCAGGACGCCCAGATGCGCCGCGGTCCTGTCGACCGCGGCCTCCGGAGCGACAAAAGCTGCTCCGAGTCTCCCTGGTCTGCTGGGGGGGGGGGGGGGACTCCCCCAGCAGACCAGGGAGACGCAGAGCAAAGCCGCGGAGGACGCGGGCAGCATCTGGGCTGTCCCGCTGCCCGCATGCTCCGCGGCTTTGCTCCGCATCTCCCTGGTCTACTGGGGGGAGCCCCCCCCCCCAGCAGACCAGGGAGACGTGGAGCAAAGCCGCGGAGGACGCGGGCGGGACCGCGGCGCGTCTCGGCGGTCCCGCCACCCGCATCTCCCTGGTCTGCTGGGGGAGGGGGCCACAGCTAGTGTGCCCCCCCCCCCCCCCGCCAGCAGACCAGGCTTTTCTCGCCGAGACGCCTGGGGTAGAGCAGCTGGGGTGCTGCCGGGTGGTCCCGCAGCGCCGCTCCTCGGTGCTACTGGACCAACCCGGCAGCACCCCAGCTGCTCTGCCCCAGGCGTCCCCAAGTCAACCGCTGCTGAAACTGACCAGCGGCTGACTACAGGAAGCCCGAGGCAGAGTTGCTCTGCCCCGGGCTTCCTGGAATCAGCCACTGATCAGTTTCAGCAGCGGCTACTTGGGGACACCTGGGGTAGAGCAGCTGGGGTGCTGCCAGGTGCGGCGCTGCGGGGACCTACCCAGCAGCGCCCCAGCTGCTCTGTCCCAGGCGTCCAAATTCAGCCGCTGTTGAAACTCATCAGTGGCTGATTCCAGGAAGCCCAGGGCAGAGCAACTCTGCCTCGGGCTTCCTGTAGTCAGCCGCTGGTCAGTTTCAGCAGCGGCTGAATCTGGGCGCCAGTTCCGACTTACATACAAATTCAACTTAAGAACAAACCTACAGTCCCTATCTTGTACGTAACCCGGGGACTGCCTGTATTTAAAATTAAACGTGAAACTGACAACCTATGTTAAGGTCTAAACTTATTACAATAATTTAAATGAAATAAAATATATCAAACTGTACATATTTACTGCCAATTTTTAAAGAGTCACTGAACAGGTGGCAGTCACTAGCTATGTACTAGGAATCAAAGTTTGCTGAAGTGCTAAACCCATGCTGAAGTGCTAAGTCAATAGATGCAAAAAGAATACCTTAAGTTCACTTTGTTCAGCCAATGCAGCTCAATGACTAGTTTATTCACAATTAAGAAATCAAATGGAGTTGAAAAAGCAAATAAATTGGTTTTCCTCTTCCAAACTACAAATAAAACTAGGTGTGAACATGAGAGGATGAGGTCTACCAGTTCCAAAATCCTGAAGTAATGAGGACAAGAAACAATTAATTCAATTTTCCAGTTAGATTCTTCTTTTGCTTAATAAATTACTTAAGCTTAAATAAAAACCACGTTAATTTCTGATAATTTATGTAACCAGCATACTGATGAACATTATTTCATAAAGCTAAAATACTGTTTTGTGCATTTTTAATTCAAGTTTCCATCCAAATATATCTTGACAAGCCACAAGTAAAAAAAAAAAAAAGTGATCAGGAAAATATAATTAATTCTTTTCCTAACATAATAGAAAAGAAATGATAATCTCAATAAATGTAATTAAAAAGTTATATAACTGCATAAATATGTGTACAGATATAATAATGTATCTTTCCGGTTAACCAAAAGGTGTTTCAAATTTAGTGTAAAAAAGGCTATATGTAGTTGCAAAATAATATATTTTAATGGTTACCAAGCACATCTGAATCTAACTTCCTTAAACAAAACAACTAGAGTACAAATGTAAAATATAGTTAAAATCGGTTACTTAAATCAAGTTTTCCTACTTGCCAACTTAAATCATAATTTAAAATCTGCAACTTAAATTGTTTTGATTTAAATCAATTCACCCTGCATAATATTACAGGAAACTGCAGAAAATAGTGATTAGGTCTTCTAGCCCATTGTCCCTAGGAAGAGACATCTAGTCCAATTCCCTGAGAATTAAATGCAAGATTGCTTCCTACAGTATATTTCTTCTGCATTACCCAATCTACTTTTATTTGACACAAATGATGGTTTTCCACTTGTACTCCTCTTGGGAGACTATCCCATTCTAATAGTTTATTGCCATTAGGATTTTTCTTGGTACACAAACAAATGTTCCTTTCCCTGCTTAGATTACCAACCCTACTCCTCTCCTTATACAAGCTGTTTGCATGTGACACTACCTTACAATGAACAAAATCTCTTTTCAAACAATTTCTAAATTAAATTTAAAATGTGTAAGACTTGACATTTTTCATATTAAAACAAAAGAGGTCTGAATAAGTTGAAAGGGTTTTTTTATTTGTTTTTGTTTTTTATTTGTTTTTGCAACTGTCATATGGATGCATAAACTATTTCTTTAGCAATCTTGCAAAAAGCATCTCTCTCTTAACTTGTAGGATTGGGAAGGGCACTGGATTGTCCTCTCTGTAGACAGTAGAATCATAGGACACTAGAACTGGAAGGGACCTCAAGGGGTCATTGAGTCCAGCCCCTTGCCCTCACAGGAGAAGCAAGCACTCTTTAAATTATCCCTGATAGATATCTACCTAACCTGCTCTTAAATATCTCCAGAGATGGAGACTCCTCAACAGGCATGTCAAACTGTCATCTGGAAGGGTTTACCCAGCCCCATCAAAGTTTTTTGCAACCTGCCAGTACATTTTCAGAAAGACTGAAGTGCACGTCATGCTGGCCAGGAGCAACTACTCAACGCCGGTTGGCTGAGCAGCTCTCTGCATGGTCCTCAGTATGTGCTTACAGCTAGCCAGCCACTCTGCGCACTGCCGCCAGCACGAGGTCACAGCTGGCCAGCCACTCCGCGCATGGCCCCCAGGACATGGTCACAGACAGCTGGCCGCTTTACTCCCTCCACCCCAGCACCTAAGGAAGTGTGGCGGTGGCAGCAATGTGATGGCAGCGGCTCTGGAACCCAGGCATTAGTTGTGGGGGAGGAGGCAGTCATTAGGTTAAGGGGGGAGCTGGAGGGTGCCTGCCTCTGGGGTAACGGGCAGGCATTAGATCGTAAGGGCTGGAAGTCCTTGTGTAGGGATAACATATTAATGTATTGAAAATGATTGCTCCAAATGGAAGTGACTCCCCATAATTTGTTCCCCACAACTTAAAGTGTTTAGATTTATTATTAATTCTTCTTCTTATTATTATTTGTTAAGATTGTTAAATGTTTAGATTTATTATTATTATTGCCCCTTTAGAATATAATGTATTAGGTCATGTAATTTAGAACTGTTAAGAATATAATCAAGGGGCTGCTTGAAATTGACATTACAGAGATACATTGTAACAATGCATTGTCAAGCCACTAACTCTGCTATGGGAGCCAAGCCCTGTAATTGACTAAGTGCATTGTTACTTAAATGACGCCTGTTCTCTTTAAAACATTGTAACTTTATTCAGCACTCAGAGAATGTTTTAAGCAATACCACCCAGAAACTTTTTGTAACTACAACTCTGAGATATGTAAAGTTATTATTATACAAAAATATTGTATGGGAAACATTAATTAAGGGATGTATGTGAGAGAGAGAGTGCATGAATGATAAGTGAATGGTTCTGAGAGGTGCCAGCCTGAGAATACAGCAACAAAGAGCTGAAGAAGGCGTCAGGTGCCAGTGCAACCAAAAGGTGTCAAGTGGAGAAAACCAAGTACTGGAGGTCCACCCGATGAGATCACTGACGAGCACCTGGCAGCCACCCTGGAGACATCAGCATGATGCAGCAATTTCCATAGACTGGCATGGGAAGAAATTCCTATAAAAACTGGACTAAAAAACTATGGAATCGGGAGTCCAAGGTTCTGCTGCCAGCCTACCAGGAGCTTCAGATGCGCATCTGATCAGGACTTCGCTCCCCACTACCATCACTTATGTACAGAGTACCTGGCCAGTATTCTGTCACAAGCAACTTCCAGGCTGATAACTGTAACAAATACACAGAACCTGAATGAATGAATGGATGAATGAATGTTTCTGTGTATAAGGGTTAAGTAGTTAAACAACGTTGTTTGCTTCTATCTTTTCTTTATTTTTTTATTATTATCTTACAATAAATGTGGCTTTTTGCCTTATCCCCCTCATAAGATCCTGCTTGCTTTTATTTGGTACAACATTTGGCTCTGGGGAAGGGGAGAGGTATTAGGTTAGGAGGGGGCTGGAAGTCCTTGGCTCCGGGGAGGGGCTGGAAGTGTCTGCCTCTGGGGGGAGGGGAGGCATTGGACCACAGCTCTTTAGCTCTTCCCCTTGTACAAACATGCAATTAAGTGTTTTCTGCATGATCTCACATACTGTTTCTCAATTAGTATGACAACATTCAGGTTTTTTTCCCGCCAAATGGAATGGAATCAAGAGTACAGTAATATATAAAAACGCAAGGGTCTGATTTGTGGTTTCCAATTTAATTCTCAAATGTTAAGTACCTAACTATACTACTGTGTTAATATTTGTCATATGATTTCCTTCAAATGTAGGCATTGCCAAATCAGCCAATGGGACCCTCTAGTCTAGTCCAGTATTCTAGCTACACAAATGGCCAATACAAGATGTCACATGATGGGGCTGTGAATGTGTTTGCATATGTCCACAAAAAACTATAGTGGACAGTTATCCCCAGATAGGGAATGTTTCTTCTTCACTCTCATCAGTTTGTAGCTGGCTTATGACCTGAAACATAAGTGGGGTTTAATCTGTTTTTTATCCTACCTATGGTATTTTAGATGTTTTCATCATATATATAGTAGCCCAGTGTCTGTACGTATGTAACGTTGACGTACACGGTCACGGCCCCCGGCCGTGTACGTCCTTGCCCTGCTCCCCTTCCCCCTGTGGTGCTCTGCGCCGCTCAGCCGGGTCCTGGCGGGGGAGCAAGTGGTGGCAAGCAGCCATTTGGGGTCCGCGGTCCCCATCCACTGCGGGAGGGGAAGGGGGGGGCGGTGACGTATACGGCCACGCCCCTTGGCCATGTATGTCAGCGCCTCCCCTTTCCCTGCCGGGGCCTGGCTGAGGGGCACAGCACTCAGCCCAGCTGCCATTGCGGGAGGGAAAGGGGGCAAAGTGGCGACGTACACGGCCAGGGGTGAGGCCATGTACATCACCGCCGCCCCTTCCCCTTCCGCTGTGGTGCTCAACTGAGTGCTGCGCCCCTCCGCTGGGCGAGCAAGCAGCGCAAGAGGTCGTTTGGGTTCCCCCACAGCGGGAAGGGAAGGCGGGGAGGTGACGTACACGGCCCCGCCCCCTGGCTGTGTATGTCACTGCCCCACCCCCCTTCCTCATGGCAGCCCGGCGGGGAAGGGTGGCAGGGAAAGATGGAGGGGAGAGAGCGAGAGAGAGCACGCTCAGGAGAGAAGACCTGAAAATCCCGTCATAGGCTAATTGGCTAATTATAAATAAGCCTTCATCCTGCTATTTCATGGCAGAGAGTTCCACAGATGAACTGGGTAAAAAAAAAGTTTCCTTTTATCAATTTTAAATTTGTTGTCATTTAAGTAAACGTAAAAAGATATTCAGTCAAGACAGGTAAGGGCGCACCATCGATCTTTGTAATGGCATTACAATATTTTCAGTGTTATAGATTTCACCCAATCACATTAATAATTATATGTTTATGCCAAATCTCAGACTTACAAAGTATCTCAAATTTTCACAGAAGCCTGTTCTATGTGATTAACCACTTTCTATATTTGTTTTTATTTCAACCAAACAACTTATGTATCATGTAAAAAAATTAAAAAGTACCTTAAATTTATACTATGAGCAAATAATTTTACGCATCAAATTACTACATTATATTCAAACAAGACCTGAAAAAATATTATAAAATATACCTGAAACAAACTATAACAATAAATAAGACTTTCTGATAGAAGTACATTTTCTTTGGTGGCCCTGAAAGCTATCAGTTTTCATTTGTGTGGACCTCAGTAGGCTTTGAGTTTGATATGCCTGCTCCACAACCTCCGTAGGCAACGTATTCCAGTGTTTAACCACCCTGACAGTTCAGAAGTTTTTCCTATCCAATCTAAACCTCCCTTAACGCAGTTTAAGCCCATTGCTTCTTGTCCTTTCCTCAGAGGCCAAGGAGAATAATTTGTCTCCCTTCTCCTTGTAACACCCTCTTAGATACCTGAACACTGCTATCATGTCCCCTCTCACTCCTCTCTTTTCTAAACTAAACAAGCCCCATTCTTTCAGTCTTCTCTCATACGCCATGTTCTCTAGACCTTTAATCATTCTTGTTGCTCTTCTCTGGACCGTCTCCAATTTCTCCACATCTGTCTTGAAATGTGGTGCCCAGAACTGCATACAAAACTCCAACTGAGGCCTAATCAGCTCAGAGTAGAGCAGAAGAATAACTGTGTGTGTCTTGCTTGCAACACTGTTAATGCACCCCAGAATCATGTTTGCTTTCTTTGCAACCGCATCACGCCACTGACTCATATTCAACTTGTGGTCCACTATAACCCCTAGATCTCTTTCTGCCGTGCTCCTTCCCAGGCCATCGCTTCCCATTCTGTATGTATGATACTGATTGTTCCTTCCTAAGTGGAGCCTTTGCATTTGTCTTTATTAAACTTCATCCTATTTACTTCAGACCATTTCTCCAATTTGTCCAGGACATTTTGAATTATGACCCTATCCTAATTAGGGTCACAACCCCTCCCAGCTTGCTATCATCTGCAAACTTAATAAGCCTACCTTCTATACCAATATCTAAATCGTTGATGAAGATATTGAACAGTCCCAAAATAGACCCCTGCAGAACCCCACTTGTTATGCCATTCCAGCAGGATTATGAACCATTAATAACTACTCTGAGTACCATTATCCAGTCAGTTATGCACCCACCTTATTGAAGCCCCATCTAAGTTGTATTTGCCTAGTTTATTGATAAGAATATTATGCGAGACCGTGTCAAACGCCTTCCTAAGTCTAGGTATACCACATCCACCACTTCTCCCTTATCCACAAGACTCTTTATCCTACCAAAGAAAGCTATCAGATTGGTTTGACATAAATTTATTCTTACAAATCCATGCTGGCTGTTCCCTATCACCTTGCCACTTTCCAAGTGTTTACAGATGATTTCCTTAATTACTTGCTCCATTATCTTCCCTAGCACAGAAGTTAAACTAACTGGTCTGTAGTTTCCTGGGTTGTTCTTATTTCCCTTTTTATAGATAGGCACTATATTTGCCCTTTTCCAGTCCTCTGGAATCTCTCCTGTCTCCCATGATTTTCCAAAGATGATAGCTAGAGGCTCAGATACCTCCTCTATCAGCTCCTTGAGTATTCTAGGATGCATTTATTTCATCAGGCCCTGGTGACTGGCAGGCATCTAACTTTTAACTGGTTTAAAAAAAAGCTACCACATATACTCGATCATAAATCCGTTCATTCATAAACCAACTCCACCTCCTCCAAGTTAACATAAAATTGTGAAAATCACAATAACCCATTCATAAGATGACTCTATATCAGTGGTTTGCAAACTTCCAGTCCTAGCTTGCCAGAGAAAGGTGCTGGCACATCAGGACATTTTATATACCTGGAGCAACTGCAGCCACAAAGCTTCTCAGCTCCCAATGGCTGCTGTTCACCATTCTCAGTCAATGGGAGCTGAGAGAAGCAACAAAAGCTAAGGGACATTCTGGCTGCCACTTTCTGCCACTCCTGTTGACCCGGAAAGATGAACAGTGGCCACCAGGAGCTGAGGAGCTCAATGCATACAGACACTCCAGGTACATAAAATGTTCAAATGCGTCAGTGGTTTGCCATGCTGGGCTGGGCATTGAAGTTTGCTGATTCCCTGCCCCCCCCTTTAAAAAACATTGGTAAAATGCAATGACCTGTTCATAAGCTGACTCCCACTTTTTGCTACATCGTTTTTTACCAAAAAAATTAGGTTTATGATCGAGTATATATGGTAATTATGGAACAGATCCAGATTCAACTATAAGTTAAATCAGATTTGCAAAACTGACCTAGGTGCAAGTTTATTTGGTCACTGTTTGCCATGTCATTTGTCTGGAGAATGGAGTTTGGATGATAGAGGGAGGAGAAATGACTTTTCCTAGACAGGGATTCTCTATTGTTTCCCAAATTTATTTGGCCACAGAACCCTTTTAAACTCGGAAGAATTTCGAGGAACCTCTAGGGAAAATCTGTCAAGCAAATCATGAGATCAACATTTAGGGTACATCTAGACTACATGCCTCTGTCGCCAGAGGCATGTAGATTAGGCTACCAGACATAGTAAAATGAAGCGGCGCTTTAAATAATCGCTGCTTCATTTAAATTTACATGGCTGCCGCGCCGAGCCGACAAACAGCTGATCAGCTGTTTGTCGGCTCAGCGCAATTGTCTGGACGCGCGGGTGTCGACATCAAAGGTATTTGTCGACCACCCAGGTAAACCTCATCCTAGGAGGCATACCTGGGTGGTCGACAAATACCTTTGATGTCGACATCCGCGCGTCCAGACTATTGTGCTGAGCCGACAAACAGCTGCAGCTGTTTGTCGGCTCAGCGCGGCAGCCATGTAAATTTAAATGAAGCGGCGATTATTTAAATCGCCGCTTCATTTTACTATGTCTGGTAGCCTAATCTACATGCCTCTGGTGACAGAGGCATGTAGTCTAGATGTACCATTAGTTTAATTGCACATATTTAAAAACAAAAATATTTCTGGGCAAATTCTTTTTATATTTTGTTTAATACTAAAAGTTGGATTTGCATATCTGGTGCTGCATTCAGTCAATTTCTGCATTTTGTTTTTGTTACTGCATAATTCAAGAACCCAGTTTCGCACAAGTATGTGCTGGTGAAGGTTAACAACAGACAAATTGCACGTCTTGATAAAGCTGAATATTCTTGACATAGGCTGTCCCAAAACAATCAGAGAAACTTCTTTAAATTTTTGTATTAATTGGCCATCTGAAGTGATTTCAATTAGGTTTTCATAATCTTGCATAGAAAAACTGACTAGCTTTCCAGTTATACTTAATGGATTTCAAATCCAGTTATTGCTGTCATTTATGGTTGGAAAATACTTCATTATGTTTGTGTATAAATCACAAAGATGATCTGCAATGTCCTGGCCAGGAAGAAGAGTACAGGAAAAAGCTTGAGGCAGAGTTGTCTGGCCAGGAGGGAGGGTACAGGAGGGTCTTGGGGCAGGGTGTCTGGCCCGGAGGGAGGATACAGGAGGGGACTTGGGACAGGGCGTCAGAGCAAGCTGGGAATGCGGGCTCTTGGCGGGGGGGAGGGCAGTGAGGGGGATATGGGTGCGGGATCTGGGCATGGGGGGAGGGGAGACGCTTATCTGGCTTGGCACCCTGCTGCAGTAGGGAAAGCCTCCAGGCAGCATGGTCTTGTTCCTGGGGGCGGGGGTGAGAGAGAGGAGGATGCATGTCATCCAGGAGTTGACACCTTCATCAGAACAGTCACCTTTCCACTGTGTCTTGACATGGCTTTAATATTAACTGAGGGATTTTTAAGTTATCCAGGAATATTCTTTGTAAAAGTAGAGGAGCTGCAGCACCAGGTCATGCTTCCTGCTGGCGGGGCGGGGCGAGAGTTGTAGAAACCCTGACCTTCCCTGCCAGATCAAATTCTGCCACTTCCCCAGCAGGGTGGGGAGGGGTGCAGGGGAGAGATAGCAGAAGTACATGGGGGGCAGTGAGCCCGAGCACACCCCGGGGGAAAGGAGAGGGGGCGGAAGGCAGCAGAGCTGGAGCTGGGTTCCATGCAGGCAGCAGTTTAAAAACGCCGAGGTCAGAGAGCGTCTCCTCTGCTCTAGCCACACCTCCCCCTCCGAGCAGCAGCAGCAGCAGCAGCAGCAGCACCCGCCGCCGTAAAAGCTGCCGTCTGCACATGAGGCGGCGGCGGCTGCGGCTGCAAGGCACTGGGACAGGGCAGTCCTGCAGGGTGAAGAGGGGCCACACCATGCGGGGGGGAGGGGCCGCCCTTGCACCCCACACCCTGCTCCCCCTGATCTCTGCCCCCCCAGCTCTGTGCTGCCCATTCCCTGCACTGCCCATAGACCCCAATCCCTCTCCGCCTCCCGTTCCCTGCGTCCCATTCCCCGTGTCTCCACCGCACCCTGCTACCCCCGATCCCTGCACCCCTCTGGCTCTGTGCTGTCCCTGCACCCTGCTCTTCCTGTGGGTCGGGAGTGAAGGTTGCTTGCCCATAGGGAGGGGCTGGACAGGGCAGGAAAAGGCTGCTGTAACCCAGCAGCGAGTGAAAGGGGGAGTTCACTTGAAGCGCCTTTGCCTTTATGGGAAAAAAAATAAAAATGCTATGTGTTATTTATAGGGCTAAAATGCCAGGACAAAAAAGAAAAACAAAAAAAAAACCCATTGCAAAATGCAAGCGTGTAAAAGACAACAACAAGGGGGGGGGGGGAGAGAGAATGCTTTGCTTGGGGCAGCAAAAAACCTACAGCTGGCCCTTGGGGAGGGGAAGGGGCTGGGAAAAATATGAGGAAGGGGCTTGTGCTGAGGGAAGGAGGTCAGGCGAAGAAGAAGGGGAAAGCACCAAGGGACAGGGGTGCAGGAGAGACAAATGCCAGGGGGCCAAGTGCAGACAACGAAGAAAAGGGCAGGAGGGGAGGTGTCAGTGGGGGGGGCAGGGTGATGCTGGGAGAGGAGAGGGTAAGGGCACTGGGGGTTAGAGGGGAAGGGGGAGGTGCTAGGAGAAGGCTTGAAAGAAGGGGTGTGCATGAGGAAGGCGGGGATGAAGCAAGGCATTTGTGAGGGCACAGGGGCATGAGGGGAACTGGGGCAGAGGATGGTGAGGGGGTGGGTAACAGGGAAAAAGAGTAAAGGGGGCAGGGGCAGTGAGGGAAGGGGGAGGCACGAGGAGGGTGCAAGTGCCAAGGGATTCTGGGGGTGAGGCAGAAGGGCAGACACCTTAAGGGGAGGGACCAGCCTCAGAGGAGAGAGGCAGGGCAGGTGTGTAGAGGGAGGTTTTAGGAGAGGGGAAGAGGAGGGGTAGCTTACACGATCAGAGTGGGGCTACTGGAGGAGTGGGCACAGGACGGAGAGAAGGGCTGGCGGAGGTGGGCAGGTCTCAGGAAGGCTGAGGGCAGGAGTCAGGATAGCAGAGGATGAGGGGTTGGGGGGCAGCAGGCACCAGGGGATCTGATGGAGCAAGGGGAGGAGATGTGGCAGCAGAAAGAAAAGGTAGAAGATATTTATTAATAACTTATTAGTAATTACTGTTCTTATTTTTATTAGGAATTTATGCCATTTAAAAAAAAACACTTTTTGTGGGGGAGGGTGGCGAGTCTCTTTTTTCTCTGGCGAGTAGGGTTTTGTGGACCCCCGTTGAGGATATATTTCAGTCTGCATAGTCTGTTTCTCAATTGGTTAGAAGAAAAAGAGAATATCAGTCTTGATATGGGCTTTGAATTTAAGTCTATGTGCAATTAAGACTAGCCATTTCTTCTAAGATTCATTTTTTCTAACATAGTATTGATGTGATGTGGAGATTTCCTGCCTATTTGGGGAGCAGCACAGAGTCATCCTGTACACATGCCTGCTTAAAGTACACATAGGATTTTCCTGACCAATCTCCTTTCTTCCTCATGCTAAGAGGAAGCATTCCTCATTTGCTCAGCTCACTCGATATCTTTCCTATAATTATCTAGATGGAAAAGTGCACCACGATAGTAGGGACTGTACTTCTTTTTGTGCTGCAGGTCTCCTTTGATTTTTTTGATTTGATTAATTTAAAAGCACTTCCTACTATGTTGCTATATATTGGCTCATTAGAGAGCCTACGTGAGAGGATATTTTAGAGGTACCCCTGTGGACTGACCTTCCATGGTCTTAGGTAAGCAGAGCTGGTATTGTTACACAGAATTAAGCATATCACACCACTCATATTGTAAATATCAGGCTTGTTGGGCTTGGAGTATCTACCACAACAGCCACGGTTAGGAAAATTTCACTTAAAATATATCTGCTAGTCCAGAGGATCCCTTGATTTTCAGTAATAGAGAGGTAGCTGTGTTAGTCTGATCTTGCTAAAACAAAAGGAAAAACTGTAGCACTTTAAAGACTAACAAGATGGTTTAATAGATGATGAGAAGTGGGTCTGGCCCATGAAAGCTCATCATCCATCTTGTTAGTCTTTAAAGTGCTACACAGTTTTTCCTTTTGATTTTCAGTGACATAGTGGGAAATAAGGCGTCTGACCATGCACACCATGTTCTAGCATCAGACTTGCAAGCAGCAAGTCTACTACCACCTATTTTTCTTTATAATAATTATTTTAAAGGAAACATTTGGGACTATCAATCAATCAGGATAAATGTACTTGTGGGCCCAAACACTCCTTTTCTAGGGGCTCATCCAGAGTTATACAAGAATCTGGAAAGTACAAACCCTCCTTTAAAAAGTTTCTAAATATTATCCTCCTCCCTGGGCTCCAGCTTCAAGTCCAAAAGATCTGTCCTTAATCCCAGGAAGATGAATATGAAAAGCATTCTTTGCTCTGTGGCCCCTTTCTTAGAATATGCACATATAAAGGATAAGACAGATTGAACCTCTTAAATCTGGGACTTTTTGGTCTGACAACATCCATGGTCCGGCAGGATCATGGATGTTGCTGGACCAGAGAGTTCTGGCGCCCACGAATGCAAGCTAGTCAGGCAGTCCAGTGGAGGAGAGCCCCACCATCAGATGGGTGAGCCCCATCCCCAGAGGGCCCTGGAAAAGCAAGGCAGCAGCGGGACCAGTGAGCCCCATCCCAGCGCAGCAACAGTAGGGCAGCCGCGGAGCCCTGTACCGGTGTGGCAGCAGCCATGGAGCCCCATTGCGGGGGAGCCCTGTTGGGGCACAGCAACAGCAAGACTGCCAGCAGCAGGCCAGCCACAGAGCTGAGACCCCAGGAAGCCCGGGCGGGACAGAAGCGGGGCAGCTACAGAGCCCTGTCCCTGAGAAGACTTGGCCAGGTGGGGCAGAAGTGGGGCCACAGCAGCTGGGGAGCTCCATTCCTGGAGAGCCCCAGCTGGCTGGCAGCAGCATGCTGAGCTCAAGCCCTGTAGCAGCAGGGCTGGAGCGGAGCCAGCTAGAGGGAGGGGCAGTACCAGGGAGGTGGATGGCAGAGGACTTCCCCTGATGTGGCAAATTTCCTCGTTCAGGACTGTCGGGTCTCAAGGGTGCTGGACCCAAGAGATCCAACCTGTATTATGTTACTTTTGTTTTACAGGATCGAGCCACAGAAATTTTCCTCTGTAGAGAAGTGGTCAAAATCTTTCCAAATTTCTCAGATTTATTTGAGGAACAGAGAGAGAAATTAACCCCTCAGGATTCCAACAGTAAGTGCAACTTCTCTGTACTAGATATTTACCCCTTCTTTGTAGAGTGGAGGGAGAACAGCATATATGTCCTGAGATATAGAAACTGGAAGGGGAAACTACACCTGCCACTATGGTGTAGGAATGTGGAAGGTTCACTCAAGATGAACCCTAAGTGGCCTTGAATTTTACATATGTTCCCTAACCTTCTGCTCCAGGAAAGGGCTGGAACAAAGGGCTCCCTCCTTTGTTTTACATTTTCTCACAGTGAGCAAGGCAGAATTACATAAGCATGAGAAATGGGGCCCTTTACTGACTACACTTGTTCCTCCATGTGTAGGCTGCTCACTCTCTCGTCCCTTCAAGAGTGACTATTTGGAGGAGAGTAAGAAAGTTGTGTATGATCAAGGGATGGTTTGAAGGGGCTTGGGTTAGCACAGCAGTAGTATACGTAATGCACACCAAGCTGGATCCAGTTAGCACAGACTTTTTTGTGCTCTGATCTTCTCTATTTCTCTGGTTGTTTAAGAGATGTTCTTGCCAAAGAAGCCTTCACAGATAGATTGCACTAAAACCTACTTCTGCCAGCTACCTCAGTATCAGACAAGATGTTTCTAGCAAGCTGGCTACAGACTCACCAAGCCTCAACAGTCCAGTAATGCTTATAATCAAATAAGCCAACACTAAAAATAAAAAGGATCCTTCTGGGGTTATTTATCCTATTTTCTTGTTGCTCAGAGCTGGAGGTCTTATCAAGTCTTCCTGCAACTGCTGGAGGCAAAGGCAGAATGATATGGCTGGCTCTTCACAGGACTGACTGCTGCTTTCATTGATAGGTCTGGTTTTACCTCCCAAGGCTTTGCATGCTGGGATAAGGCCAAACATAAGGAATCTGCAAGCTTCCCCTGCAAAGTAGTATTAACAATTAAGAGCAAAGACGAAGGTCAATAGCATAGGTAGACAAAGACACACAGCATGGACCATTCTTACAATGGAACACCTCCCTACTCACTGATGATCAGGTATGCTCCCTGTGACAACACAGCAAATTGCTTTAACAACAAATATATGGAAGTGTTTAATATAATTTAATAGTTGGAAATCAAGAGAGCCAACACAATATGATCAGCCTTGCTTTATGAAGACTATAATTTAAGAACTGCTGGACGACAGTGCACCATTATAAAAGTTTATCTATAAACCCTAACTGCAGTTATCAGGAATCTAATAAAGGTACATTTGATGATGAAGCTATCTGAAATAACTGTTACCTCACAAAATTCAGGTAACTGCAGTGAATAACTCATTTGGGGCTGCTACAATTTTTGCTGCGTTGTTTGCTTCAAATTCTTATTAATCTTTAAGGGTGCATCTACACAGCAACCTAAACTCAAAATTGAGCTATGCAAATTGCATATCTTATTTTGAATTTATTTCAAAAGAGTTTATTTTTAAATTTGGCACATCTAAACAGCACCAAATTTCAAAATAATGTACCCTATCACTCGTGCACAAGGTTTACCGGAATGGTGAAAAATATTTTGAAACAACAGGCAGCTTCTGTACATGCAGGGAAGCTACTTTGGGATAACTCCGGTATCCCAAAATAGCTGTGCAGTGTAGACGTACCCCAAGATCGGTTCTTTGAATAGCAACCCGATCCTGAATAAAGAATGTATGTTGCATGTTAATATTATAAGTTTCCCTAAATCAAAAGATTTTTTTTTAAATGCCTAAAATTTAATGTAGTACCCAAACTAAGGACAACCAAGACTGAGCAATAATACAAGTTACCTTGCTTAAATCACACGATAATCCTATTAACATAACATTTGGCTCTTTGTAAAGCTAGACTGCTAGCTCATCAACTTTACTCACATTCTTCTGTAATGTTACTAATGTAGTTTTCCTCCCACCTCTTTTATTCATGCAATTCTTGCAGAGAGAACTCATCTCAATTAGTTACAGCCCCCAGGAGCAAGGGGTGTCTTTAGTAAGAATGAAGTGTAATTGTCCATGAAATTAGTAGCCATTTAGAATGTCCAATGCATTGACTGATTTCAAATGTCTTTATTGACTTTTTTCATTCTAGCCATTTCACCAATGTATTATTCCAAATGTTTTTAAAATTAACCTCCATTGCATTGCAGTCAATCCAGCTATGAATCAACCATAAATTTGATTACTATACATACAGCTTATTGCCACTATTACTATTTTCCTTCAAAAAAATTAGAGAAAAATGTATGTACTCAGACATCTAGCAGAACCATCTCGGAGATATTCTGCAGGAAAATGAAGAGTATGCAAGTACTATCAATTGAATTCTGTCCCTACTTCAATTATAACTACTATATGACAAATACTTCACAGTCCATCTTCTCTTGCTGACAGCCCACCAGACTGAAAGGCATCCCAGCCTCTTCTTCCATTAAGCATCTACAGAGCCCTGGTTCAGGAACTCTCACAGTTCTGGAGTCCTAGTCTCACTCTGAGAGTGCAAATATCTCAGTGTTTCTTAAACTTTTTAAGATCACAGACCACCGAACAATTTTTTTCATGAGGAACACCAAGGATTTGTTGTTGTTGTTGTTGTTGGGGTGGGGTGGGGAGGGAAAGAGTCAGGGAAATGGCCTTTAATGGTAGACATTTTGAACTCTATTGTTCTCTGCAGCACATCTCCAACTGCCTCGTGGCACACCGGTGTGCCGCAGAACACAGTTTAAGAAAAACCGGTCTATCTAATACTGCCTCCTGAGGGCAGTTATGACATGCTCCAGATAACTAACCCATGAAACCAGTATGGACTCCTCAGACTTCCCTTAACTTCAATATTCCCTTTCTTAGAATTCCATTCAAATATGATCCTTCTGGTGCATCTCTTCAAAGGGCACATGGTTGGTGTAGAACAGTGGTTCCCAACCTAGGGTCTGGGGACCCTGGGAGTCCATGAAGGTATTGCAGGGGGTCCGTGGAAAAAAAAAAAAGATAAATAAAAATGATTATAGAAAATACGTTTTAAATAAATTACAAAGTTACAATCAATTAGTATTGGCTTTGATGGGAGTCCGCAAACGGTTTGGGAGAGTGATTGGGGGGGGAGGGGGAGATCCACACTAGGGAAAAGGTTGGGAACCATTGTTGTAGAAAACAAGAGATTGCACGAGATTTATATAGTATTGCTCTTTAATAAGTATGAGAATTGTAGAGTTGAGGGATATAAACATTTGTTTGAAAATGTAACCTTGTACCCTCTAAAAATCAAAGCATTTACACTGTGCGCGCTGCAATATAAAGCTTAAAGCCATGGAGCCAGTCTGCAACCTGTGGTGAGGGGTGAGGGTGGGGGGGAAGAAGTGGTCCAGATGTGCAATAGACAAGGGCTGCTTTGGGGGGCCCCGCTGAGCTGGCGCAGACCTCTGCCTAGGCAGGGTAGGGAGCTGCTGCAGTCCCTACCGGTTAACTTGGAACTGGTAAGCCTTACTCACTAAGGGTGAAGGATCCTGACTAACCAGCTAGCCATTTACATCCCTAATAGAGATCTATACAAGGGGGAAAAAAACCCATACTTTATACACATTGCCCTTCACTGGCTCACAATTCCCTTGGCAATTTTAGGGGACCTTGTATGTTCACATAAAGTACGTTTACCCTTCACCCTGGACTCATTCAATTCCTGCAGTATCTTTCCTCATCTTAAGATACCGGAAAAAAAATTGCCAAAGAGAAAATAAAGAGAGCAAGCTTTTATAACCATCCTGTCCTCAGTCTCCTCCTTAGGGTGACTCCCCTCCTTGATCAGCCTTAACAAGTGACCCTAAGTGATTTCATTATTAGGTAAACCTCTCCCCAAAGATCCTTTGGGAAGGGACCTGATAACCTAGCATGCTACTTTCTTTTTCTAATAAGAGACCATCAATGTTTAACAATTGTTAACTGTTACAACTTTGCCACTACGCTGTTGGACTTTTAGCCCATCACGCAGGTAAATAAAACAGTAAAGGCAACTGGCTGCATGTAACTTGAAAGCAGAGTTTGCAACTTGGTAAAGATGCACAGAGTTCATAATCTAACAGTTCTTAAATTGTATAGATAGATTTGGCCAAATCATTACAAAATAAAATTGCAAATTTACTCTGACAGATACATGCTTTTCTATAGTGAAAACAAATGATCTTTTTAGGTTACAATTAATTGCCAAAACAAGCCAACTACAGACAATTTATTTGGTTAAAAAAATATCAGTGACCTTATAAAAATATTTAAAGCCATACAAAAATGGAATTCAAAATTAAATATAGCCTTTGAACAGGGTGGATAAAAATTGAAGTTTGTTTTTACAAAAAATAAAAAATCAGATTTTTTAAACTTTAAATCAGTTTAACTTTAAACTTCCTTTTAAACCTACTGAAAATTAAATTTGAAATTGTTTGTATAATTCTTAGCACAAGAATGGGCAATAATTTTTGCCCAGGGACCACCCCAGGAGGGGCGGGGCCTAAACAGGAAGGGGCAGGGAATAAACAGGAAGGGGGCTATCCCACATCATGATTGGTCTGGGGTGGAGAAGCCCCCTTGCCCCCCCCTTCCAACTAGGCACCCATGCCGTGGAAGAGGATTGGCACGCTCCCCCTCCCCCAGGCCAATCAGGGCCAGGGAGCACACGAAGCCTCTTCCCACCCTGCAAGGAGCACGTGACACTTAACTGGCCTGGGGGCGGGGGAGCACGCGGAGCCTTCTCTGCTCTGCCTCCATCACGTGCTACTCGCAGGACCTACTAATTTGCCTGGGGGTGAGGGAGCAGGAGGGCCTCCACGGGCTGGATCCACCCGCTTGGTGGCCTGGATCCAGCCCACAGAGGCCTTTTTGCCCACCCCTATTTTAGCACGACAGGGTTCTTCGGTTTATCTCACTAGAAAAGGAAAAAGTAGTGTACTACCAACATTGTCAAATTAACAATCTGCTTGCTCTGACAGCTGTCCATTCATACGGTGATAATCCCTTGCCTTGCCTGTTCCTTCAGTCCTTCTCCATCAGCACTGGTACTCTTTGCTGTTTCAAGGAGTAAGGAAAGTTGACGGGAGTGTTTCTCCTTTCAACCTCCTGCTATGGAGACGGTGCCCAAATTGGCTTATGGTACATCGACAGCAGCAATGTTATGTATGTAGCTGGAGTTATGTACCTTAAGCCTACCTTTCTCCCTTCGTGTAGACCCGGCCTAACTCAAGAAAGGCGATATACATGAGAGGGCATGGATCAAGAAGTAGAAAGTGCAATCACAATGAGATTCCTCTACAGAAAAACAGAGAGAAAAGGGAATATGGCAGCAGGAGTTCAGACACACGATTCTCAGCCAGTAAACTAACACCTACACAGCAAAAAAAACCCAAATGTGCCACATGTCTCAGAACCTGGATCAACTGGCACAGGATTGTGCTATAGAGATACAAATAGCAGAACAGATTTCTGCTCAGGTTGGAGCCTAGGTCCTGAATCCCAGAGAGGTGGGTGGAACTCAGAACTCAATCTGAAGCACCAGGAATACCTACTCTGCTATTTATGGCCCCATATCCTGAGCCTGAATCAGTTGATCCAGGCTTGAAGACTCGCTGTTGCAGGATTTCGTGCTTTTTGTTTGTTTTTTGTAGTGTAGACATTCTCTATGGCAGGAGTGGGCAAAAGCCTCTCAGCGGGCCAGAGTGACCCGCCGTGGGCTTTGATGTGGCCCGCAAGGCAATTATAGGCCCCGCTCCCTAATTACAGGCCCTGTGGGCGGGGGGAAGAGGAAGGGAGAGCTCAGCTCTGCCCCTCCACCCCCCACACTGCTGCTACAGAGGAGGAAGCACTGGGTCTGAGGCTCCTCAACAGCCACCTGCCTGCGGTGACTCCGGGGCAGGCTCCAAGCTGTGTGGCCACAGCTGAGACACCTCTGGGAGCGGCCCCGGATCACATGGCCACATCAGCAGTGTCTGCGGCCTCCAGGACTGCATGGCCGTGGCAACGGGGCCTCCCTCCAGGGTGACCGGGACCTTGTGGCTGCAGCTATTGCTGCAAGGGAGCACAAAGTCAGGTAAGGTTTGCCCTCATGTCCAGATTCCCCCACCCTCCAGACCCAGCATCCCCAGCTTGCTCCGACACCCACCCTTGTTCCTGCTCCCTTCACCTGGTCAGACATCCTACATCCAGCCTGCTTCTGCATCCCAGATCCTGTACCTCATCCCTATTCTAATTGCTGGCAGCCCTGTCTTGCACACTGTACCCCTCATTTTTGTCCCTACCCCAGAGCCTAAGAAGGTTCCATAAAATCCACTAACTCCAAAACCCCAGAAAAGTAAATCTGATATACGGAAAGCCCTGAACCTCCGTTTCCTCCTTCCTTTCCCCTCACCCCGTGAGGAGTAAGGTGTCTCATTTGGGGCCACATCAGTGAGCGTTCGGCGGGGGAAGGGTTGGAGAAGTTTTTACTTCTCACTTGTGTGGTCCCCAACTGACTTTTTGTGGGTCAGTGATCCCAAAAGGGTTCCCCACCCATCCCATAAAGAAAGAAAACTTTAAAACCTTTTGTGTTGGATGTAATATTTTACTTTATTTAAAATGAAGTTTGATAAACTAACATGAGAAAGTTAAAACATTTAATCTGTTTCATAATTTAAATTAAACTGTTCTTACTAGCTGCAGCTGGTTCAGAAACTAAGGTCACTGTACGCAATAGGGTAGATCTCAGCCCCGCCCCTTCTGCCTGAGGCATCGCCCCTTCCAGGCCGGCTCACGGCCACTTCCGAAATGTGTGAAGTGGCCCCCTCTTCCAAAATTATAGCCCACTCCTACCCTATGGAGCTTTGCCAACTTACGTAGCAATTTGACCTATCAGAATTGACAGTCGCATGTGTGCCAGAGTGCTCCATAGTCAACTGAGCTGAGATCTTCTCTGTAAAAACATTGTGTTAACTCGTATACCAGATGACAACCCACATCTCAAATGATGTGGGACCACCTAAGCTTGGATGCAAAGGCAAATATATTACACGAGCTGATGATGGAAACATTGTTGTTGATACTTCAGCATATATCAGTGGTCCCCAACCTTTTGGGGTGCCGGGCACCCATGGGCGGGGCCTCACATGCGCCATGCGCCCTGGGGTGTCGCCGTGCGCCCAGGGTCACACATGTGCCACGCGCCTGGGGGTGGCACCACGCATGCACCACACACCCGGGGCGGGGACTGGGAAGTTGCCGGGGCGCTAAAATGGCTCGGGCTGGCCCTAGTCACTAGGTGGGTGCACATAAATGCCCCGGCGGGCGCCTTGGCACCTGAGGGCACCACGTTGGGGACCACTGGCATATATGATGCTATCAATGGAAACACAATTAACTGAGTGCTCCAGTGTAAACAAACAGTAAAAATAACAAAACCAAGTTTGGAGTAACTCATTGTCAATGTCTGTTGAAAAGGATGCCATTTTAAAAGATTTAACATGTTCTAACCCTTCAAGAACTCACAATTGATATTCCCTAAAACTATCTACACTTCACTTACATCCCATAAGAAGTTCAACACCAAAATCAGGGAAGAACACTATGATTAATCTCAGTTTATCTGAAGTAACTCAGTTTTGGCAATCCTTCTGTCCAGGTAACCTGAAATCAGCTGGCACAGAGTCACGTGTAATGAACACCTCCTCCCTCACCTGATGGAAAAACAGCACAGAAGGGAAGTCATTTGATAATTTGACCTATTTTAATTTCTCAAAACTGTATTTAGTTTAACCCATGTAAAGCATGTTCTTTGGTCATTCCCCAACAAAAAATATTACAGAAATATATAATTATAGCTGTTACTTCTTCATTTTGACAGGAAAATGTAAGTTACTTTGAGAGAAATAAGCCAGTACTAGTGATGTTGATAAGTAACTAAATTATCTAAGCTCATAAATTTCCTAAATTGACACACACATATATAAATTCAAACAACACTGGCAGTCAGTTAAGAGATTACATAACATCATGTACACTGTATCTGGTACATTTTTAAAATGAGGTTCTATCATTGACAAATAAAAATTTTCACCAGGTCGCTGAATCCAGGGTCCTTTGCTCTGTCAAATGGTCTCAAAACAGGCAAAGCAAGTTAAGATTTTAAAAATGTTTGTTCCGAAACCGAGCATAAATATACCTGCAAAACTGCAGATAAAAACCAAGCCAAAGTTACAAGCAACTGAAAATGATACCCTAAAAATGATATCTTCCATTACAAGCTTTCAAATTTACACAGACCTTGAAAAGCTCCTCTCTCTCACCAAAAGAAGTTGTTCCAATAAATGATCAGACCTAACCCTCCTTGTCCCTAAAACTGAAACATTTGTGCATCATACAGACAGAGCCTCATGCTCTTACATGCACATATACGCACCTCCACAAAAAGCTAAGCAACAGTGAGCAGTCATCTTTTCAAGATGAACAACAATTTCTATAGAATCTAAGCTTTCATTAAAAAAAAAAATCTAGTCCTTATCGTTGCAAACATTACCTTCCAAACATAGATCAATGCAAATTAAAACATGTCTGTGCCAATGTGTACAAAAATAGCCGCAGCAGTGTGGTGACACTAGCTTTGCTAGATAGGACAACCACTGCACTGTAAGTAAGATGCCTTACAGGAATAATTCGGAAAACAAAGTATTCTGGGAAATGCAGCAATTTAACAATGGGATATATATGGTGGGGACACTGAAAAAGGAGATGAGAAAGGTTCTAATGACTCCACCATGCAGATGATTCTCCTTGAGTGGTAGCAAAAGGTTTCCACAAAAAGAACTTGTCACGGAACCATTCACTGGGTGAAAAAAATTATTTTTATTGCAGCATAGCTTAAGGAGGACTCAAAGAACACAGAAGAGACTTTGATAGGCCTCTCACAAAGATATGGGGAAAAGAAAAATAGCAAACAAGCAGAACAATGGTCACACAGTAAAGCTGCCAAAGAAAAAGACTCAGTGCAAAAACTGGAGACACATTCAATTGCTGTCCATCCCTAATTAAGATATTTACAGAACTTGGTTCTAGACAGAACCAAGAAAGCTGTATATTCAAGGAGCTGACAACAATAGGCACGACTGAGACAGGAGAAATCATGCACAGCTCAAACAGTAGCCTTACACATCTCAGAACAGTTGATCGAATAGCAGTAACTTTCTAACCATTTCATTGATTTCCAAAAAGCCTTTGATACAGTGGATAGAAGTACTATGGCACTATGAAATTCCTGTAGAAAGGATTTTGATAATTCAGAGCTTCTGTGAAAGAGAGAGACATCAAATACATAACATCAAATTGATTAATTTGTTAGATATGACCACAAAAATCAAATAAGGATGTCTTATTTCACCTAAGACCTTCATCTAATAGCAATGGATGGGGTACTGCGAAAGTTCGCTATATAGGTTATATGATCTCTCTCAGAGAAACCATAAGAATTGTTTTTTGCTGATTACATCAATATGATGTCCATACAGAGATAGGTAAGCTAAAACAAATGGATATCCAGGCTTATGCACAACTAATAGGGCTGAATTAACACAAAGAAAACACAAACATCAGAATCAACACCAAAAATCACCAATAGCATTTACTGGAATTGACATAGATGAAGTCTGTTGTATTAAATGCGATAAAGTATGGGCTCCAAGAGTGACTGATCAAAGAGTTAGCATGATTCTTAAACTGAACTGTTTTAAAAAGGATTCAGTCTACTTGGAATTCACACCATTAATTTTTTAAATATTTTATTACAGATAGAGAACAAGGAAAAACAGTTAAAGTATTTGAAACAAAAAAAGTGAGGATTTCCTTTTAACAATGTCCCTTGTGCCCTATCTCTTTAACTGGAGGGAGTTTCTCTGGTATACAAGTCTCTTACATTATATTGAAAATGATAAGAACAGTTGTAACAACTGCCCTTCTCTTTTCCCCAAAAAGAAGTTAGCTGACATGCTGAAGCTGATATTTTTGCTGCTGCTGTTCATGTATGATCTCATTTCCGAGACACAAAACCAGACAAACCATTATCTTAAAAACAATCCTTGATTTACATCTGAAGGCCCTTCCTCTTCTACTAATCCAGTCTTTCACCTTTTCCTCTCAATACTTATAATAGTTTCTGGTGTCATTTTATGAACTTCCACTTTTAACGGTGGAGCTCACACTTACTGGCTGTGTCTAGACTGGCAAGTTTTTCTGCAAAAGCACCTGCTTTTGCGGAAAAACTTGCCAGCTGTCTACGCTGGCCGCTTGAATTTCCGCAAGAACACTGACTTCCTACAGTCTGAAATCAGTGCTTCTTGCGGAAATACTATGCTGCTCCCGTTTGGGCAAAAGTCCTTTGGCGCAAAGGGGCCAGTGTAGACAGCTCAGATTTGTTTTGCGCAAAAAAGCCCCGATCGCGAAAATGGCCATCGGGGCATTTTTGCGGAAAAGTGTCCATGCCAATCTAGACGCTTTTTTCCGCAAATGCTTTTAACTGAAAACTTTTCCGTTAAAAGCATTTGCGGAAAATCATGCCAGTCTAGACGTAGCCACTATGATAACTGAGCCAACAATTTTACCCTAGGTCTAAAAACATTTTGACAGAACAGAAAGCAAAACATATGGAATGGATAAAAATATTAGAGGAATAATAGCAAAAGCCTTTGCAACCCTAAAGCTCATCTGGAGAAACAGAAATCACGCCCTCCAAATTGAAGTTGAATATTTAGTATCATTGTAAAATCTATTTTACTACACAGTACTGCAACCTGGAGACTTATCAAGATGCTAGGATCTATACACTCAATTTTTATAAACAGCTGACTTAACACAAACCTTAACATCACATCCTGCAAGAAAAATAATCACAAATTAAGAGCTTTGAAAGATAGTCAGAAACACCGGTAAGGCAGAAAATTATGGATCATAAATTGAGATAGCCAGGACGCACAGAGAGGAACAAATTAGGGATGTTAGATAGCAGGAAATAGAATAGTTGACTAACAGCATGACTTCTTAGCTAACTAGTCGACTACAGCCAGTGTGCTTCCAACTCCACTCCCAGGGATTCCCCCTGTCATGCCACTGCTGCTTCTGTGTCAGAGGCAGTAGCTCAGGGTGCCAGGCAGGAGCCAGTTCACAAGAGGAGCCAGTTTAAAAAACAGCTCCCGTTCAGACTGGCTGCTTGCTGCCCCACGCTACTGCCTCTGACACAGAGGCAGCAATGTGTAGTGGAAGCAGCCCCTCTTTGTGGGGGGGGGGTCCAAGCTCCCCCATGAACAAAGGCTGCTGAAAGGGGAGGGGCCAAGGTCTGCCACAAAGCAGCTTCTGCCCACAATGGACCAGGCTAGCCACGGACAGACGCTGCTCCAGAAGCAGCCCCTGTCCACAAGGGGTCCAAACTCCCTGCGGACAGAGGCTGCTCCATCTCCCTCAAAGCAGCTTCCAGCAATGCTGAGGCTGGGAAGCCCCTGTCTGCAGGTGGTCCATGGAGATGTGAAGCAGCCTCTGTCTGTGAGGACTCAAACCTCCCATGGACAGGGCAGCCTCCCCTCCCCCGCACGCTGCTGCCTCTAATAGAGGCAGCAGCGCGGGATGGGGAGGCGGCACCACGGAGCTGGTACTGGGGGGAAATCAGCTTTTAAGCCAGATAGATTAACCAGTAAGTCTAGGACTAGAACTCCCAGACCTAGTACAATTTGGAATGGCACAACAGAAGTAGAACCAAACATCATTAAAATTGCAAGGGGAAAAGCCAGGACTGCATCAAGAAATTATGCAAAGCAATGGTGAAGGTTCTATGTTAGAATCATAGAACTGGAAGAGACCTCAGAAGGTGATCAAGTCCAGCCCCCTGCTCTAGACAGGACCAATCCCAACTAAATCAACCCGGCCAGGGCTTTGTCAAGCCGAGACTTAAACACCTCTAGGGATGGAGACTCCACTACTTCCCTAGATAACCCATTCCAGTGCTTCACCACCCTCCTAGTGAAATAGTTTTTCCTAATATCCAACCTGGACTTCTCCCACCACAACTTGAGACCATAGCTCCTTGTTCTGCCATCTGTCACTACTGAGAACAGCCTCTCTCCATCCTCTTTGGAACCACCCTTCAGAAAGTTGAAGGTTGCTATCAAATCCCCCCTCACTCTTTGCTTCTGCAGACTAAACAGACCCAAGTCCCTCAGCCTCTCCTCATAAGTCATATGCTCCAGCCCCCTAATCATTTTGGTTGCCCTCCGCTGGACCCTCTCCAATGCGTCCACATCCTTTTTGTAGTGGGGGGCCCAGAACTGGACACAATACTCCAGATGCGGCCTCACCAAAGCCGAATAAAGGGGAATGATGACATCTCTGGATCTGCTGGCAATGCTCCTCTTAATGCAACCTAATATGCCATTAGCCTTCTTGGCTACAAGGGCACACTGTTGCCTCATATCTAGCTTCTCATCCACTGTAACCCCCAGGTCCTTTTCTGCAGAACTACTACTTAACCGGTTGGCCCCCAGCTTGTAACTATGCTTGGGATTCTTCTGTCCCAAATGCAGGACTCCGCACTTGTCCTTGTTGAACCTCATCAGATTTCTTGTGGCCCAATCCTCCGATTTGTCTAAGTCATTCTGTATCCTCTCTCTGCCCTTAAGGGTATCTAACTCTCCCCCCAGCTTAGTGTCATCCACAAACTTGCTGAGGGTGCAATCCATCCCCTCATCCAGATCATTAATAAAGATATTAAACAAAACCGGTCCTAGAACCGAACCTTGGGGCACTCTGCTAGAAACCGACCGCCATCCTGACATCGAGCCATTGATCACTACCCGCTGGGCCCGGCCTTCTAGCCAGCTTTCTATCCATCTTACCGTCCATTTATCCAATCCACAATCCCTTAACTTGCTGGCAAGAATATTGTGGGAGACCGTATCAAAAGCCTTGCTAAAGTCAAGGTATATAACATCTACTGACTTCCCCATGTCCACCGAGCCAGTTACCTCATCATAGAAGCTAATCAAATTGGTCAGGCACAACTTGCCCTTTGTGAATCCATGCTGACTATTCCTAATCACTCTCCTCTCATCCAAGTGCCTCAATATGGATTCTGTAAGGATCCCTTCCATGATTTTTCCAGGAACTGAGGTAAGACTGACCGGCCTATAGTTCCCTGGATCATCCTTCTTCCCTTTTTTTTTTCCCCCCCAAGTAGACGAGGAATAAGTTAGTAAGTCAACTAGGGATGTTAAAAAGTGTGTTTTTTTCTAAACATGTAACCCGGGGTGGGGAACCTTGGGCCCAGAGGCAGCCTCTACCTTGCCATGATCTGGCCCTCAAGGCTTGAGGCTTCCCCTCAGCATTGGAGTGTGGGAGCTGCTGCTCTAGCCCTCCCTGCTGTCCCCCCACAGGGCTAGAGCACACAAGATCTACTAGCTTGAACCCACCTAGGCTATGATGTAACAGGATACTGTGGGGAATGTCTTTCTCCTTCTCAGTCGGAGGGCCACATCAGTGAATGTTTGGTTCCTTGCTTCTCATTTGTGTGCAGCCATCTGATTTTTCTGTGGGTCAGCAGCCCTTGTTCCAAAAACAGTTCCCCACCCCTGGTGTAATCGCTGAAATTTGAAGTGGTTACATGTTTACACACAGGGGAGGGGTGGTTATATTTAGAGTTACATATTATTGCACATGAGTGTTTGGTCAGGTGGTGCACAGGACAATATTAATGTGGCTCTTTTGGTTAATCATGATTGTAAATGTGGCTCTGATAACTGGGAGGTAATTTGTGAGAAAATATTAAATTTCTCAACAGCTTGTCATAAATAGAATCTCAGCAATGTAAAGCAAGTGTGTTTTTTAAATAAAGGTTTCACTATTTAAATTTAACCAGCAGATAAAAAGAGATGAGATGCCTATTATAACTAAGGCAGTACCAAATTCATGGCCATTAAAAACATGTCACGGACCATGACATCTGGTCTTCTCCCTGTGAAATCTGTTCTTTAGTAAGCTTTTACCCTATGCTATACAGAGTTCATGGAAGAGACCAGCATTTCTCAAATTGGAAATCCTGACCCAAAAACGGGTTGCAGGGGGTTACAAGATTATTTTAATGGGTCACTATACTGCCACTCTTACTTCAGTGTTTTCAGAGCTTGGGGGACAAGTGTCCAACTCTGAAGGCAGAGTCGCACCAGCAGCAGCACAGAAGCAAGGATGGCAATACTATTCGATGCCACCTTACTTCTGTGCTGGTAGCACCTCTGCCTTCAGAGATGGGCTGCTGGGCTACTGGCCAGCAGCCACCACTTTGCAGCTGCCCAGCTATGAAGGCAGTGCAGCAACTTGCAGTAGCACAAAAATAGGGGTAGCAGTACTGAAATCTACATTAACTTTGCAACCTCCCTCCCCACACACACATACCATGACAGCTTCAGATTTAAACAGCTGAAATCATGAAATATTAGATTTTTAAAATTCTATGGCCATGAAATAGTCCAAAATGGACTGTGAATTTCATAAGGCCCTAATTATAACAGGAACTAAAATATTTTACATGGTTTAAGCAAAATTTGTTTTTCTTTTACTGGTAAAAATGTTTGAATTCTTTTTCTCTCTACATATATACAAAAGTTTTTTCCTGCGGAACAACAGAGCGGCATCATCATTCTGTCATCGTGTGTGTCTGTGTAACACTCACACTCACACACTCACTCTCCTCCCCGGGCCTGGTACTTTCTCTTCCTCCCCACCCCCACTATGTGGGTCCTGTTACTGGCGCAACAGAGCAGCTGCTTTTAAAACACCAGCAGCTACCTGCCACATGGTAGCTGCCAGTGCTTCAGCCAGCCACTATGCGGCAACTCAGGAGACCGGGGTGTACCTAAGTCCCGATCCCCCGCTCTTGGGTCTCGCCACCACCCACCCACTCACCACATGATCCTGTCCCCTGCTGTCCTTCCCCCAGAAGCCCAGCAGCAGCCTACCTTCAAGATGCAAGGAAGGTGAGTGCTGCTGTTGAGGAGTCGAAGAGCCATATTTAGATCTCTCACGAGCCATAGACTGCCAACCCCATTATGGGGTTAGCAGCAGTGAAGAGAGAGGGATGAAGATGGGTAGCTGAGGGAGGAAGGGCTGTGGGACACAGAGTGACGTGATGACGTCACAGAAATAATCTTATAGGTATAGTAAGATATACACACATATACAGTATTATATGCATTTGTGTCTTTCAATTTATATTTAGCTTCAAATAAATTTTAAAACAAATTAAGAAGATATCCAGAAAGCAAAGAACGATGGCTTAATTTTTTATTTTTTTTTAAACGACAATGATATTTAGAAATACAATACTCTGCAAACCAAGGTATTTTACAGAAGCCATACTTAAGTCTGATGTTGTTTGTAATCAATTACTTTAGTTTAATATTTAGTGGTCTCATTTAGAATACTTTATTCTGTCAGAAAAAACTTTATTTAAATTTTGCCTAAGATTTCCCTAAAATGATTCTCAACAGCATGATCCATCAGAAAACGTTACTAGAGGAAAAGTCATTGCAAGTCTACTTCTTAACAGTTTAGAGATAAAAACAGAATGTGAAAATGAGGAGGAATCTTGGTACTACAAATTTTTGTTATTATATAGTGCCTATCACCGTAGCATCTGAGCACCTAGAAATCACTACGGTAACAAGAGAGAACAAAATTCAGTACAGGTGCAGCGTGTAAAGAGAAAAGTGAACTACAGTACAAAAATGCTGAAATTTATAAAACCCTTGTAGCTCAATGTGGAGACAAAAAAACCAAGCAAAAATCAGTAGGAAGAGAAATCATCAACTTAAACATTACTAAAATCTGAATACCTCTTACTACAAACAAAAGATAAGACTTTTTTCCCCCAAATGCTTTGTGAGTTTGACAATAACTGGTTTAACTATTTTCTCTGCATAAACAAACACCCTAATTTTCAGCTCAAAAAGTTCAGATTCTCATAAAAATCACAAAAATTGATGAAGGGATTTAGTAACTGAAATTACTTTTATTGAATTTTTGGAAAACAACTAGTCTTCAAGCTGATAGCTCTATGAATTGTAATCAGTATGCACTGACTGTTAAAAGACAAGTTTTTCCCCATTTTTAATTATTATTAGATTTTTGTCTTGTTTATCTTTTTCTGGACTATAAGTCTATGGATAGCTACTAACAGTTTTAATTTGCCATGGTCTTCTAGGGTCTCATGGATAATCATACATAAGAGACCCTATTTGAATTACCAGATGATTGTCAAAAAACTGCAGCTGAGTTGCGAACAAGTGATGGAAAATTGTGGAAAAGTAATCATGAACTTAATTATTTAGGGTAATATTATTGCATTTCTGCAATTTTTCTGCTATTGGAAGCCCAGAGCTGAAAGCAGGGGCCCCAGGACTACCACAGTCAGCCCCACATGGTTGGGCTCCCTCTATCAAAATTGCAGTGGAACCCTAATATTGCAGAATACACAATTCCTGCACTATTGCAAGTTAAATAAGCCCTTCATTATGTAACTAAAAATTCAACACATTACATACTTTGAAAACAATAAATTGTTAGTTGTTGAAATTAAAGTCTGATAGAAGCCTGTATAATGGCTATTCAGTGTAGCACAAAGACTCAAGCAAAATATTCCTGGATATTTTAAAAACATGTCAACTTGAGATCTAGTCAGTTTCAAACGACTCAGTTAGAAGTAGTTTTAGCTACTGCACTTAGCTTTGTGGTATTCTGTGGTTTTACAAATATTATTTTAAAATATTTCTCTTTACTGTATGGTTGTCAGAGATCCACACAAAGGGGAAAATGGCTGTGTAGCAGAAACAGTGAACCTGGGATATAAACACACTCTTAAATTCAAAGAACCCAGAAATAGAGGGAAAAATGTGTTTCCGTGCTCTCAGGTGTAGGGACTTTTAAGGGTTGGTTGTTACAATGTTAGGTAAATTTCAGACTTAGGTGTACTTTCTAAATTCCCTGTGTCCCTTTACACATTCACCATGATTTATATTCGTTCAGAACAGTTAAGAAAAAAAGATTGCATAGCAAAATTATAAAACAGGAACAAATCAACCTCAGAAGAACATTTAGAAACAGACTTGGCTTTGTCTAAAAACTTTAAATAAAAAAGCCCCATGTTGTCCCACATGATTCCGCAACATCAATTCCAGAACCAGAAGAATTTCTTTGTACTGTTGAAACCACGTGATAAACAGCATGATTTATTCTGCAGAACTGTGATAAAGAGAGGGAAAGAACCCAGCTTGAATCTCAGATACCATACTGACTTTGAATGACTGACAGAAACTCCATCTTTTAATTCATGTAAACACATTTAATCTGAAAGCCTCTATTCTCAAACATGGAAAAAAAATTCTACAAAAAAAACCTAACTAACTCTGGTATCTGAGGATGAGTAACACCATACAAAGTTTGGGCATTATTAGTAGTAGTAATATTTATATTTCTACAGAACACTTTAAAAGTAAACTAAGCTATATGGTTCACAATATTTTCAAAAACTTTAAAAAAAACAACAAATACTCTAGTAACTCCTTAAAGACTAACAAAACATGTAGATGGTATCATAAGCTTTTGTGGGCACAATCTACTTCTTCAGATGACAGAAGAAGTGTGTGGTGCCCATGAAAGCTCATGATACCATCTACTGGTTTTGTTAGTCTTTAAGGTGCTACTAGAGCATTTTTTTTTTAGTTTTTCCTATTACAGACTAACTCAGCTACCCTCTGAATATTTTCAAAGTTAATGCTTTGTTACAAGACAAAACATTTTCATGCTTAAGTCATACTTTTGAAATTGGAGTATTTTTGTTCTTATTAATTTTGTTTATTCATGTTCTTTTCCTTATTAAAATACTATCTTCCCTTTTAATCTGTCTTAAAATGCCTTGTCTACACAACTGAACTACCATATCAAGACACTAAAGGTGAACATAATCTTTTAACTGGATTTCATTGAATCACATAGCCAAGTGAAAGACTACTTGAGACAATTTCATTTTCTGTCCATACTCCACAATTGTAGCTACTTTTAGGCAAGAGACAACTGTGTGGTCCCCAACACATTGTGGTGCATGAATCAAGTGTGATACCAAAAATACTATCCATTGACACATTTAGAATCAAGTTACACAATCTTAAGAAGAACAACATAAATTTTTGTTGTTGTTCTGAGGAGGGAGATGTGGAATTTTCTTAGAAGGATACAGCCCACATCATCATATTGAGTCAAAAAATAAGTAGGAAAAGTCCAGGCAATATGCACAAGATAAACAAACAATGATAAAACAAGATTCTGGATAGTCACTTTCACAATTTCCTCAGCCAATGCCTGAACTGTTTAGTTCATACTGGAGCGTCTCTCTCTTTTTCTAAATATTATAAAGATGTATACACAGAAGAAATGGATCACAGGCTGACCTTTTTAGCTATGGTAGGTTAATGATTAGGTTCAGACAAGTTATTTTTGGGATAGGGAAGGATGGAGACCAGTGTTTCCTGTAATGATAGTTCATAGAGAAGTTTCCCCAAATTCATTCATCTGTTAGAATAGCACTCATCTAAAGTAGCTGCTGCAGCATTCAGATCCACAAGTATCAAGAGCTCAGCAAAAGGAAGCAAGTAGATCTCAACCTTTCTGCCCTGCTTCCAAGTTACTATCCAAGTGGGCTCCACGTTTAAAACAAGGAGCCTATGGTCATCAAAATCCTAGATAGAGGGGAAAGCCAGAAGAACCTCTCCCTCAGCTTCCCTTGAGAGCGCATAAAAGAGAAAGATGAAAAAAGTGGGGTGAAAGGGACACTGACCCTTCCCTGATTCTGCCCTGCTCTGCATCATCTCCCAGATGAGCCTGAACTCTGCGCACCTTCTTTGCACACACACACACACACACACACACACACACACGTCTTGTGGGGCAGCTGCCAGGTGAAGGGAGGCCCTGCCTGTTCAGAGCCCCAGCAGGTGTGGGATTCTGGGGTGGGGAAAGGGGGAGGCCTCGCTCCCTACCCATCTGGGCTGCAGCGTGCTGGAGGGCAGGCCTCGCGAAGTGCGTTAGGAGAGAAGGTCCGAGATCGCGGCCCCCCCGCTGGGGCCCGGGGCGGGAAGAGGGAGGCTGCGCTGGCCGGGAGGGGGCGGCACGTAGTCCTGCCCCCGGGGGTCCCAGGCATGTCCAGGCGCAGGAGCGCGGGCCTCCCTATCGCGTGCGGGGCCCGTGTGCCCCGGCGGCCGAGCAGAGGCCAGGGGCGGAGACTCCCCCCAGCGGGGACAGGCTGAGGTGCCCTGGGGGCCCGGGGACTTACCGGAGCGCGGCGCTGGCTGGGCGGCTCGGCGGCGGGGCTCATGCTGGCGGGCGCTCACTGGTGCCCGGCGGGAGGCGGGAGCGGCCAGGAAGGGCTGTCGCGGAGCCACATTCCCGCCCCCTCCCAACCCTCCTCGCTGAGAGCGCCGGGGGCGAAGCCGAGACCCCCCCCTCCCCAACCCACCCCGACCCCTGCGCGATGCCTCCCGGCTCCCGTACAACCCCAGCTGCCTCACTTCCGGGCGGGAGGGGGGCGGGTGACGCTGCGTGCAGGGATGATCTCACATCCGGCTTCTCGCGGGGCTGGGCGCTGCCACGTGCGGTCCAAACGAGGTCTCCAGCGGCAACGCCTGCAGGCTGAGCCGGACTGGGCCTTGGTCACGAGCCTGGGGCTCGCGTGGCCTGTCGGGACCGGGGCGCGCGGCTGGGTTCGCCCCTGCCCGCCTGGCTTCCTTGGCAACGCTGCTGGCTAGGAAGTCAAGCGAGGCCGCGTTGGCAAGCGGGCGGCAGGGCCCGGTTGTGGATTCTCCAGCCCCTGAGCTTTGTCACACGCCGCCCGTTAGCCCCCCCCCCCCATTGCTGTGGCCACGCCCAGCCACCCCGACCGCATCCTGAGCCTTGGCCGTGCTGCGTGCCTGGGCCAGTGTCCGTCTCCCTTAGGGCTGTGCGCCTTTGAGACTGGCTCGGGGTCATCTCAGCTGTGCCCAGTAGAGCGCTCACGGGCTAGGTTTAGTGTTTCTACTGGTGGTGCACATTCACATGTGCCTCCATGCACACAACACAATTTATTCCAGGCGTGGATGGGAAAAATATCCACACAGGGATGGAAAACATCGGAGCAGTGTTTCTTAAAGTGGTCTGCAACCTGAGAAACCTAACTGGGGTTCCAGGTTGTTTATGTCCTAGCTCCACAGACAAATGCATTGGGTCTGGTTCGCTTGAGCGTCTGTGGCTGCAGAGCCAGTAAATAAACACACCAGAGCGACCAGTTAGCAGGTTCTTTAGAGTGGTTTTGTGGACCACTTTGAGAAACTCTGGATTAGAGAGCACATTGGCCAGCATACCACTCATCTTCTAGCTGAGGAGTGAAGTTTAGTCCCTTGGGTTGTCCCTATGGCCTTAGCTGAGCCCTCTCATGCAGACAGCCTTGAATAATGAGCTCATATTCTGATTTTTTTGTCTGCATGAGTAACTAGATAATTTGAATGCAAGATCTTCAGCTCTAAAACACAGGCCTCTGGGGTTATGGCTACACTACAGAGGTTTTTTTGGAAAAATGGCCATTTTTCTGAAAAAACTTCACTTACATCCATACTGCAATTGCATTCTTTTGAAAAAAAAAATCGAAAGAAGGGGGGGGGGGGGTTTCCGACACTGGTAAAACTTTCTATGAGCTCTTTTGGAAAAGGCATGTGTGAACAGAGAAGAGGGTGTTCTTTCAAAAGAAGAGGCAAAAGCTCAGGTGTCCTGAAGGCCACTCCGTCCATAGTAATCACAGCTTAATAGCATTAATTCAGTGTGGAGGCTATCTTTCAAAAAAACAGATTGCTTTTTTAAATGCACTTTGGCAGTGTGGATGCTCTTTTTTGGAAGATGTTTTTTAGGAAGATCCCTTCTAGAAAAGCTTCTTTCGAAAGACGCCTGCAGTCTAGATGTAGCCTGGTGGTTAGCCATTGGCAGATTTTCTATAACTGATCCAGTTCCTAGAGGGGAGTACAACATTTTGTCAGGAAATCAGACAGTTTTGTGAAATCAGTGCGATATTAGGATACCTGGCTCTAAGCATTTGTTCCAGTGGCTAGAAATGACTTAGCTGAGTGAGCTTTTGCATTTTCTGAAAGGCTATATTACTAAGAATTGAGTATAGGTACGTCTCTAAATTATGGATTTTTTTCGAAAGGAGCTATGCAAATTCAGTGCTAATTTGCATGTCTTTTTCCGATTGCTTTTTCAAAAGTGGGTTTTTCTAACGTGAATATAGTCTGGATGTGTTTTTTTCAGGAAAAAAAAACCCTTTTTTGAGAAAACCGTTCTTCCTAAAAAAAGGTTTACAGTTTTTCGATAAAGGGTTTTTATTTTCTGAAAACATGTCCAGGTTGCTTTCACTTTAGAAAAACCTGCCTTTGAAAAAGCGATCGGAAGAAGATATGCAAAATTTGCATATCTCCTTTTGAAAAATAAAGTCATATTGACCTGTGTTCTAATCCCAGCTCTGCCTGTAATAAACCAGATTGAATAAATTTGAGCAGTTTATCATACCGTAATTGCCTAGGCTACAGTAAACCTTTAAAACACATTAGTTAACATCACCTTTATATTGAAATATTGCTATGTTGTGTCAGGATGATGCCAACCTACATCCGTACTATTTACATTATGGTATCACTTACAGGCCCTAGTCAAGATCACTGATCCTTCATTATACGGTACAGAATACAGAAGACAATCCCTGTCTCAAAGACTTTATGGTCCAATTATATGAAACAGTTAAGTAGAAGGAAATGGAGAGAGGAAATGATTTGCCTAGTGTCATTTTGCAGGTCAGTAGCAGAGTCATTAACAGAAACCAGGTCTCCTGCATGGCAGACTAGTGTTCTAAACCAGAGGTTCCTAGAATTATTTTGTTGCATCCACCCTTTAAAGATTTATTCACATCCCCTTCTTTCTCCCTTCTGAAGCCCAGCACTGCCCTCAAACCAACTGCTTTGACTCCCCCCATAACCTTTTTTTCATTCTCCCAGGCTGCTGCCTCACCCCCCATCTGTAGCTCCAGCTAGCCCCTTTCTCTCTCTGCCCAGGCCATAGTCCTCATCAGGCTGCACCTGTCAACTTCGCTCACTAAGTCCAGATGCTGCCCAGACCCTGTTCTTATGGGCTCAGCATCTATGGCAGGGGTAGGCAACCTATGGCTTGCAAGCCAAATATGGCTCACTAGAGAGCCAAATTTGGCTCTCTTGAAGCTCAAGCTTTGCTTCCCCCTTTGCTTCCCCTGCAGCAGGGAGCCTGAGCTGGCGCTACAGCCTCGCAGCCCCCTGCAAGATTAGAGCGCCAGCGCCAGCTGCCTGCAGAGTGGGGAGAAGGGAACCCTGAGGTAGCCAGAAACGGAGTGCAGAAACGACTGCATGATGCTACTCCCTTCCCCTTCCCCTGGCCGGGGGCACAGCAGCTCACTGATGCACTTCCTGGAGGCTTTCCCCACTGTTCCAACTTCAGTGGGGAAAGCCTCCGGTGCCTGGGAGTGGCACGCAGTGCGAAAACAACTAAGTGCCTCCTCCCAGCCTCTCATGCCCAGTCCCTACATCCCCAGCCTGCACATGTATCCCCTCCAATGCTGAGACCCCATACCCTCAGCCAGCTCCTACACCCTCCCTCCTGGCCAGACACCATGCTCCCAGCCTGATCCTGCCCCCTGGCCAGACACCTTCCCTCAGCCCGCCCCCGCCCACTCCCCCGTGGCCAGACACCCACCCACACACCCTACCCCAGCCTGCTCCTCCACCCTCCCTCCCACCTATCCAGATCTCACACTCTCATCCCCTCCTGCCCAGATCCTGCACCCCATTCCTATCCCACTCAATGACAGCCCTGTCTCGCACACTTAACCTCTCATTTTTGGTCCCACTCCAGAGGCTAAGGGGGCCCACAAATTCCACTAACCCTGGAATTCCAGAAGAGTAAATTTGGCCTGAGGCCTTGAACCTCAGTGCCACCTGCCTGCTGCTGTTCTCCTCACCATGGGGCTGGTGCACCAGGGGAGTGAGGTGTTTCTGTTGGGGACCACATCAGACATCATTACGTGTTGGACATACTACTTTACTTTATTTAAAAAGGAAGCCTGGCCAACAATCCCCCAACTGGGGCCCAGCCTCGATCTGGCTGCAGAGTCATAATATTCCTGCACCTCACCCCACACTCCAACCCTGAGCCCATTATACACTTGAACCTCCTGCCCTGAGCCCCTCATACCACCGCATCCCACAGACTCCAGCAGCTCCACATTACCAGTCCCTTGCCATAACACTCCTGTACCACCCACACGCCCCAATCCTGTGCCCTTAGCCCATCATATATCCAAACCCCCTTCTCTGAGCCTCTCACATACCCCAACCCAGGCTCCTGCACCCCACATCCCCAAATCCCTGCCGTAAGATTGACAGAAGATAGCCTGAATGTGTGCATAAAGTTGGATTTGACTAGTCATTATGTAAACTTCAAAGAAATGTGAAAAAGACGCAGTAGCAGAAGTCCCATTAAATAAAGTCTCTGAGTACAATGTTTCATTTATGCTATTGTTTATCGTTATGTAAATTATCAATAATATTAAGTTGTATATTTTCACTCATGCAAATGGGCATTCTTGAGCTAAGCTTCTGGATGGGGTTGGGAGTCCGGTGCGCCACAGCGGAGCTGCTTGGTGGGTCTGCTAAGTGGACACTGGAGTCTCAGCAGGGCCCGGAGTGCCCCAGTGGGGCTCCTCCACATGCCCCAGCTAGGCTGTTCAGAGTGGCAGGAAAAGGAGGAGAGGCACCAGCAGGGCAGCTGGGCCTGCAGCAGTTCCAGGGCTGGGGGGCAGATATGACCACCTCTGGTCTGGCAAAATCCCTTATCCGGGACCATTCAGGTCCCGAGGATGCTAAACTAAGGAGATTAAACCTGTAATTATATATAGTAACATTCTTTACTGCTTAGGAGCTTGTTTAGTGAAAGGCATTATTTAAAAAGGTAATATTACCAGTATAAAAAGTTGTGGCTATAGCATTTTCCACAGTCTGTTGCTAGATTTTATAGACTATGATTTAAAAAAGACTCAGTCAGGTTTTAAAGCAGACATTTCATCTGCTTCTCAAGCAAATTATTTTTTAGCATTTTCTATAAATATCTGAGTAGTGAAAGTTATTGTGGAAAATCAATTAGTCGCTCAAGACACTGAAAATGACACACTGAACCCTTCCTCTTTGTTTTCCAAAAGAAGGTACTTCACAGAAGCACTGTGATAAGACCCAAATGTCTTATTTTGTTGCACCTTTTATGCTTTCAAGAGAGAAAATGAAGAATATATTTTGCACAGATAGATCTATGCACAGTTTTGTCTTGGTTGTGATTAATGACGAGACTGATCTATACAAAAAGGAGCAGACAAATCCTAACAAAGTTTCTTTGTCTTTTGAGCACTTTCAAAAGTAAGAAATTCCACTTGAACTACTTTCAGTTGTATATAATGATGCAGCTTTGCACTAGGAGTAGAGGAAATTTAAGATGCAAGGGTACCCTAATGATTTTTTCCAAATGTGTTAAATGTAGTATGTTTCTTTATAAGAAACTCACAAGCAAGGGAAATATATAGTCCAAATGCAGTCTTGAGAAAATGTAGAGTTGACATTAGTATATCAATAAAAACTATATAAATAAATATATAACTATATAAATAAAAGATACTAATGTTACTAATAACTAATAAAAGTTACTAATGTTGCAAAGACAAACACTGAAATTAAGCAATATTACCTTTGTTCACTTTACTTTGGTGGCTGCATTATGACACTCTAAGTATATGATCTCATATGTTTCTACGGGATCTCTGACTTTTTTGTACAGGATACACAGTGACAGTGCTGAAGGCATGAGCGTGGAGACAGCTAGCTGTTCAATATATCTTTTTAACTTCATCACTATGTGAGTAACCCTATAACTTATTTACTGAACACCATCTATTCATTTCTTTGAGAGGTTTTTTTGTGGCTTTTGTCACCATAGTGTGTCACAAATACTTTATCTCCCATTTACCAGAGTGGAAATGTGAAGAAATACTTCTTAACAGATGGGGAACTGAGGCACAGAGATAAAGGCCTAAGCTTGTGAAAGTGTTAACTAAGTTTAGGCACCCAAAGTGAAACACCTATGTCATTTTTCAGAATACTTAGTACTTTATATATTCAAGTCACTTTATAGACATTAAATAATTAACCCTTCCAGTATCTCAGGTAGTAGGTAGTTACATATTAGTACTATCATTTATAGATGGGAAAACAAAGGAAGAAGGGTGAAGTGATTTGCCTATGTCCGTCCGTTTCAGTGACAGAAACAGAATTAGAATTCTGGACCATCTGACTCCCAGTTTCACATCCATTTTTCCAGACCACTCAGCCTTACTACAAGAAGAGCCACTTCTGCTTTCTATTGAATCTATCCGGGGACCACTGATTAAGGCATTTCCCTACTTTCCATGCTTGACTG